>NW_028230444.1:12245402-12562701 GCF_043228905.1 Azolla caroliniana
GCACAGTCGAGAGTATGGCCAAAACGGCCACCCAAGAGAGACGGCGACGACGACGGTCGACAGATGGCCAACGGACAGGCACGACCGACGGCCGAGGAACTGAAACGACTTAGACAGACATAGACACAGACCAAGATAGAGTAGAGACAGAGCTCCACCAAGCTCTTGCCATGGCTAAAGAAGGAGAAACGGATGAAGGCGAAGAAGAAACGGAAGAAAGGAAGGAGAAAAACGCAAGAAGAAGACAGAGACAGAGAAGAAAACAGAAAGGAAGAAGAGAAAGAAGTAGAAGAAGACAAAGCAAAGAAAAGCGAAGAATAAGAAGAAAGTGACGACCAGGAAGTAAGAAAATCAGTTAAGAAAAGGAAAGAGGAGAAGGGCAATCTGAGTAATTTCAATAATTGGAGGGCATCAAAACCGAATTTTGGAAGTTCGAAGGCAGATGACGGAATTTCAAAAGCTCGAGGGCATTAGACCAAATTTCAAAAACTGGAGGGTTGAAGAGAAAATTTCGAAAATTGAAGGGCATAAAATAATTTATTTTTCTTTTAATAAAAAAGAAAAACTTAAGGGAAATTTTTTTAAGACCAAAGGGTAAAAAATATAAAACTCACTTCACATGATGAAAGAAAGAATACACAAATGCACAACACGCTTTCATGACCCATGCCAAAATGAACTAGCCGATTGGTGTATGATCCAAGCGTGACTTGTGCTGACCGAACGAGAAGGTTCGAGTCAAGCAAAGCTCCTGTTGAGAGACAAGCTCAACATCGGCCGGATCGGTTGGGACCAATCGGTTAGGCCGAGTGCGTAAACCGGGAGGTCATTAGGAAAGATATTCCGTGAGGAATATATTTGGGAGTTAGTGTAGGATCTCTTGATGAGCTTTGAAGTACTGTCAGTACTTCGGTCAGTCCTTCTAGGACTTGTATAAAAGTGTTCACTGAGCACGTCTTATGTACAGATAGGAGTATTATTGTTGAATATATTTTTTTGTCTTCTCTCACTCTCTCTGTCTCTCCTGCGTATACCGTGTAAGCTCAAGCTCTCCATTGAACCTGAGTTTCCTTCCTTCTGTTCGGTCTTCATACCTGCTTCCGCACGCTACTTTCTTCATGGTATCAGAGCGCGAGGGTTGAGAACCTCTCTGCAGCCGACACAGCTTGACGAAGAAGAACGAGAAGAACGATGGATAGAGGCATGGCGAGCTCGCTTCCAACAGAGAATCTCGATAGAACCAACTACGCGTCTTGGTCCTACAAGATGCACCAGTACCTGCTCGGGCACGGCTACTGGAGTTATGTCGAAGGAGCTAATGACGCGGCACCCGAATTGACACACAGAGACTTCCCATTGTGGGAGCAATCGGCGAGCAGGGTATTGTACTGCTTCGCGTCGTGTGTGGGCGAACAACTATTGAGCTATGTTTGGGATGCAAAGACGTCGAAGGGTGCGTGGGAAAATTTGAAGAAGATTTTCGCCGCGAGCACCACAACCAGGAAGCTTCAGCTCCAACAGGAGTTGAGCAACCTATGACAACGCGACTTGTCGGTGGCGGACTATACCTCGAAGATCAAGGATATCTACGACTCCCTCGCCTCCATAGAGGTGAACATTGAGGAGAGCGAGACGTTCTAGATCTGTCTCGGAGGTTTGGCGTCGAAGTTCGGAGCGTTCCGAACGGCTATGTGTACCCGGGAGAATACGTCGTCCTTCGTTGACTTACAGTCAATGCTCCTGGTAGAGGAGAACCACGCGGGTGCGTCTACAAGCACGCACATTGACAGCAGAATGTTGTACATGGAGGGAGATAGGCCCCGTGGATGTGGAGGACGAGGCGAGTCGGCGCGCAATGGAGGCAGCTGACGAGATCAGGGAAGAAGGCACCGAAGTGATGCCGACAGCAACTCCGAACCCTTTGGAAACAGGGGGAGTCGAAGCGATGAGAACTGGCAAGGGAAGTCCATCGCGGAGTGCTGGTACTGTGGCAAGAAAGGCCACAGGGAAAGTGAGTGCTGGAAGAAGTGCACCGATTCGGAGAGAACTGGTTCTGGGAACGGCTCCAGACATACCGACAAGGGAAATCGGCAGCGATCGCACTACGCCGAAGACTCCGGGAGAGCCGGAGAAGGGACTGCCTTCGTGACGAGACACGAAGCAAACTCAATGAAACAGACCACCCGGAGATCGGACGAGGTGTGGTACGTAGACTCCGTCACGTCAAACCACATGACGAGCCATAAGGAGTGGTTCTCGTACCTAGAAAAACCGATACAACCTGGAGTAGTCGCAACTGGAGATAACACTCCGCATCCGATCGCGAATGTCAGAGAAGTTCCCCTTAGCCATGTTGGACAGAAAGGGAAACTCATGAACGTGTTGCACGTCCCGACAATCACGAAAAACTTGGTCTTGGTTGAACAGATCGTCGACCAAGGGATGGAGGTTCGGTTTACACACCTCGGGTGCTTCATTGAGGAAGAAGGCCATGTGATTGCGCAAGGGCGCAGAGACGGGAGGATGTTCATCCTCGACTCCACTGACGGCGGCACCGCAATGTTCGCGAAGGGACAAAAGACCGAGTCGGACATCGACTTGTGGCACAAGCGGATAGGCCACGTCAACCACCAACGACTTCAAGATCTGCAATCGAAACAGGTAGTATTCGGATTGCCCAAATTTAGTGGCCGAAAGGCACAAATTTGTGAAGCCTGCCAGCTCGGGAAGCAACACCGACTTCCCTTCCCAAACGAGCGAAACCGGAGCCGGAATAAGCTCGACCTTATACACTCCGATGTATGGGGGCCGGCACAAAACGTTAGTCTTGGCGGGAGCCGATATTTCATCTCCTTCATCAACGACCACACGCGGCACACGTGGATCTACCTCATTGAGTGGAAGAGCGAAGTCTTCGACTGTTTCCGGGACCTCAAAGGGTTCGTTGAAACGGAAACGAGACGAAAGATCAAGTGCCTGCGGTTGGATGGCGGGAAAGAGTACTTTTACGGTCAATTCAACGGTTACCTACAACAAATCGGAATTCGCCGCGAATTCAGTTGTAGATACACGCCGGTGCAGAATGACGTGGCCGAGAGAAAGAATCGGTCAGTTGTGGAAGCGGCATGGGCAATGCTGGAGGAGAAGAGCTTGCCCAAGTTCTACTGGGTCGAGGCGGTAAGGACCGCGGTATACATCCAGAACCGGATCGGAGACAAAGTGTCGGCGCACTAGTTATATTTCGGAACGAAGCCGAACTTGCGACACTTGAGGGTGTTCGGTAGCATTGCGTATGTGCATATACCGAAGGAGAAAAGGAGGAAGTTGGACGCAAAGGCCAAGAAAGGCATCTTGGTCGGTTACTCGGATGAGCAGAAGGGTTATAAGTGCTATAACCCTCGCACCAAACAAACGCGTGTCAACCGCGACGTTGTGTTTGACGAGTCCGCGTCCTGGTACCAGCCCCCGACTCGGAACCCCGACTCCAATACGAGCTCTGACAATGAGGTCAGCGAGGCCGAGATGCCTTCGGATGAGCCCGAAATCGAGACCCTCGACGTTCCTCTGGTTAAGTGGACCAATTGGACGACTGAGTCGGTACGACCAGTCTGATGAAGAGCCGACGAGTAGTGAAGACTCGGCCGTGCATTCCCCGCGCAGGAAGCCGAGGAGACGGCTTACGCGCAAAGAGAAAGGGAAGAAGAAGGTGTCGGATTCCGGCACGGATAGGAACGAGTCTGACCGACGCAAGTCTGACTCCGAGGGAACTGGTGACGGGTCTTTAAAGGTGAAGACCGCGTCGACCGAGAAGGCCTCGACATCGGCTAATGTGAGATTACGCCGATCTACCCGCCAGAAGAATCCTGTTTTGCGGTTCGGATACAACGAGTACATGGCGCACCATTATGCGTACATGACCCATGTAGCGGAAGTGCGTGAGCCGGAGAGCTACGCAGAAGCGGCTAAAAACGCGAATTGGTGTGCCGCGATGGAGGAAGAGATGCACGCATTGGCGGAGAACGAGACCTGGAACCTGGTTGACGCACCAACAAGGGTAAAACCGATCGGGTGTAGGTGGGTGTACAAGGTCAAGTACAACACCGATGGCTCCGTTAACCGGTACAAGGCTCGGCTAGTGGCAAAGGGCTACGCGTAGAAACACGGCATCGACTACGATGAGACGTTTGCGCCGGTCGCGAAAATGACGACAATCCGTGTTTTGCTCGCAGTAGCTGCAGCGAAGGGGTGGCACTTACATCAGATGGATGTAAAGAATGCGTTTCGGCAAGGTGACCTTGAGGAATAGGTGTACATGGTACAACCCCCCGGATTTCACTCCGGAACGAACTCCTCGGCAGTATGCCGACTGAAGAAATCCCTTTACGGACTGAAGCAAGCCCCGCGTGCCTGGAACGCGAAGATCACGCAACAACTGCGTCGGATGGGCTTCGTCACGTCAAAATCGGACTCTTCCCTGTTCATCCGGAAAGGTCGATTCGGGCCAGTTAGTATTTTACTATATGTTGATGACTTGGTCATCACCGGCGTCGACCTAGGGGAAATCAACCACGTGAAGCTCCAGCTTGCGGCATCGTTCGACATGAAGGATCTGGGGGACCTTCATTACTTCCTCCGGATCGAAGTGATTCGTACCACCGAAGGCATATTGATCAGCCAACATCATTACGTGCTGAGTATGCTCTTCAAGCTCGGGATGGCCGACTGTAAGTCCGTCTCGACTCCTCTGGACAGAACCGTCAAGCTTCGTCCCGATACGGGAAAGGTATGCGACCCGACGAGGTTCCGACAAATTGTCGGAAGCCTCATATACTTGACCATCACCCGACCCGACCTCAGTTATCCGGTCGGGGTGATCAGTCAGTTCATGGCGCGACCTACCGAGGAGCACCTTCAGTGTGCGCAACGCATACTTCGGTACGTAAGCGGCACTAAGGACTGCGGACTGCTATATCGGACCGGTGCAGCCGCACAGTTAGTTGGCTACACCGATGCTGATTGGGCTGGCAATGCCGCCGATCGCCGATCCACGTCTGGATACGCGTTCTCTTCGGCGCCCTAAAGGTGCCCTCGATATTCACACTAAATGTACATGGGTGCGTACACACGCTGCACCCCACCGATGTAGCCAATGTTTCCTGGTTTCCGCCTCTGGCCGAAATTCTTCACGACATCCGCCCCCACCTAACCGCACATCCACCGGTATGTGCTAAGTCCGGTTGAAGGGTGAGAGATTTCTGCCGGTGAGAAACCGGTCTTCCGTGATTTGCATCCCGGCTCGCTGCCGGTTTGACCCGTCGGCTTTGAGTCTTCCTTTGCGCTCGCCTCCCCGTAGGCTCGTTCGACCCGTCGACGGGTCCTCTACCGCGATTTCTGTAGTACGCGTACTTCCGCTGGGCCTTGTTCGGCCGTATGAACGCCCCGCTCCCGTCGTATGCCCGATGTCCTCCGCTTGAGGCATGCCCGTAGTGGCCCGCTTGGCCCCCGTTGATCATTCGCGTCATCCTGATTGCCGTCCCATGTCGTTTCGCGTTGCCCTCGTCCTCTCGCCGCCACCCTCCTTCTCCATGGTCTTACATCGCCGCGTCGGCTCGAACCGCCATGGTCTCCGGAACGGTGTGGAGGATCCCTTTCTAGCCTTCTCCGCGCTACCTCCGAACTGCGCAACCTATCTCCGCGCTCGCCTTTCTGCTTCGGCACCTCCGTGTGCCACATACCCTCGTCCGTTGTTTGGCATTGCCTGTGTTGCACTCCTCGTCGGCCCCCTTTCCGGCCAGATCGTGCTTCGCCGCTCACCTGCATACCGGCGTCCTTTGCATCCGAGGAACACCCCGTAGTAGCCCGTTTGGCCCTTCCCGTCTTCGTGCTGCCGCGATAGGTCCTGAGTCTTCCGCTTGCCGTCGTCCCCTCGCCCTCACCAGCTTGTCATCCCGGCTTGCCGTGTCAGTCTTCGCTACTTCGACGGAGCTACCGAGATCTACGAAGCGAGTGTGGAGGATCCTCCTTCGGCCTCTCTTGCCATCCCCTGACTCCGACCCTGTGCAGTCCACTAGGCACTTGTCACCTCGTTCCCGGCACCTCCCTTGTGCCGTCTTCCGATTCCTTCGTTCGGCCCCGCCCGCGCCGAACACCGTCCCTTAGTCACGCTTCGATCCGGCCCGCGATGGCCACTTGCGAGACTCTTGTTCTGTCCCAGGTGTGCCTTTCTGGCCCGACACACCTCCCCGTGTTTGCCGTTACCGGCTCCTTATGAAACCTCGTGTTGTCGGGTCCTGTTCCCTGCCGCCACCGTCCTTCTCCCTCGGTCTTACGTTGCCACGTTGGCCGAACAGCCGGGGTCTCTAGATCGGTGTGAGAGTCCCATAGGACCGAACTCCGTTTCTATGCTTCCCGAAATTCGGGTGTCTTTGTTTGAGTCCCTCCCGGACTCTCCTCGTGTCTTCCGCGTAGTCGGGTCCCGTTTCCCGCGGCCACCTTCCTTCTCCCTCGGTCTTACATTGCCCCGTTGGCCGAACAGCCGGAGTCTCCGGTTAAGTGTGGGGATCCTGTAGGACCGGACTTCCTTACGTCCATTGCCTTCGTCACCTCGCCGCCACCGTCAGTATCTTCGTCTTACGTCGACCGTGTTGCCGACTGCCGAAGTCTCTAGAACCGGTGTGAAGGATCCTCCGTAGGCCGCCCGTCCGTAGCCCCTTTTGTCTTCGTCACCTCGCCGCCACCGTCAGTATCTTGGTCTTACATCGACCGCGTTGCCGACTGCCGAAGTCTCTAGAACCGGTGTGAAGGATCCTCCGTAGACCGCCCGTTCGTCTTCCCGACCCTGTCCCGGGTCGTCCTTTTCCGCATGCCGAGAGGGCGGTTTACTCCGCACCCTCTCCCGTGGTACCGACGTACCGTGTCCTCGGCCTCTTCGTAGGCCAACTCTCTTCCTCCCTCCCGGAATGGTCATCCGGGAGTCTGCTCCGCCCGGTTCTCGCTCGGGTCCGTTCGTCCTTCCTCCGGATTGCCGAGTCCCGTTCTCCTGTCGCCACCGACTCTCTTGTCAGACTCACGCCGGCACTCGGGCCTGCAGCTGGATCGGTGTAAGGAATCCCATAGGACCGGCTTTCATTCTCTTTCCAACTCTCGACCTTCGCCCGGTCGGTCTTTCTCCCCATGTAAAAGAGGGCGGCTCGTCCCGCACCCCCCTTCCGTATCGGCACTTTCACGCCGAATCTGGCCTCGATCGAACGATCCACGACCGGATCACGCTCCACCCGTATCGGAATGCCGATCTCCTTGTGCCGCGTCCGTCCTCGGCTTCCTCTCAGGCCGTTTCCCATCCGACTTCGCTGGCATCGTGCCAGGACTCCTCGGTACCGCCATCCATCTCCTCGGTCTTACATGGGCATACGGGCCCGAATGCCGAGTTCTCCGGAATCGGGTCCGTGGGCTCTCTTCCATTCCTTCCCCGTATCGTCTCACCGGTGATTCTCGGCCTTTCGCCGCCGCCTTCCTCCGCTTGGGACTCACGTGGGCACTCGGGCCCGACTGCCATCGCCCCAAGAGCAAGTGTGGGAAGACACAAAGAATCGCCCGTCCGTTTTACGCCCTTGTCCGTAGCCACCGACTCTTCATGGTCGGCGGTCGTTTTCTTACTGATCGCGCAAGCCCCGTCTGGGCTTGCTTCTCCCATGACCGGGATCTCGGGCTGACACGCCCAAAACCGCTAGTCCCAACGTTCCGGTTCTGCGATCTGTATCTCGGCCTCGTCCTTGGCCGTTCTATCTTCGCAAGTCGAGAGGGCGTTTCGTTCCGCACCCTCTCCCGTGGTACCGTGGTACCGATGTTCCGCCGTCGCGTGGGGCAAGTACATCTTCTTAGTCTCGGCTTGCGGCCTCCGTCTTTCCTCTTCCTCGAGCATCGCCTCGAGAGCTGCGTACGCCTCCGCAATCCTGGCCCCAACGCCGACCCTTGCCGACTCTCTCTGCCGTTCGGCCTCTTCCCGTTGTGATGGCACGCCGTCGCGTACCTTCCTCTTAGCCTTCTCGGCTCGCTCGTTGTCTAGCCGTTGGCACACCCTTCCGACCTTTGACCAGTCCTCCGTAAGCCCATTCGCTCCGTCATCGTCTTCGAGCTCAATCCCGATGGCTTCCCGTTCCGCTCGGTCGATCGACCTGACAAACAAAAGGACTTTGTCCGCCCCCACCAAACCTTGTTCCCGCTCTGGGAGCCGGGCAAGCCGTCGCTCGAACTCTCGGAACGCCTTCGTCGCGCCCTGGTGGGTCTTTGCCGATGCTACCCACTGGTTGAAGTCGTGCAGTCCCCGGCTCTTCCGCCGTCCTCCGTATGCCTTCAGGAGCGCCTCTTCGAAGGCCTCCCATGAACTATGAGCCTCACGGAGCTCCTTTACTTCCGCATGCATCCGGACAGCTACAACCTGGCAGAAGAACTCCAGCCTCAACGCCTCGTCTATGCCACGCTCCTCCATTTCCGCATTGTAGGCTTCCAAGTAAGATGGGACTTTGTCCCCGCTGAAACGGCCGACTCTTTTGACCACTCGCTCAACCGCTTGTTGCGCTGCTTCTCGCCTCATCACCACTCGTGCCGACTCGAACACCACTTCGGCCACCATCTCCGCAAGGTCGTCGTCTTCCGACTCCATCCTCCCTCGCCGCCTTTCACGTCGGGTTCACCAAATATGTCGCGTTATTACGCGCGTGCGTGGAGAAAGGCGGGACCACGGGGGTCTTGGACTAGGGAGTGACGGAGCGTAGGAAGTCGTGCTTCACCGTTTCCGGGGAATCCCAGAAGAACACCGGAAGCGACCGAAGGGAGAGAGAGAAAGAGAGGGAGCGCGCGCTTAACACCGACTCACGCACACACACACACGCACACACACACACATGTCGACCCGACTCACGCCCTTATGTACAGGAAACGTAGGAAAGGGGGAGCACCCGACACCAACAGAGACGCGAACATACACAGACAGACGCAAACGTATATATATATATAGAAGAAGAATACATTCCCGGCTTCGAGCCGGACGGAGGTAGGTTACAATAGTCGTTTGCTGCCAAGCCGCCGTCGGGGAGCTCACGGGCTCGTCGCGCCGAGCAGGGTCTTGCGCAGGATATGAGCTGCAGCAAACCCTAAGCGAACACGAAGGGGGAGAAGAAGAAGAAACTAACTCTAAACCTAATGTTGGGAATCAACGCTTCGATTCACCTTCTTCCCTCGGCCACAAGCGAGTAATCGCGGATCAATGCAGCAGAAAATAGGAAATACAGAGAAAGACACGATACACAGGGATTAACGTGGAAAACCCTATACGGGAAAAACCACGGGAGTGCGAAACTCCAAACCAAACTATGCACAGAGAAATATACAATGGCGAGCTGCAAGGCAACGACCTTGAGCTCGCTGTCCTCGCCACAGGCGGCGGAAATACACAGAGGCGTCTACCTCTTCCTCTCTCGCGCTCTATCTCTCACTCTGTCTCACGGCTGCTCCCTCTTCACTCCTCTTGAGTGAAAAACAGAAAAATAAGAAGCAACAACAAAACTGTTTGCCCTAAGTCATATTTATACTTATATGACTTTGGGCTATTTACAACTGTAGCCTCAGGGGCCCATAGCGAACATATTCACGGATATGTCCCTGCATCCGGATCGCTCTCCGGGTACACTCGTCATCCGGTACCGAAACCGGGGTCTTCGTCATCCGGATCCGAAACCGAAACCGGGCTTGTCGGCATTCATCTCCGATATCCGACCATCCCATCCGAAAGGGACCGAAATCCCAACAAACTCCCCCTTCACTTCGGCATGGGATGTCTCTCCAATCCGATCCTCTTCCGGCATGCTTCCAGCTTGTCGGGTGTGAGCACCTTGGTCAGCATATCCGACCCGTTCTCGTCCGTGTGGATCTTCGTCAGCACGAACTCCTTGTCTTCTATCCTTTCCCGGATCCAGTGATATCTTCGCTGGATGTGCTTCGTCCGGGAGTGATAGGCCGCGTTCTTTGCAAGGTGGATTGCACTCTGACTGTCGCAGTAGAGTCGGTACTCCTCCTGCCGGATACCGAGCTCTCTAATGAAGTCCTTCATCCATATTATTTCCTTGCCGGCTTCAACAGCCGCCATGTACTCCGCCTCCGTGGTTGACAGCGCAACCGTCTTCTGCAGCCTCGACTGCCATGAAACAGCTCCCCCTGCATACGTCATCACATACCCTGATGTGGACCGGCTGGTATCTGCATCAGCCGACATATCCGAATCGGTAAAGCCGTCGAGTTCGGGCTTTCCGGAGCCGAATCGGAGGCACACGTTTGCCGTGCCCTTCAGGTATCGGAGTATCCACTTGGCCGCGTTCCAATGCTCTTTGCCGGGATTGCTCATGTACCGGCTCACCACTCCGACTGCATATCCGATGTCCGGTCTCGTACACACCATGGCGTACATCAAGCTCCCGACGGCTGAGGCATACGGCACTTTCATCATATCCTCCTTTTCAGCCTTTGTCTTGGGACTTTGCTTGCTGGACAGCTTGCAGTTTGTCGGGAGGGTCGATCCGACCGGTCTTGCTTCCGACATGTTGAACCGGTGAAGCACCTTCGTCACGTACTTCTCCTGTGACAGCCACAACTGTTTCTTGCTCCGGTCCCGGATGATGTGCATCCCTAGTATTTGTCTCGCCGGACCCAGGTCCTTCATTGAGAAGGTTCGGTGAAGAGCCTTCTTCAGCATCCGGATCTTGACCTGGTCCCGTCCGACGATCAACATGTCGTCCACGTACAGGAGGAGTATTAGAAAGTCTCCTCCTTCGAACTTCTTCACAAACACGCAGTGGTCGGACTGCGTTTTGAGGTACCCTTCGTCGGTCATGAAGGAGTCGAACTTCCGGTACCATTGCCGGGGAGCCTGCTTCAGTCCGTAAAGGCTCTTCTTCAACCGGCATACCAGGTGCTCCTTCCCTTTCTTCTCGAATCCTTCCGGTTGCTGCATGTAGATCTCTTCATCGAGGTCACCGTGAAGGAATGCCGTCTTCACGTCCATCTGTTCTACCTCGAGGTCCATGCTTGCCGCTATGCTCAGCACCGTCCGGATGGAGGTCATCTTCACTACCGGGGCAAATATCTCGTCGAAGTCGACGCCCTTCTTCTGCTGAAACCCCTTCACCACGATCCTGGCTTTGTATCTCGGGGGGTTTCCGGCATCTCCCGGTTTCAGCTTGAACACCCACTTGTTTCGAAGTGCCCGCTTTCCTTTCGGCAACTCCACAAGTTCATATGTGTGGTTCTCATGCAGGGAATCCATTTCGTCCTGCATGGCACTCAACCACCTGCGGCTCTGGGTGTCTTGTTTTGCTTCTTCAAAGCTCTCCGGCTCCCCCTCGTCGGTTAGCAGCACGTGCTCTGGTTCCGGAAATCTCCGGGGGGCCCTTCTCTCTCTTAGAGGATATCTCCGTTCCGGAGCTTCGGTAACCGGTTCTTCCGATTCTTCTTCATCCGAATCCATTTCGGGATCGGGGCCGGTTCCGGTATCGTTTTCATCTTCTTCGGCCGGTTCTGTTTCTTCACCGTCTTTGGCCGGATCCTCGAGTGCTAACCGGTCCCTTGCCGGTCGGGACTGCTCCTTGTAGAGTTGATCCTCACCGGTCGACTTGGAGCTCTTCATCTTCGTCTCCGACTCCCAGTCGGCGAGTGTCTTGTCCTCCATGAAGATGATGTCTCGACTCCTGAATATCTTCTTGTCGACAGGGTCCCATACTCGGTAGCCGAACTCGTCATCGCCGTAACCGAGGAATACGCATGGCCGGGTCTTCGGATCTAGCTTTCCTCTCCGGTCCTTTGCCACATGCACGTATGCGAGACACCCGAACACCTTCAGATGCCGGTAGGACACTTCCTTACCGGTCCACACTTTCTGCGGCGTGTCTCCATCCAAAGGCACTGAGGGTGATCTGTTTATCACGTATGTCGCCGTCGACATTGCCTCAGCCCAAAACCCCTTGGGTAATTTCGCATGCGCCAGCATACTCCGGACCCGCTCCATTATGGTCCGGTTCATCCTCTCAGCCAGCCCGTTCAGTTCCGGCGTCTTCGGCACAGTAAACTCGAGTCGGATTCCCTTCGAGCGACAGTACTCCTGGAACTGCCCCCGGTATTCCCCTCCGTTATCCGCTCGTATCGCTTTCAGCTTCTTGCCGGATTCCCTTTCCACTCTCGCGTGGAGTTCTTTGAAGACGCACAACACTTGGTCCTTTGTCTTCATCGGTGCCGTCCACAGTTTTCGGCTATGATCATCGATGAATGTTACGAAGTACTGGGCTCCGCCATGTGACTTCGTCTCTACCTGACACACGTCAGTGTGCACCAACTCCAATGGTGCGCTACGTCTCGTCGGTGGCCTTGAGTGGAAGGAGGTTCGGTTCTGCTTACCGGCCAGGCAATCGGTGCACTTCTCCAGGTGCACATGCTTCACTGGGATGAGGTTGTCTTCTGCAAGCCTCTTCATCCCCTTCTCACTCATGTGGCACAGTCTCTTGTGCCACAGCTCACCGGCAGTGTCAGCTGCCACATTCAGTTCTTCCGGACATAACCGGGCATTCATCAGGTACAGTGTGTTGACTTTCCGGGCCCGAGCCACTATCAGGCTCCCCTTGCTGAACTTCATTACGCCGTTCCGGATGCTACCTGTGTAGCCTTCATCGTCTAGCCTCCCGGCCGAAATCAGGTTCAATCGAACCTCCGGAACGTGTCGGACATCCTTCAGCAGCATTTTGCATCCGGTCGGGGTTGTCAACCACACGTCTCCTATGCCGGAAATCCGGCACGTACCTTCATTTCCCATCCGAACACAGCCATGCTCACCGGCTGTGTAGGATGAGAAGTATCTTCTCTCCGGGGTCAGGTGGAACGATGCTCCGGAATCGACCACCCAGGTCGTCTCATCGCCGGCAACGTTTAGCTCACCTTCTTCGGTGATGAGCATGATTTCTTCCTCACTTGCCGCGAGTGCCGTTGTTCCTTTCCGGTCCTGTCCTCGCCGATCCGAACCATTCCGGTCCGTGGCTCCCCGGTATGCACCGTTTCTCTCCGGTGACTTCTTCGAATCGGTGTTGTCGGTTCCATTGTCTTTTCGGTAATGCCGACAATTCTTTCGGAAGTGCCCCGGCTTCCCACAGTGGAAGCATGTGGGCCTTCCTCTTGACTGCGACCGGGTCCCCGACTTCTCCCGTCTTTGCGGACTCCGGTTCCATTGTCTTCCCCGATCCGATTCGGTAAACAACATCTTCGGGTCGGAGGCCGGTTCTTTATCTCTCCGACGCGCTTCTTCATTCAAAATACTTGTCTTTACCGTTTGTAAGGACAAGTTATCTTCGGTGCAGGAGGTGCTGAGAGTCACCACCAAGTTCTCCCAGCTTTCTGGCAATGTACACATCAGGATGATGGCTTGCATTGCATCCTCCAACGGGAACTTAATCGCCGCAAGCTGGTTCACGAATCCCATGAACGTGCTTACGTGTTCAACCATACTCTCGCCGTCCCGGTACTTGAGGTTCACTATCTTCCTCATCAGGGAGGTCCGGTTCAACGCATTCTTCCTCTCGTAGAGGCCCGACAGCTTCTTCCACATCTCATATGCGTTGGTGTCGTTCGCCACATGTTGTAGGACGCTTACATCGACATATTGTCGGATCGTCGCTACGGCTTTCCGGTTCAGGAGCTTCCACTCCGACTCAAGTACCCCTTTCGGTATTTCCGACCTGTCAATCGGTTCGTACAGGTCCCGAACAATCAGAAGATCCTCCATCTTGATCTTCCAGTCGGCGTAATTCTGCGCATTCAGCACCATCATCATCGGCTGCCCGCTGCCGCCGCCTTCCATTTTCTGCAACAGTCGCTCTGATACCAGTTTGTTGGGAATCAACGCTTCGATTCACCTTCTTCCCTCGGCCACAAGCGAGTAATCGCGGATCAATGCAGCAGAAAATAGGAAATACAGAGAAAGACACGATACACAGGGATTAACGTGGAAAACCCTATACGGGAAAAACCACGGGAGTGCGAAACTCCAAACCAAACTATGCACAGAGAAATATACAATGGCGAGCTGCAAGGCAACGACCTTGAGCTCGCTGTCCTCGCCACAGGCGGCGGAAATACACAGAGGCGTCTACCTCTTCCTCTCTCGCGCTCTATCTCTCACTCTGTCTCACGGCTGCTCCCTCTTCACTCCTCTTGAGTGAAAAACAGAAAAATAAGAAGCAACAACAAAACTGTTTGCCCTAAGTCATATTTATACTTATATGACTTTGGGCTATTTACAACTGTAGCCTCAGGGGCCCATAGCGAACATATTCACGGATATGTCCCTGCATCCGGATCGCTCTCCGGGTACACTCGTCATCCGGTACCGAAACCGGGGTCTTCGTCATCCGGATCCGAAACCGAAACCGGGCTTGTCGGCATTCATCTCCGATATCCGACCATCCCATCCGAAAGGGACCGAAATCCCAACACCTAACGGTATACCCTCTAATGCAAAATGGGCAACCCCTTCACAAAGGGTGTTCCCTTCCTTTTATAGAACAAGGAAAGGGATGCGTTACAATGTGGGACAAATCCCGCCTTACATAGGATCGTCTGCCCCGACTTGACTACTTTTCAGCGCCATAAAGGCACCCTCGATAGTCACACTAAATGTACATGGGTGCGTACACACGCTGCACCCCGCCGATGTAGCCAATGTTTCCCGGTTTCCACCTCTGGCCGAAATTCTTCACGACAGCGTAAACCGGGAGGTTGTTAGGAAAGATATTTCGTGAGGAATATATTTGGGAGTTAGTGTAGGAGCTCTTGATGAGCATTGAAGTACTGTCAGTACTTCGGTCAATCCTTCTAGGACTTGTATAAAAGTGTTCACTGAGCACGTCTTATGTACAGACTGAGTATTATTGTTGAATATAGTTCTTGTGTTCTCTCTCACTCTCTCTGTCTCTCCCGCGTATACCACGTAAGCTCAAGCTCTCCATTAAACCTGAGTTTTCATCCTTCTGTTCAGTCTTCATACCTGCTTCCGCACGCTACTTTCTACAGTGCTTTATGTAGTCACCCTCTCTCTTCATTAACTATAAGACTCATGGAGCATGGGGAATGTGAAAGCTCATAAGTTATGTGTCATAGAATATGATTCTATGAATCATACTAAATGCTAGAATACAAAGTGGTGACATAATGGTGACTCTTGACTGTTGGAGTGTCTCTTCACTCTCAAGGTGAGTTCACACACTAGACCAAGTTGAGCTTGATTCTCAACACGCCCCCTCAAGCTCAAATCGGGTCGGTTTTAGACGGTATCCGAAATCCGCTTCAACTCGCGTTCCGGAGTCCGCGTCGATTCGCTTTATGCGGAGTTGCGGAATCCGTGCTCCAGCTTGCGTTGTGCATAGTTACAAAGTTTGTGCTTTGGCTTGCATCTTTCTTCGCTGCTTTGCACGGTAGATCGGCTCTTCGCGGCTTATTGCGTTGTCGCGTTGTTACGCGTGTGCGTGGAGAAAGGCGGGACCACGGGGGTCTTGGACTAGGGAGTATAGGAGAAGGAATCGGACATGGAATGGAAGCTTTGCTCAAGAAGGAGAAGAATGAACAAGAGATTAACTCGAACAAGAGGAAGATGGAGACAAGAAGATCAACATGATATATTAAAACGAAATGAACGATTACAAAACGGTGGCCGCGTAGGCCACACCAAACGACTACTCGAAACCCTAACCCTAACCCTAACGCTTGACCTACGTGGTATACCTCGCACACTCAAAATAGGCAATCCCCACAATGGTGCCTTCTCTCTCCTTTTATAGCACAAGGAGGGAAAACCGCTTACAAAAGTGAGACTAAAATATCCCCTTTCATTCAAAGGGGATATTTGCCTTGATTTGGGGAAGGGTGAGATTGATGGCTCCTTAACTCCCACCTCCTCACAAACAACTAGGTACCTATGTACCGCATAGTACCTCTCTCTCTCTCTCTCTCTCGCGTGGATGTGCGTACAACCACATCACCTTTATACCTTTATTACTATTACTAATACGTGTGCAACGTTGCACATCGCTCTTTGGCTCTCGTTGCTCGGGTTTCCGCTTGTGGACGAAAATCTTCACGACATCCGCCCCCACCTAACCGCACATCCTCCGGTATGTGCCAAAACATAGGGGAGAGAACACGAGATTTTCAGCCACGACGACCGAATGAGTCCTTAGCGTCCTCGTGGGCCCGCCCGACTTTTGTCTTCCACTTCGAGCAAGACCACCCCGTCCACACGAACCACCGCCGCCTTCCGGCCCACCGTCCTCGCCGAATGGTCTCGAACCGTCGGCGCCATCCGATCCGCCACACTCGACGATGTTCGCCGAGTCGTTGCCTCCACCCGATCCGCCACGTGCACCGTGGGTCCTTGAACCACTGACTACATCCGACCCGCCGTATCCGATGCCCGTGCTTTCCTCCCCGTTCGGTCCTCCCGAACGCCGTCGCTGACCCGGTTGCTCTTCCTTTGTCCGCCTTGTATATCCCCCGGATGCGCTCCCGGTCGCATGCCGGATTCCGCCCTTTGCGTGCCGCACACCTCGGCGTGCCGACTCTCTCCGCTCCGCGCTTGCCTTTCGTAGGCTTTCCCTGTATGTCGATGTTGCCCTCTGAATGCGTGGTCGTGCTTCGGTCCTTCGATGACCCCATCACGCGTTTTTTGCTTTCCCCTTTTTCGCCGTGCTCTCTCGTAGTAGAGTGTATCGTCATCCCGACCTCCGTGTCGGTGTCCCTCGAGGCTCTCGTTATCGCCTCGCCTCGACTTGCGCCCTCTTGGCCCGCTTGGCCTTGTATGCTCTCCGGGAAGCCGCTGCGCTTTCTCTTCCCGGTGTGTACCCCGTTGTTCTCCGTGCATCTCCTCCGTTTTCCTAGATACGACTCTCCGCTCATGCCGATCGCGCTCGGCCCATGCCGTCGATCTTGGTGTTTCGCCGCGCCGTCCCTCGTCCTGCGCTTGCCTCTCGAAGGCTTGACCCAACCGTCATCGTCGGTCAATCGTTGTCGCCCATCCGCCGTATGCATGCTTGTGTCTTGGCCCTCCACCGGCCGTATTGCATGCGTCTCGTGTCGTGCTTCCGCCGTAGACACGGCCTCCGCGTCGGTCTCCAACTCCTCGCCGCCACCCACCGCTTCTTCGTTCTCCTTTCGATCCGCGACCGCCGATGCCTCACGGGTAGGTGTGGAGGGTTCCTCCCACTCTCGGTTCACCACCGAGTCCTCGCCTCTCAAAGGCTCAATCGGTCCACCGTTTCCGGTCACTCGTTGATGCTTTCTCGGATGCATGCTCGTTCTTGGGCCCTTCACCGACCGTAGTGCATGCTTCGTGTTACGCCCTTCATCCGCCGTAGACCCGACCTCCACGTCGGCCACTTCTTCCTTTGTCACTGTAGCCCGTTCCGACCCGAGCTCGCCATCTTGGACCTGCTCGTCCATCATCTCATACCGGATACCCGCTCCGATAACTTTGTCCGCTTCGGCCTCCGACTCCTCGCCGCCACCCGCCGTCTCTCCGGTCTCACGTTGATCCGCAACCGCCGAAGTCTTTAGAATGGGTGTGGAAGGTCCCTCTCGCTCTCAGTCTTCTAGCAAGCCGTGATCACCGTGCCCACTAGGCCTCCTTCTCGCTCTCACCGGCTCCCACCGTAACCGTACCCGGACGGCTACGAATCGATCAAACAATCCCGGTCTTGCCAGCTCCCTTCGGTTCGTGCCCGGTTGACTGGCCCCCGCTTCACCCATCTTCCGCTCCACTTCCCGGTCGGGTCGGATTACCGACCGGCTCATCTTTCGGTCGGGTCGGTTCCCGACTCGCTCCTCAATGCCGCTCCAGACCTCTCCTTCGGTCCTTTCGCACGTGCCCACCCCGGGCCTCTCATCCTCACGGCCACCGCCCATCTCCCCGGTCTTATGTCCGCGCTCAGGCGCAACCGCCGAAGTCTCCGGCCCCGGTGTCGAGGGATCTCGCCTCCATCCACTACAAACCTCCTCTTCGTCATTTCGGTTGCCTGCCTTGCCGCCGCGACCGTCCGTCTCTCTAGGTCTCACACCGGCTCTCGGGCCGGTTGCCAGAGTCTCTAGGACCGGTGTGTGGAAGGTCGCGGCACCGCCGCTCGTCTCCTCTTCTTCCTCGATTTCACAAGCCTCAAGTATGCTCGCGAAATCCTCGTAGAATGTTTCGGGCAACCGCGTCCCGAAACTTTCGCCCACTCTCGAAGTGGCGTCCATTGCTCTGTAGATATCGGGCTCATCCATGGCCGTCCTCTTTCCACAAGTCGAGAGGGTCGCTCGCTCCGCACCCTCTCCCACATCGTCGCCGTGGTCGTCCGCCTTGCCGCCTCCACCGTTCATTACCCTAAGTCTCATGCGGGCACTCGGGCCGGCCGCCGGGGTCTCTTGAACCGGTGCGTGTAAGGTAGCAACGCCGCTGCTCGTCGATGCTATGCCCATAGCCACCTCCATTCGGACATCATCGTTCGTGGCTACCCCGCCTCCATATATGCAAGCATCAATTATGCTTGCCGCCTCCTCTTCCACGGTCTCCTTACCATTGTCTCGGTTGCCTGCCTTGCCGCCGCCACCGCCCGTCGCTCTAGGTCTCACGCCGGCAATCGGGCCGACCGCCGGTGCCTCTAGGGCTGGTGTGTGTAAGGTCGCGGCACCGCCGCTTGTCTCCTCCTCCCTCGATGTTTCGGGCCGCCATGTCCCGAATCCGTAGTTACCGGCCTTCATGGCCGTCCATTCGCTGCAAGACGAGAGAGTCGCTCTTTTCGCACCCTCTCCCATGTCACCATCGTACGCTCTCCCGGCCTCCGTATAGGCCCCCGTCTTCTCCGTCTAGGGAGTCTTCTTCCTCCGCATCTTCCGATCGCCTCCGGCCCGTCTCCATAACAAGCCCTTCTTCGGCTCCGATTTTCGCCTTCACAATCTCGCATGCCTCCCGTATTAGCGCTTCTAGGTCGAGCTCCTCCGAACCGTTTTGCGTTGAGCTCTCTTCTGGCGGTAGTGCGTACCCACTCACCGCTCTCTCTTCTCCGCTGCTTGCGGGCCGTGTTGTGTCCGACCGCCTCGCATCATGTTGCCGGCACCCCCACCGATCGAACTCATGCCGACCTCTTCCTTCCGGTTCTGTGTACCCGTACGCCTCCAATAGAGCTCCCTCGAAGGACTCCCATGACTCGTGAGCTTCTCGTAGCTCCTTGACGTCCTTGTGCACCGATACGGCCGCCACTCGCGGAAAATACTCTATCCGCATCGCCTCGTCCACGCCCCCTTTCGCCATCTCGGCCTTGTAGGCTCCCAAAATTTTTAGGACCTCATTCCCATTGAACTGGCCGACTCGATCGACCACCCTTTCGACGGCTTGTTGAGCCGCATCTCGCTTCGCCATCTTCCGTCCGGCTTCCATCACGATCTTTGCCATCATCTCCTCGAAGTCAAAGTCTTCTTCCATCTCCATGCTCCCTTGCCGCCCTTCACTTCGGGTTCACCAAATATATCGCGTTGTTACGCGCGTGCGTGGAGAAAGGCGGGACCACGGGGGTCTTGGACTAGGGAGTAGAGGAGAAGGAATCGGACATGGAATGGAAGCTTTGCTCAAGAAGGAGAAGAATGAACAAGAGATTAACTCGAACAAGAGGAAGATGGAGACAAGAAGATCAACATGATATATTAAAACGAAATGAACGATTACAAAACGGTGGCCGCGTAGGCCGCACCAAACGACTACTCGAAACCCTAACCCTAACCCTAACGCTTGACCTACGTGGTATACCTCGCACACTCAAAATAGGCAACCCCCACAATGGTGCCTTCTCTCTCCTTTTATAGCACAAGGAGGGAAGACCGCTTACAAAAGTGAGACTAAAATATCCCCTTTCATTCAAAGGGGATATTTGCCTTGATTTGGGGAAGGGTGAGATTGATGGCCCCTTAACTCCCACCTCCTCACAAACAACTAGGTACCTATGTACCGCATAGTACCTCTCTCTCTCTCTCTCTCGCGTGGATGTGCGTACAACCACATCACCTTTATACCTTTATTACTATTACTAATACGTGTGCAACGTTGCACATCACTCTTTGGCTCTCGTTGCTCGGGTTTCCGCTTGTGGACGAAAATCTTCACGACAGCGTAGTGCGTGGTTGTGGAATCTACGCGTTATTGCGTAGTGTCTTCAGTACTCCCCCTCAAGCTTGGCAGGTCAGGGATCGTCAATCCGAGATCGGTCATGAATTGCCATAGCTTGTCAGCTCCTAAGGCTTTAGTGAAGACGTCAGCCGTTTGAAGATTGGTGCTAATGTGTTGTATGTCGACATTGCCAGCCAGAACGCGCTCTCGGAAGAAGTGATAGTGCACTTCGATGTGCTTTGTCCGCACGTGGAACACCGGGTTCCGAGCCAGATAGATATTGCTCATGTGGTCACAATAAAGGGAAGTCGGATCCTTGATGGGTACGCCCAGATCCTTCAAAATCCTCTTGAGCCATACGACTTCACACGCAGCTACGGCTGCACCCCTGTATTCCGCCTCCGTACTCGAAAGAGCGACAGTAGGCTGCTTCTTGCTACTCCAGGATATTGCTCCACTGCCGAGGGAGAAAACAAATATGGAGGTTGATCTTCTATCGGCTTTGTAGCCAGCCCAATCGGCGTCGGTGTACCCCTCGAGTCGTATGGGCATCGCGGTCTTGTAGAGGATGTCGTAATCCATTGTACCGCTCACGTATCGTAGAATTCGCTTAGCGCAATCCAAGTGAGTATCACGCGGTGTTTGCATGAATTGGCTAAGGAGACGGACCGGATAACTGAGATCGGGTCGTGTGATCGTGAGGTAGATCAGACTCCCGATGAGTTGCCGATACTGAGTCGGCTCACACGCTTTGGTGCCGGAGTTCGCATCTTGTTTGAGATTGCGATTGAGCGGGGTTGCCGTGGTTTTGCACTCAGCCATCCCGAACTTGTATAGCAAGTTGAGGATGTAGTGTCGTTGAGAGATCATGATTCCGGCCGGAGTCCGAATTACCTCGATGCCGAGGAAGTAGTGGAGCTCCTTCATGTCCGTCATCTCGAACTTGTCGGAAAGGAGGGATTTGACCTTATTGATTTCGATGAGATGCTCACCTCCAATGACTAGGTCATCCACATATAAGATGATGACAATCGGACTTCCGGAATCGCTTCGTATGTAGAGGGAGTTGTCCGATTTTGACATACGAAAGCCAATTTGATGAAGATATTGCGTTATCTTCGAATGCCAAGCACGGAGTGCTTGCTTGAGGCTGTAGAGAGGCTTCTTGAGACGGCAAAAAACTTTCGGATGGGTGCTCGAGTTGAAGCCGGGTGGTTGGATCATGTACACCTCCTCTTCTAATTCTCCTTGTAGAAAGGCGTTCTTGACGTCCATTTGATGGAGGTGCCACCCTTTCACCGCAGCAATCGCAATTACGGTCCACACCATTGTCATCTTTGCCACCGGGGCAAAGGTCTCTTCGTAGTCGACGCCATGCGTCTGAGCGTACCCTTTCGCTACGAGTCGAGCTTTGTAGCGGTTTACGGAGCCATCGACATTATACTTCACCTTGTAGATCCATCTGCATCTGATCGCCTTTTTGTGTGGTGAGGTGGGAACGAGATCCCATGTCTCGTTCTTCCGTAGTGCCTCCATCTCCTCATTCATTGATTCGATCCATCGCGGGTCCTTCGCGGCTTCCGAAAAGGTTTCCGGCTCCCGTACTGTCGCCACCTTCATCATAAAGGCGTAATGGTACGCCATATAATCATTGTAGCCGAATCAGCTTACGGGGTTCTTTTCACGGGTGGATTGGCGGAGCTTTTCATTTGCAGAGATGAGGGCTTTCTTAGCTCCGATTGGTACCTCGAAACCGCCGAACTCACTGTTGAGTGAGTGAGTCGACTCATCGTCGTTGAAGCGATCGTCTTCGTATTCTGACATTTTTGCCTTGCCTTTGTCCATCTTCGGGCTAGGCTGTGATGTGCTTTGATCGCGCAACGGCTCTTGAGGTCCGCTCAGTCGGGTCGTGATCGGACTTTCTTCGATCATGCGCGTATGGCGATCTTCATCCTCGATCTCTTGGTCGGCAGATTCCGGGTCGAGTGGAGGCGGAGTCGGAGTTGTCTCTGGTGCGTACCAGGATGCAGACTTGTCAAAAATGACATTTCGACTTACTCAAGATTTTCGAGTTGAAGGGTTGTAGCACTTGTACCCCTTTTGCTCCAATGAGTATCCTACGAGGATACATTTCTCCGACTTAGGGTCAAGCTTTTGACGCTTCTCATCGGGGATGTGCACGTACGCTATCGCTCCGAATATGCGGATGTGCGATAAGTCCGGCTTCTTTCCGAAGTATTTTTCGTGCGGAGTGACCTCGTGCACGCCGGATGTTGTGCACCGGTTCATTAGGTAGACAACCGTATTTGCAGCTTCGGCCCAATATGACTTGGGCATATGCTTCTCGTTCATCATGGCCTGCGCTACTTCGAGGATGTGCCGATTTTTGCGCTCGGCTACCCCGTTTTGTTGTGGAGTGTGTCGGCAAGTGAATTCTCGCCGAATTCCTTCCTTTCAGAGATATGCCGTGAAGTCGTCATAGAAGTACTCCTTGCCGCAATCCGATCAAAGACAACGTACATGTCGGCCCGTGACTTTCTCGACTTCATTCTTGAAATTTTGGATGTGTCCGAACACTTCACTCTTTTGCCGCATCGGGTAGATCCAAGTGTGCCTAGAGAAGTCGTCGATAAAGAGCACGTAATATCGGCATCCGCCGAATGTAGCCGTCTGCGCCGGTCCCCATACGTCGGAATGGACTACGTCGAGTAGACCTTTGCTCCGTTCCGCTCTTTCGGGAATGGGTGTCGGTGTTGCTTGCCGAATTGGCACGCTTCGCATACACCTTCAATCTCCTTTTCTTTGAATGTCGGGAGTCTGATGACGACTCCTTTCGATTTCATTGGTTTGAGTTTGTTGAGATTTATGTGGTTGATTCGCTTGTGCCACAACTTTGTGTCGGAGTCGGCTTTAATGCCCTTTGCGAACATGGCCGATTTCATCTCGTGTGGGTCGAGAATGAACATTCGGCCCTCTCTTCGTCCGCATGCGATGAGTCAGCCGTCTTTTTTGATGAAGCAACCGCCTTGATTAAATCGAACTTGCATCCCTTGCTCTACAATTTGGCGGACGGAGACCAAATTCTTCGTAATGGTCGGTACATGCAAGACATTTTTAATGTAATTTTGCTTACCTTCTTTTCCGAACGGAACATTGCCGATGTGCCGAATCAGGTGCGTAGTGTCATCTCCGGTTTCGACATAACCGGGTCGCTCTGGCTCTCGAAGTTCTCGGAACCATTCTTGATGCGATGTCATATGGTTCGAGGCACCGGAATTGACGAACCATACATCTTCCGAACCGGAGGCACTAGTTGAGGTAGCGGCCGACATAGAGTTTGCTCTATGTTTCATCATGAACATTCCGCCACGGTCGAAGTTGTGTGCATACATTCCGCCACGATCTTCATAGTCAGAGTTGTGCCCATACATTCCGCTATACTCTTCGTAGTCGAAATTGTGCCCGTAATTCGTGAGTTGTCGGCTTGTGGAAGCCAATTCACGCATCTCCTTTTGGCACTCTTCTTCGTGGTGGCCAAGCTTTCCGCAATATCCGCATTTGGTTGCGTTTTGACGGCTCGGGCCGGAGTGGAAGCTCCCCCTTCTTGCGAAGGTTCTTCGTTGGCCTCCGTTTTGCGGCCGAAATTGGGAGTTGTTGTCGTAGGTCGAACATCGTTCGCCTTGTCCTTGGCCGAATCGGCCTCTCACTCATCCGCGTCCTCTTCCTCCGTTAGAGTGTGTGTAGAGCATGTGGCCTTCCGACTCATTGCTCCTTGTACGCACGTGGTTTTCTTCGACCAATAGCATTGATTGGAGCTCGAAGAAGGAGGGAGATTTCTCCCATGCTAGAACGGCGGTTCGCATCGTGCCGAACCGTGGTGTGAGGCCGCCGAGGCATATTTGCGCCATCTCATCATCATCTATACTTACGCTTATTGAGCCGAGTGAGTCGCAAAGCTCCTTGATCTTCAAGGTGTCTGTCTTGATGGACATGTCCCTTTATCACATATGTCATCGTCGACGATGCCTCAGCCCAAAACTTCTTGGGTAGTTTTGCATGCGCCAACATACTCCGGATCCTCTCCATTATGGTTCGGTTCATCCTCTCGGCCAGCCCGTTTAGTTACGGCGTCTTCGGCACGGTAAATTCGAGCCGAATTCCCTTCGAGTGACAATACTCCTCGAACTGCCCCTGGTATTCACCTCCGTTATCTACTCGAACCGCCTTCAGCTTCCGGCCAGTTTCTCTTTCCACTCTCGCGTGGAGCTCTTTGAAAATGGATAACACCTGATCCTTCGTCTTCAACGGTGTGGCCCACAGCTTCCGACTGTGGTCATCTATGAACGTCACGAAGTACTGCGATCTGGCATGTGACTTCGTGTCCACTTGACATACATCAGTATGCACCAACTCCAGTGGTACATTACGTCTCATCGGTGGCCTCGATCGGAAGGAGGTCCGGTTTTGTTTACCGGCCAGACAATCAGTGCACTTCTCCAAGTGCACGTTCTTCACTGGAATGAGGTTGTCGTCTGCAAGCCTCTTCATCCCCTTCTCGCTCATGTGACACAGCCTCTTGTGCCACAGCTCACCGGCAGTGTCGGATGCCACGTTCACTTCTTCCGGGCATAACCGAGCATTCATCAGGTACAACGTGTTGACCTTTTGGGCTCGAGCCACAATCAGGCTCCCTTTGCTGAACTTCATAACACCGTTCCGGATGCTACCCATGTAGCCTTCATCATCTAGCCAACTGGCTGATATCAGGTTCAGACGAACCTCCGGAACGTGTCGGACATCCTTCAGCAGCAGCTTGCATCCGGTTGGTGTTGTCAACCACACGTTTCCTATGCCAACAATTCTGCATGTACCTTCATTTCCCATCTGGACACAACCGTGATCACCGGCTGAGTAGGATGAGAAGTATTTCCGGTCCGGGGTAAGGTGGAATGACGCTCCAGAGTCGACCACCCAGGTTATCTTGTCGCCGGCAAGGTTTAGCTCACTCTCCTTGGTGATGAGCATCAACTCTTCTTCACTTGCCACAATTGCCGTCGTTCCCTTCCGGTTCGTTCCCCTCCGGTCTTTACCGTTCCGGTCCGGTGTCCGCTTCGAATCGGTACCGTCGGATTCCTTGTCTTTTCGGAAATGCCGACAGTTCTTCTGGAAGTGTCCCGGCTTGCCGCAATAGAAGCAAGTAGGCCTCCCCCTTGACTTTGACCGTGTCCCCGATTTTTCCCGGTTCTGGGGGCTATGGTTCCTTTGTCTTCCGCGTTCCGATTCGGTAAGGAGCGCTTTGGAGTCGGAGCTCGTATCCTTATCTTTCCGGCCCGCCCCCTCATCTAGCAAGCTCGACTTCACTCTTGCTAGGGATAACCGTTTCCCTTCCGGCCCGGCGTTGCCCAAAGTGACAACCAACGTCTCCCAGCTATCTGGGAGGGAACCGAGCAGGAGTAGTGCTAGTACCTCATCGGCGAGAGGTACTTCCAATGATGTTGCCTAGTGGATCAGCCCCTGGAAGGCATTCATGTGCTCCGCCATGCTGGAGCCATCTTGGTACCGGAGTCTTACTAGCTTCCGAAATACCGAAACCTGATTAACAACATTTTTGTTTTGAAACATAATGTCGATCTTCTCCCAGAGCTCATGAGCCTTGCTCTCTTCATTGAAGTTGTTGTATAGACTCATGTCGATGAAAGCACCGTATGTACACCGTTGTCTTCATGTGCATCACCTCGCATATCGTGGCGTTGATTTTGTCCGGTCTCTTGTCCCCGAACTAAACCGGCAACCAAAGATCTTTAACCATGAGCATGTCCCTCATCTTCGACTTCCACACCGAATAGTTGGAGCCGTGAGCTTGAACATGCCTCCCAACGATTCGTCTGTTTTCTGTGTCGTTTTGCTCTGATACCACTTTGACAGGAACTACACGCTCCGATGAACAACGCTTGGCAACAACCAAGCTTAGAATCAAACACAGAAAACGGGAATGAATGCATGACACAGTGGAGAGAAGAGTACATAGGATGTTTATGTGGAAAACCCAAACACGGGAAAAACCACGGCAGTCCACTGACTGCTAACTATCACTATGTAACAACATACAATAGATGAACATAGAGGCAACGACCTCTTGTTCACTGTCTTCGCCATAGGCGACGGTTACAACAGAGATACGAACTCTTCGTCTCTTTCTCTCTCTCTCATTGTACACTGTTGCGCTCTAATCTTGCGCCAACAAGAATGACAACAACAACTTACTCTAAGTTTGCCCTAAGTCATATTTATACTAATATGACTTTTCGGCTATTTACAAATATAGCCCAGATGGACTCTCAGAAACATATTTACGAATATGTCCCTTCATCCGGTGAGCACTCCTCACCAGGCCTGCATCATCCGACGCTTGCTGGGCACAAGTCATCCGGTTCTCACCAGGTCTTCCGTTGCCGGGTACTCCTCATCTGGTTCTCATCTGGTCTTCCGTTGCCGGGTACTCCACATCCGGTTCTCACCGGGTCTTCACCATCCGGTTCTTGCCGGGTACTCGTCATCCGGCTCTCACCGGGTCTTTCGTTGTCGGGTACTCCACATCACTGTTCTTTTCACTTCCCATCCGGAGGGACCTGTTTCCTAACATTTATCACGTTCATTAGTTTCCCTTTTTGCCCGACGTGGTTGAGGGTAACTTCACTGACAAGTACGATCGGATGCAGAGTGTTGTCTCCTGTTGCAACTACTCCTGGTTGTTCCGGTTTTTCCAGATATGAGAAATACTCTTTATGGTTCGTCATATGGTTTGACGCTCCAGAGTGAACGTACCACACTTTGTCCAATTTCGGGGTGTTCTTCTGCATCGAGTTCGCTTCGTGTCTTGTCACAAAGGCTGCACCCTTTCCGACTTTTTCAGATCCTTCGACGTAGTGTGTCCGCTACCGATTTCCGTGTTCGGTCAGTCCAGATCCGGATTCGGTTTTCTCCGAATCGACGCGCTTCTTCCAACACTCGCTCTCCTTGTGGCCTTTCTTGCCACAATACTAGCATTCCGCGGCATGTTTCCCTTGCCGGTTCTCGTCGCCTCCTCAACTCCCCCCACTTTCGGAGAGTTCGGAATTGTTGCCTGTCGGACGCCTCCATTGCACACCGATTCGCCTCGTCCACCACGACCACGGGGCCTATCTCCCTCCATGTACAACATCTTGTTATCGGCATGCGTACTCGTCAACGCACTCGCGTGATTCTCTTCTACAAGGAGCATCGATTGCAAGTCAAAAAACGACGACGTATTCTCCCTTGTACAAATAGAAGTTCAGAATGCTCTGAACTTCGACACCAATCCTCCGAGGCAGATCTTTACTATTTCGCCCTCCTCAACGTTCACATCGATGGAGGCGAGGGAATCGCATATATCCTTTATCTTGGAGGTGTAGCCAGCCACTGTCATGTCGCGTTGATGCACATTGCTCAACTCCTGTTGCAGTTGGAGCTTCCTAGCTATGGTGCTTGCGGCGAAAATCTTTTTCAGATTTCCCCAAGCATCCTTCAGCGTTCTTGCATCCCAAATGTAGCTCAAGAGTTGTTCACTCACACAGGACATGAAGCAGTAGAGAACTCTGCTTGCCGACTGTTCCTAGGCTGGGAAGTCTTTATGTGTCAATTCGGGTGCTGCATCATTCGCTCAATCGACATAGCTCCAGTATCCATGTCTGAGCAGGTACTGGTGCATCTTGTACGACCAAGATGGGTAGTTACTTCTATCGAGCTTCTTAGTTGGAAGCGAACTAGCCATACCTCTATCCTTTTTTTTTCTTTCTGTTCTTCACCGAGATTAGGTTTTTTGTGTGTGTGTGTGTGTTTCGAGCTGAAGTCGGTTGCAGAGGTTCTCAACCCTCGCACTCTGATATCATGTGAAATGTAATGTGCGGAAACTATACGAAACACAGAATACCAACAGAGAAAAACAGGTTTAATGGAGAGCTTAAGACACAATGTACGCGAGAGAGACAGACAGGGAATAAACACATAGGAAAAGTAAATTCAAAATAATGCGTAAACTCTGTACATAGGATGTGCTCAGGGAGCACTTTTCTACAAGTCCATAGGGACTAACAGAAGTACTGACACGTACTTCAATGCTCATAACTGAGCTCCTACACTAACTCCCAAATATATTCCCTCGCGGAATATCTGTACAACGGCCTCTTGGTTTCCGCACTGTTACGGCCTCTCGCTGCGCACCCGGTTTGCGCACCTAGTCTACGCACTGGTTTATGCCAATGTTGAGCTTGTATCTCAACAGGGACATCTAGAAAGGAAGAAAAAGAAAAAGGATGGGAGGCAAGCTATGTATGGAAGGAAAAACCTTTTAATAAAAGATCTAGTTATCTTATTGGTGATGTATCTTGTCTCTCAAAATTGAAGTCAAGGGTTCAATCTCTCTCTCTCTCAATCTTTCTCCGAATTGGAATCTCCATCTCTCCATCTTTCTCTCAATCTATCTATCTTAAATACTTTCTCGTTAAAGCTAGTACAAACTTCGAATCCTTCCGGTCCAGGACCCCGGTGGTCCCGCTTCATTTCACGAACACGCGAGGATTTCCTCGACAATGTGCTTTTACTACGGGAAGCCGAGAGACTTCCAGAGGAACTATCAACACTAACGGAAGGAAAAAAGGGGAGCTGATGGTATTGAGCTGAAGAAGATTCTGGATAGCAAGAACACCTCAACCATTGCCGCAAGCGAGGAGGAGGTATTCTTCATTAGTGAACAAAACGAAGTTAATCTCATTGGCGATGAATCGATATGGGTGGTCGATTCCGTTGCGTCGTTTCACCTAACTCCCACTAGAGAATGCTTCTCATCGTACACAACCGTTGACTACGGCTATGTGAAGATGGGGAATGATTGCACATGCTGGAATGTGAGAATCGGTAATGTATGTTTGCTGACATCGACAGGTTGTAGAATGGTACTCAAGGATGTATGCCATGTACCGGATATTAGACTGAATCTAATGTCATTTGGATGAGTCGACGACGAAGGATATTATGGTAGCTTTTGAAATGGAAGTTGGAAATTCTGCAGAGGGAACCTGAACGTGGCTCGGTCCTAGAAGCAAAATACATTGTATGTATTGTATGCAAGACTGTGCCAAAACAAGGTAAACGTGGTAGCTTACACAACCAATGAGTTGTGGCATAAGAGGCTATGCCACATGAGTCAGAAGGGTATATAGATGTTAACCGGAAAAGAACTTTTACCGGAGGTGAAGAATGTGCATCTGGACAATGGCTGTGAATACGAGGGCAATTTGAGGAGTATTGTTGATCGCAAGGCATTCAACTAGACTACACAGTGCCAAAGACGTCGGAGTTGAACAACCTAGATGAGAGAAAGAACCGGACCATCATGGAAAAAGTCAGAAGTATGCTGGCACATGTGAAATTGCCAAAGATATACTGGGCTGAGGCGATGATGACAACCGTTTACATTATAAACAAGTTTCCCCCGGTTCCACTAGAAGGTGACATACCACAAAGAGTATGGTCAGGCATCTGAGGGTGTTCGGTTGCCTGGCCTATGTGCATGTAGCTAAGGACCAGAGGGGCAAACTTGATCCCAAGAGCCGACTATGTCTAATTCTCGGATACAGAGAAGATGAACTCGACTATCAATTGTGGGACCTAATTGACAAGAAAGTGATTTGGAGCCGAGATATTATCTTTGTTGGGAAATTGGTCCCTTCGGATGGGATCCGGTTACAAATGAAGAGAAGACATATTTGTAAATATGTTTTGAGTAAGCCTATTGAGGCTATATTTGTAAATAGCCCTAAGTTCATATAAGTATAAATATGACTTAGGGAAATCACTTTAGAAGTGGGGTGGTTGTCATATTGTTGTATGTGCATAATTGTTGTATAGAGAGAGAGAGAGAGAGAGAGAGAGATACTCTGTTGTAACCGCCGGTTGGCGAAGATACAGAGCTCGAGGTCATTGCCTCCGAGTCTCTGTTTGTACCTTTCTAATATAGCGATAGTTTGGAGTCTGTGGGCTCCCGTGGTTTTTCCCTTTTACGGTTTTCCACATAAACATCCTATGTATCCTCTATCGTTGTTTCTGTGTGTACATGTGTTCACTCCCTACTTCCCATTGTTGTGTTTGATTCTCGTAGAAGTGATTCAAGACTTGGTTATGGCCGAGCAATATTCTGCGTCATTCTCTTCAAACTGGTATCACAGCAAACAACACAAGAAATGGAAGAATCGTTTGGCGGCATAGTCAAGCTCACCGACTCCAACTACTCAGTGTGCAAGTCGAAGATGAGGGATACTCCGGTGGTTAAAGATAATTGGTTGTCGGTTCAGTTCGGGGACAAGAGACCGGATAAGATAGAGGCCAGAGTGTGGGAGGTGATGCACATGAAGACGACGGCATACATCCAATGTTTTATCGACATGAGCCTATACAACAACTTCAATGAAGAGAGTAAGACTCTTGAACTCTGGGAGAAGATTGACATCATGTTCTAGAACAAGAATGTTGGTAATCAAGCTTTGGTATTCCAGAAGCTAGTGCGGCTCCAGTACCAAGACGGCTCTAGTATGGTGGAGCACGTGAATGCTTTCCAGGGGCTAATATACCAGGAAACCTCATTGGAAGTACCTCTCCCCGATGACGTACTCGCATGGCTCTTGCTCGGTTCCCTCCTAGATAGCTGGGAGACGTTAGTTTTCACGTTGGGCAACGCCGGGCTGGAAGGAAGGCAATTGTCCCTAGCAAGGGTAAAATCAAGCTTGCTAGATGAAGAAGCTCGCCCGAAGGACTGGGAGTCCGGAACCGATCCGAAGGTCTTGGTCACGGAAGATGACCACAATAGTGGAAGAGGCCGGTATCGGAGTCCCCAAAACCAGGACAAATTGGGGACGAGGTCAAAGTCAAGAGGGCGGCCTATTTGCTTCTATTGTGGGAAGCTGAGGCACTTCCAGAAGAACTGTCAACATTTCCGGAAAGAGAAAAGAACTGACAATACCGATTCAAAGAAGAGTTCGGACCAGATCGGAAAGGAACGTCGGCAATTGTGACAACTAAAGAGGAACTGATGCTCATTACCGAGGAGAATGAGTTAAACCTTGTCGGCGACGAGACAACGTGGGTTGTCGATTCTGGAGCGTCATTCCAAATAATGCCTGGTGCCTCCTTTTATAGTGTTCTCGGGAGTACATCAATTTCTAGAATGTTTTAGAGAAATCTGGAATATATATCAATTTTCTATAATAAAACTTAAATGAAAATAACATCTTTCGTATTATAACATATAGTCTAATGGTCAAGAGAATGATCCATGTAACATAAGGTCATGGGTTCGAGTCTTGCCATATCATGACACTATCCCCCCTTTAAAACGACGAGTGTCACGAGTCGTTTTGGATTGAGGACCATGTTTGTCTGGATATTGACGATCAAAGTCTTCAAGAAGAGCATGAGCATTGGTCACATTCTCTATTGGTTCTCAAGTACACTCGCTAGAACTCTATTTTCTCCAATAAATAGCATGTTCTCTCGGTATAGAGATGTATCCGATTAATAAATCAATCAATTCACCCTCTGTGGTTTATCACGTGATACTGGTGCACGTCATATTTCACAATAGGCTAAAATTGTGTAACTATAAAGGGAATCTAAAAGTGGAAAGCGCGATCCTTCCATTTTTGAACGCGAACGTGTTAGTAGAGCTTGTTGCGAACAATCTTGGAATCGAGGATGGCGGCAACCTCATACTCAGGTCCATCTTCAAGTTCGATCGGGGGTGGAGGTTGTTTAATACGACTTGGGATGGTGCTATCTTGATAGGGTTCGAGGAGAGAACTATGAAACACTTGATGTATCCGAAGTTGTGGAGGTAGATCGAGACGAAAAACGACATCATTAATTTTTCCGATAATATAGAAAGGACCTAATCGCCGATAATCTAACTTCTCGCATGGGCGAGTAGTCTTGATGTGTCATCATAGTAGCCATACCCGATCTCCAATGTTAAAACTAGATGGAAGCTGATGACGATCTGCAAACCTTGTCTGTTTCAGCTTGCTGTAGATGAGTAGATAAATCTGCTTGTATCTTGTGTAACTGCTCCAAACGATCCTCCACGCAAGGATTTGTGGGTAACTTTGGGGTTTCATATACACACCACCGGGGGTGATAGCCCGTATAAGCATAAAATGGTTTAACCTTTATCGATGAGTGGACAAAGTTATTATACGCAAATTTGGCAAACTGGAGAATATCCACCCAATCATCTTGATGATAGCTTAGAAAGCATCGAAGATACTGCTCGAGCATTTGATTTGTTCATTCTGCTTCATCGTCTATTTGCGGGTGGTAGCCGCAGGAGAGGTTACAAGTGACCTTGAGCATTTTAAAGAGCTACTTCCAGAATTTTGAGACAAATTGGGGTCCACGGTCGTTGATGATACTATCAGGAAGGCCATGATGCTAACATACTTCACGCATGATAGTTTCGGCAGTTTCCTCATTGGAGATTTCCTTAGTACATGGTAGGAAATGGGCCATCTTCGTATCTCGATCTACTACTGTTAAGATCGCATCAAATCCCTTAGAGACCGGAAGATCTATCATGAAATCTAGAGAAATGGATTGCCACGACTTGCTTGGAATTGGTAATGGTTCTAATAAACCATGTGAATGATGCATTGGCATTTTTGCTCTACAACATGTATCACAAGTCCGAACAAAATCTTCAACAAATTGTCGCATATGGGGCCACCAAAATGATCATTGTACTAAATCTAATGTTTTAGTACTACCCAAACGCCCAACTGTATATGTGTCATGACAGTTTTGGACTACTCGAAGGTGACAAGAACCATTAGAAACATACAAGAGTTTCTTAAAGAATAGCAATCCATCATGACATTCAAATTGTCGATAGTCCGTACTTGGTTGTTGCGACTGTGAACAAGATGCTCGAGAGGGATCAATTTGTGCTAGAATGGCTTGGGTGAAAGCATATGTTTTCAAGTCCTCACGTATGGTATCGATAACATGGGAATCCAAGTGCATACCAAAGACTTGTGTTGCTTGCAGTCGTGCCGGTCCTAGGATTACATGCTTTTGGTTATCGAAAGCTGGCTCGCCAGGACACAATGCTAGATACGAGCTCCGTGATAATGCATTTGCCTTCCCTTGTTGCTTCCCCAGATGATATGTGATTTTGAAGTTGAAACGAGTGAGGAATTGGTCCCACCGAGCTTGACGTCGATTTAACACACGAGCATTCTGAAAGTAGGCAAGGTTTTTGTGATCACTTAATACAGTGACTTGATGAGAAGATCCCTCTATAAAATGCCTCCATTGCGTAAAAGAGTCCACTATTGCTAATAGCTCCTTATCATGAATTTCATAATTAATTTCGGCGGCGTCAAACTTGCGTGAGTGGAAAGCCACAGTATGAAGCTTTTCATCATTGCCTTGTTGTGACATAATGCTACCCAAGGTGAAATCCGACACGTTTGCTTCGGTGATGGATGGTTTTTCTAGATCAACATGAGCCAGAATAGGAGCTGACGTAAATGCCTTCTTAAGACTCTCAAAAGCCATGTCAGCTTCTTCAGACCAAACGAATGATTGTCCCTTCCTAGTAAGTTGTGTGAGAGGCAAAATAAGCTTTGAGTAATCCTATATAAACTTGTGGTAGAAATTGGCAAAGCCTAAAAAGCATTGCACATATCGCAATGAACATGGAGTTTGCCACTCTACCACCATTTTGACCTTAGCTGGATCCATGGAGATGCCTTCCGAGGAAATCAAATAGCCCAAAAATTCTACCGGGTTGCACTCGAAACTAAATTTTTCCAGTTTTGCATAAAGACCATGTTCTTGAAGTCGCATTAGTACTAATAGTAGATGAGAATCATGTTCTTCTTGGGTCTTTGAATAAACTAGTAGATCATCCAAATAGATGATCAAACAAACATCCAAGAGATCTCAGAATATCACTTGCCATGTGTTGGAAGACTATTGGCGAATTAGTGAGGTTGAATGGCATGACCGTATACTCGAAGTGCCCATATCTGGTGTGAAACGCGGTCTTCCATTCATCTCTTGGTCGGATCCATATGAGGTTATATGCTCCTCGTAAGTCAATCTTTGTGAAGAACCTTGCACCATTGATCCATTCTAAAATACTTGAGATAAGGGGAAGTGCATACCTATTCCTGATGGTGACCTTATTCAAGCCACTGTAATCTACGACAAGACGAAGTGATCCAACCTTTTTCTTGACGAAGAAAATGGGTGCGCCAGCTGGAGATTTCGAATGTTGAATGAAACCATTTGCCAAATTCTCCTCTATATAGGCTCAAAGGACTTCTAGCTTGGTTGGTGATAAATTGTAGATCGGTCCCCATGGTGGCTCTTTTCCCAGATGTAAATGAATGGACCAATCATATGGTCGATGGTAAGGAAGCGTATTGGCTTGTACTTTATCGAACACATCGGCATAATGACGATACTTCTCTGGAAGTTGAATGGTGGACTCCTCTTTAGTGGTGTTTGAGGGTTTTACTAATACTGTGAAGAGAAAAATTTCTTCCTTGGGTCCTTCCTCATGCAACTAATGTAGCGAAATGGTTGCAATCTTATGAGTAGATCTTGGGTTTGTCGATACTAGATTTCTCTTGTTCTCCAATCTATGTCTGGGTTATGTAATTCGAACCATCAGGCCTTTTTGCAATGCCAATGTATCATGACATGGGACAAATGTGGAGGCTCATGCTTCACACATTATACTGCACATGTTGCACCTAACTACAAAACCATATTCTATGCGGAACGGGGAAATCGTACACATCGATACATGTTAGAGCCCATACCGTTATTTGCCATTCAAACCATTACTTCCATGTGACTTAGCTCACATGCCTTGCGATGTGAGATAGGGGGTTAGGGCACAAGTGATGAGAGTCATCGGCTATGCAATGTCGAAGCACCTTGTTCATCGCATTCATCATATGTGCAACTGAGTTCGTCGCTCCTTGTGGTATCATACACATCCAGACTATCCCAAAACAATGGGATGTTCTGGGATACTAATTATATTAAAGGATACTACACACACTAAAAAATCTAGGACAATATTAACGGGCTTTGACTCTTCTATGATATTTCCGGAGCAATGGGACGACCATCAATGACTACTACAGCGGTTGGACATGGGAGTTTTCTTAGGGATATCTGATGAGCTTCGGCAAAATTCCTATCCATGAAGCAAGAATTAGCTCCGGAATCTAGGGGTGTTGAGACATGTACTACAGAGGTACTTTTAGTACTAACTGTTACTTCAACTAAGAACACATCGCTAACTTGCTTAGAGGGAATGCAACCACTAATGGGCTACACATATCTAGGGTTTTCCAACCAGACGACTCCTATTTTGGCTGGTGTGAAAGTGTTTTTAGAATCTAAACTATTGAACATTAGAAGAATATAAAGTATGGATAATTCACATTTGGAGGCTAAGAACACGAACCAAGACCTTAGGAAGAAGTCAAAAGTAAAAGTAAGAGACCAAGAGAAAAGTAAAAAGAGAAAAAGCGAACCATAAAAAACAGTAAACAAGGAACTTAGTGATTTAAAACGCTATAGATAGCTCTCTTTACGAGCTTTCTACCCCATATTTAAACACAATATTTGGGTGAAAAACGAAGGAGTTATGACCATTCCTTTTTTACTATTTTTTATGGTCCACTTTTTCTCTTGGTCTGTTACTTTTACTTTTGACTTCTTCCTAAGGTCTTGGTTCGTGTTCATTGCCTCCAAATGTGAATTATCCATACTTTATATTCTTCTAATGTTCAATGGCTTAGATTCTAAAAACACTTTCACATTTAGCCCTCCCCCTTGCTAGAGGCTAAGCCATTTATGGTGAAGCACTTAATGGTAGTACTTAACAAACGAAAGCTCTCTTGCCAATCTCTTGGCTATAGACAATGAGAGAGATATAATTGTGAAAGTGTTTTTAGAATTCAAAGTATTGAACACTACAAGAATATAAGGTATGGATCATTCACATCCGGAGGTCAATGACACGAACCAAGGTCTTGAGGATAAGTCAAACTAAAAGCAAGACACGTGGAGAAAAGTAAAAGAAGAAAAAAGCGGGGTACCAAAACACAGTCTGAAACGAACGCTCATAACTCATTCGTTTGGAAGCTAAATATAATGTGTAAATATGGGTTGGAAAACTTGTGAAGAGAGCTATCCATATCTTTTTAAATATATAAATTTAGATCTGGGACGAGAGAGATATGACGATTTGAAGATCGTTTTTTCATAGATAAGAATAAGACTCGATGAAAACTCTAAAAAAAACATAAAAAAGAAAGCAAGGGAAGCTTATCCAGTAAAAGAGAACTTTATATAAAGGAAGAAGAGTAAGGTGGTGTGAGAGAGTCTCTTTCTTGTGATGTTTTCTTGCCTATTCACGTTGTCGTGCCTTTCGGCTCGGGATCGTTGCGTGAGTCGGGTGGGAACCGCCGAGGTTTTGGACTAGGAGGAAGAAAAATACAAATAAGGCTAGTAAAGAATAGGTATAAAGAGTTATAAGATAAGAATCTTGTGAATCCCATGAGTTTAGTATATTTAGTCAATATTTAGGTAGTAAGAGAGAATTATTTTAGCAAATTCGTGAATCCCACGAATATTTTAGATTGATTGATCATTATAGAAAAATAATCAACAACAACTACAATGTGCTCCCCATCCTTATATAGTGATGGGAGAGACTAAGCATAGCTACATGCTTTTTTCTAATATGTTCATGCACACTAAATGTGCATGTGATGCTTTTCTAATCCTTGCTTTTATTTGCTAAATATAGTGCTCATGCACGCTAGATGTGCATGAGTCACTTTTTAGTTGCTTGCGTTTTTCTACAAAATATTCACGCACTCTAAAAATGCATGATTTACCTTTTAATAAAGGTAGGCGCAAATAAAGCACTTATAGTTATTAAATCTATTTGTAGAACACTAAAGATAAGGTAGCATAATTGTAAAGTTGAGGTTTGGCTACGTGGAGGTATAGGGTTCGAATCCTGCCTTATGCACGTGATAAATATTTTGATATATTATTTATTTATTTATATGTATCTAAAATCGGATATATTATTTTATGGTTTTCACATAGTGTGTGGAATACACTACGACAACGTAGTGTTGGTTGAGTTGTTATCAATTTATCCTTGTAGACTTGGATTTATGTATCTTCTTTCTCTCTTCCTTCCATCATAATTATTCATTAGCAATAGATCTTTGTGGTTTTGGGTCTATTTATCTTCCTTATCTCTCCTTTCTATCATCTCTACCTCATCAATAATCAAAAAGAAAATAAAAAGATGTGACTAAAACCCCCGCTAATTGGTAGGAAAAACTTCACACTTCTAAACACACACACACACATTGACAATTGCCATCACCATCTTTCTCCTTGTCAACACAAAGAAAGAGGTTACTACAGTTATTATGTCTTTGTCAACTCTCCATACACAAGTAGGGCAATGGGATACATAACTCTTGATAGAAGTAAGCATGTCAACATATGAATGAATGTTTCGAGCAAGCGATTCTCCCCTAATGTCGACTATGAATTGTAATTCACTTTCTTCGCTTCCTGCATCACTGTGGTCTTCGTCCGATTGCTCCTCGTTGTCGGCCTTGGCTTGGATCACATAAGGTTTGTCGTCGGTCCGCTTCTTGAAAATCTTCACCCGCTTCTCGGCTATAGGCACTCGTAGTATTGTTCCATCCAACTCGGACAGTCGGTACATTCCATTGTCGAAGACTTTCCGAACTTCGTATGGCCCGAACCACCTTTTCGCGAATTTCCACATTGTTGTATGTTGATGGTCCAAACTACTGTCATAGACGATCACTCAATCTCCTTCTTCAATCCTCCTCGGTCGTAGTTAGTGCTTTGTGTCGAACCGGCTTTTGTTCCGGAACCGTGCTTCTTGTTGTCGGCGTATTGCTTCCGCTATGTCTGCCAGTCTTCCCTCTAGTTGTCGTATCCGGACCGCTAGTAGTTCTTCCCGACTCATCTCTTCCTTCCACGGTAGCACTGTCCATGTTGCGATCGCGGTTTCCGTCGGCATTACCGGTGCTTGTCCGGTCATGAGTTCTGCCGGCATGTAACCGGTTACGGAGCTATGCGTCGTCCGATCCGCCCATAGTGCATACGGAAGCATCTGCGGCCAGTCCTTCACCTTTCCATCGCATGCCTTTGCAAGTGCTTTCACGATCGGACTATGTCCTCGTTCGATTTTCCCGTTGGCCTCCGGATTGTATGCCATTGTCAGCGATAACCGAACTCCATGTTTGGCGAAGAATCCCATAGCTTTGTCCGAGTCGAGTTCTCCCCGGTCCGCAATCACTTGCCCTATGCACCCGTACCTACAAAATACTTCCTCCAAAAGAAATTGGCATACCGCGGAACACGTTTTCCTCTGAAGCGCTCGACCTTCTACTTGATTCGTGAGATCTTCCCGAGCTAATACCAAGTATTTCTTTTGTCCGATCCCGGTCGGCATGGCCACTATGTCGACCATCCACTTGAAGTTGATTGTCGGCGAGAATGTCGGATGTAACTCATCTCGATGTCGAACCCCGGAGTAGACTTGATATTTCTCGCAGCTTTCCGTGAACTCCGCGACATCTTTGTACATTTTCTTCCACCAATATTTTTGCTTGATCTTCACAAATATTGCCCATGTTCCTCGGTGTCCAGCCCAATCGGATTCGTGAAACTCGGACATTATCCGGTTTCGTTGCTCTTTTGTCCCGACTACTCGAAGTGGTATACCATCCGGTCTTTTCGACGCCCTCCATATTAATCCGTTTTCCAAGAAGAACTTTTGGACTTGCCTCTTCTTCCTTCGGATCTCGGCTCTTCTTCCTTTATCGTTTGTTGAGTCCTCGGCCTCTTGTAACATCTTTCCGATCATCAAGCTTGCTCCCTCGTATTCTTCTTCCCAGAATTCTCGGATTATGTTCACTCGGCATATGTGCTCCGACGCGAAGTAGTCTTCGGAAACTTCTTCATTATCCGATTCAGTTATGTCGTCTCCGAACCGAGCCCTTGATAACATATCTGCTACCGCGTTGTCCTTCCCCGAGATGTGTCGAACCTCCGGATTAAGCGACTTGACATATGCAACCCACCTTAGCATAGCTACATCCAGTATCGTACAACACCGCATCATCCCGAGTATCGGAAGACAATCCGTCTCGATCACCACTTCGGCTCCGATCAAATAATCTCGATCCGATTTTATCGCCGACACGACTCCCCACAGTTCTCTTTTGACTTGTGCATATCCACGTTGCCTTTCATTGAGAACCTTTGCTCCGAATCGGATCAGATATCGCGAACCATCCGAGTCGGCTTGATTGATGACCCACCTGATACCTGTTGGACTTATATCAACCGTTACTATGATCGGTCGGTCGTAGCTCGGCTTCTTAAGTGCTTCCGCCCTCCGAAGTGTCTTCTTCAATTTCTTCATGGCTTTGGTGTGTTCCGGTTTCCATTCGAATTTCTTACCTTTCCGCAACAAGTGGTAGAGCGGGTCCACTATATGTGCATAGTGCGGAATCCATATGTGATAGAATGCACATACACCGAGAAACCTTCGGACTTCGGATGTTGACTCACATATTTCCTCCATAGCTTGAATCGCATCGATCTTTGTTGGTGACGGTCTTCGGCCGTAGGGCCCACATAGATGTCCGATCACCAATATTTCTTCTTGCCCGAATGCCGATTTCTCCCCGGAAAGTGTTAGGTGCACATCTTCTAGCTTTCACAACACTTTCTCGCAATCATGAATATGGTTGACCACGAACTTTCGGCATCCCCGATCATCCATAGTCTCATCGTTTTCTTCTACCACGCATCCTTTCATCGGAATGTCATCGAGGAACGACATCGTTATCTCTGGAATGCAGTCTCAAAGCACCTTGTTCATCGCGTTCATCATATGAGCAACCGAGTTTGTCGCTCCTTGTGGTAGTGTGCACATTCGGACTAATCCTATCGGTGTTCTCATGGTTGTGATGTCTCGGCTCTCCACGGCTAGTTGGAATTGGTCATACCCCGAGTATAGGTCTCCGATGGAGTATATCGCACGACCGGCAAAAGCTTCCGCAAATTCGTCCACTATCGGACCGACTCCCGAGTTCCGGATCGTGACCTTATTCACCGGTTGCAAGTCTTGGATAAATCAGAGTGAGCCATTCTTCTTCGAAACCGTAAACCATCGATTTGAGTACGGAGCAGTTGATGGCTCTAGAATCCCCATCGCCACCTTCTCCTTGAGCAAGTCAATGACTTTCGGAATATGCGCTCGTGGCACCAGAATCGGCTTCAGGTTCCACTTTACATGGTCAATCGTGAAGATCACCATCGGCTCCACTATTCTCGGATCGACGCACCCTATCTCCCTTGATGTAAATGCAAACGCTTTGCCGTGTTGCTCCAACATCTCGCGAAACCGTTCTTCTTCTTTTTGTAATAAGAACCCACCTCCACCGATCCGAAGTTTCTTCCGGGTCTCATCCGTGAAGGCATGTCCGATATCCACGGACTTCCGAAGTGTCGGATCTCCCGAGACTTCTTTCCTCTTTTGTTCGCTATCGGCGGGTAGTGGTCCCGCGGCCGGTTTCACCTTCTTCTCCACGGTCTTGTATTTCGTACTTACCATTGCTTCTTCTTTGCGGAGCGTATCCAGCTCCATTTTCGCAATGATCTCGTACATCTCGACCGATTCCATCGGGACTACCCGGTTCCCTTGGCTTTTATCTTCCGCAAGCTCTTGAAGTCGTTGTAGCGTGCTCCCATAGAACACTTCTTCGACTATCCCCACGATTTCTTCATCTTCTTTTATTATTGATGCCGACCGCAACTTATCCTCCACTTGTCGGTATCCTTCCTTCAATCCTCCGGTTACGGTCGTGTACGTAGATGCCCCATCCGGACCGATTCGTACATGTTTTGCTCCGAGAGTTTTCTTCCTGTGTGAGGTATCAGGGCTTCTCGGACTATCACTTCCCCACTCCGCAACAGTCCGCTTTAAAAATCCATTCTCACTTGGGACAAGAGTTCCCTCTTGTTCCTTTCGTGATTTTCCGGCACCGTTAGGAATTGGACGGATTTCCCACCGTTTTGGCTCTGAATTCACGCAAAAGCCGCAGCGCTATCGAGCACCTTCGTCTCCATCCGTGATGCCGTGATAAAGGGTTGGCCGAGGATGACAGAATGTGAAACCTCATCTTGCACGAAGAAATTTTGGTCGATCTCGACATCCCCGATCTTCACCGTTACATCCGGACAAGCCGCAAATAGATCTTCCGTTGCTTTGGTGGCCGCCCGAATCTTCCATCCATGGTTGGTGTTAATAGGCCACTTCCCCTTCTAGTAGAACTCCTTGGACATCAAGTTGATCTCTGATCCGTGATCAATCAATGCTAGCACGGGTTCTTTGATGTTGCCGATTCGGACCGGAGTCTCCGTAGTCGCGCGTGCCCAATGTGGCCTTGTATAGTGGGAGTTCGGAATTTCGTCCTCCACTTCGGTGTCGTTCATTAAAACGGTGTTCGCATTCACCCTTGGAGCATTTTCCTCCGTACTTTGTCTTTTTCGCTTCACGAGATCCACGAGAAGATCGTGGAACTCCTTCTTTGCTATTCCGAGTAGCTCCCGAAGCGAGAAATCTACCCGGCTATCCAAGATCCTTTCCTCGAACACTCTTTTCAAGTCGGTTTGTTGTTCTATGTCCGAGGCGAGCTTGAATGCCGGAGCCGCCTTTTCTTTTCCCTTACCTCCGGAGTTCTAGCTTTCCGGTATCTTCAATGGCCCGCCCGCATCCTCCGTGCGTCATCGTTTCTCGTCCACATACACCTTATGCAATTGACACAGGGCGTATACGCTATTCTTGTCGACAGGGCACTCCCATCCCGTAGCTTCCCGGACACCTTCCGCAGTGCTTCGGATCTCGTTGGAGTCGGTTTTCTCGGTGTTTTCTAGAACTTCCGGCCAAAAAGACGTCTTTGCTCTCGATGACTCCCCGACACATATCCCGTGGTTGTTGCATAGTGGCTTCTTGCCGCCAATTCCTCCTTGAGCACCTTCTTCATGCCGCCTTTCCGGAAGTTCGGTCGGAGTGGCTTCCGAGAGTCCATCGAATGAACCCGGTTTCCCTCGTAGTAGATGAGATCCCGATGTAGCGCCTCCTTATGCTCGTCGCAATCCCTCCGATCGTGTTCGGCGCTACCGCACCATATGCACCGTCGGTCCGTATACTTGGAGCTTGTGGGGCGGTCATCCGACTTCTGACCATCGCGATCTTCAAATTCTCCATCTCCTTCAATAGTTGCTCCACCGTAGATGCATCAATCCCCTTCTCGGTTGTAGTCTCCCGAGCCCTCGGTTGATGGTCTTCCAATCCGGTTCTCGGTTTCGGAATCGGTTCCGAAACCCTCTTTTCCTCGTTGCCAAGCCATAGCCCCCTCTTCGTGTATCGCGCGACGATATCCCGCACGCTTTCCCATGTTTCGGTGAGGCCACTCTCCGTGGTCGTGTCCTCCAAGAGCACTCCGAGATCTTTCCGGTCCCGGACGTCCACGGCTCGCAAGAACATGATCACCTTGTCCGGTACGAGGATAGCTTGATCTCTCGCGGACAATCTCCCGAACCGGCTTTCGAATGCCGAAAACACATCAACGACCTTCAATCCCTTGTCCGACGTCTCCACCCAATCTTCGAATCCCCTTCGCGTCGCCTTGGAGGAATCCTCGATGGCGAACGTCCTCTTTAGCTCTTCTTCAAACACCTCCCATGTCGGATTTTGTTGTCGTAGCCCATGGATGCTTGCTTGAAGCCCGTCGGTCGCCACCTGGTTGAAGGACGTCACTTGTAGTCCTTCCGATATTCCGTACCGTAGCATCTCCGCCTTGTAGTCCAGAAGATACCGCGACACGTCTTTCCCGTTGAATTGCCCGTTTCGTTTCACGAGCCGCTCCACTGATGCCGCTATCTCCGACATCGCGCGTTGTTCTTGTAGCATGCGCTCGAACATCATCATCATGTTGCTAGCCTCCGGTTGATTTTCCATCTCCTTGCCACCCGGTGTTCACGTCGGGTTCACCAACTGTGTCATGCCTTTCAGCTCGGGATCGTTGCGTGAGTCGGGTGGGAACCGCCAAGGTTTTGGACTAGGAGGAAGAAAAATACAAATAAGGCTAGTAAAGAATAGGTATAAAGAGTTATAAGATAAGAATCTTGTGAATCCCACGAGTTTAGTATATTTAGTCAATATTTAGGTAGTAAGAGAGAATTATTTTAGCAAATTCGTGAATCCCACGAATATTTTAGATTGATTGATCATTATAGAAAAATAATCAACAACAACTACAATGTGCTCCCCATCCTTATATAGTGATGGGAGAGACTAAGCATAGCTACATGCTTTTTTCTAATATGTTCATGCACACTAAATGTGCATGTGATGCTTTTCTAATCCTTGCTTTTATTTGCTAAATATAGTGCTCATGCACGCTAGATGTGCATGAGTCACTTTTTAGTTGCTTGCGTTTTTCTACAAAATATTCACGCACTCTAAAAATGCATGATTTACCTTTTAATAAAGGTAGGCGCAAATAAAGCACTTATAGTTATTAAATCTATTTGTAGAACACTAAAGATAAGGTAGCATAATTGTAAAGTTGAGGTTTGGCTACGTGGAGGTATAGGGTTCGAATCCTGCCTTATGCACGTGATAAATATTTTGATATATTATTTATTTATTTATATGTATCTAAAATCGGATATATTATTTTATGGTTTTCACATAGTGTGTGGAATACACTACGACAACGTAGTGTTGGTTGAGTTGTTATCAATTTATCCTTGTAGACTTGGATTTATGTATCTTCTTTCTCTCTTCCTTCCATCATAATTATTCATTAGCAATAGATCTTTGTGGTTTTGGGTCTATTTATCTTCCTTATCTCTCCTTTCTATCATCTCTACCTCATCAATAATCAAAAAGAAAATAAAAAGATGTGACTAAAACCCCCGCTAATTGGTAGGAAAAACTTCACACTTCTAAACACACACACACACATTGACAATTGCCATCACCATCTTTCTCCTTGTCAACACAAAGAAAGAGGTTACTACAGTTATTATGTCTTTGTCAACTCTCCATACACAAGTAGGGCAATGGGATACATAACTCTTGATAGAAGTAAGCATGTCAACATATGAATGAATGTTTCGAGCAAGCGAACTTTGCACAAATACCTTCAAAGCGTCGAGACTTGTTGGAATGATCATCTTTTGAATTACGTTGATCTTTGAATCATCCACATCTTCTTGGCACAACACATTGTCCACACTACCTTGTTTTGTATAAATGACCATTTGATCTACAATCTCATCTCGGAAAGGAAGTGAAATTTTATCTCGTTTGGTCGAATCATTCAAGGGTTTGAAATTGATCTCATTCTTCTTTGGAACCAAAACTATAGGTGACACACACTTCAAATCTTCCATCTTATAATTGGAACTTTCTTGTAACCATGCGTTGAACTCCTGCATAAATTCTTCCTTTTGTTCAACACTCAATTGCCGAAGCTTTGGGGAAATTGATACACTTTCCTTCAAGTTGATGTGGTATTTGTTGCAAGCTTCTCCTCTTATCCCAAAACACTTGATGAACACATCCTCCACTATGCTTGTGCAATGCACCACTCCACTATCTACTACAACCACCCTTGCTGAATATGACCTACTAATAGGAATTCCCACTTTGTTTACTACAAATTCAGAAATCAAGCTTACCCTAGCACCACTATCAACCAAGGCATCTTTGATGTGAAAACCTTTGATGGAGACTGGGATGGTTGGACGTATGTCATTTCGATCTTCTACTTGCACAATCCCCACATAATGCACGGTCTTCCTAGTTTGGCGGATACTTGAAAGCTTTCCCCACTCCTTTCGTAATGTGGGAGATATTTGGACAAGTTGTGGCAATTCATGCTTCCGATTGAAAGCTTCTACACCTTCTCTCATAGGATTATCCTCCATCTTTATCCTTGGTCCACTCGATATCAATTCATGCTTTCGATTGAAAGCTTCTACACCTTCTCTCATAGGAATATCCTCCATCTTTATCTTCCTTTAAGAGTGTCTCCTTCTCAATTTCTCCTCTTCCTCATTCTCCTTAGACTTCTTCTTTTCTCTCGAGGCACTAGATTCTCCATCAACTTCTTTCTCCTTTTGTGAGGCTCTTGTCCTTTTCACAGGAGCTACTTCACAAGCACTATCACTATCATCAATAAAATTAAGAAGATTCACATTATGAGGAATTCTAGGAACCTAAGCCATAGGAAGTGTTATGGATTCGCCTCCTTCGACTCCATTGTTGATAGCTCGTTGTCCATTCCGTTGCACTTGACACATGCCTCTTTGTTGTCGATGAGGAAATCTTGTTGAGATGTGTCCCTGCTCTTGACAAGAATAAAAAATTACACCTTGATGCTGTCTAGAGCCACCACCATCGGGAATAATGTTGTGAATTTCTTGGGATTGTCGCAAGTGGGCCATCACTTCATCAAAGCGTCGATTCACCAATGCCATTGTATCTTGTTCACTCTTCACTCGTTCCACTTCTTGAGATATACTTGTTGGATTTGTTGTTGTTGTGGTATACACATTTGGAAACACTTGTCTACTATGCACAATTGATGATGAGGCTTGAAAGTTGGCACGAGGCATCAAATTTGCACCCAAAGCCATCATTTGGGGGTACCCCATGGAACTCATCATCTTCACTTGTCGATCATAACCTTGACAAACTTGGAGAAGAGCTTGAAAAGTTGTTGGATCCTTCAAGCTTGCCTCCAAATGGAAATGCATGTCAAGGCCCATCTTGAATCATTCTATCTTAAACCACTCGTCTTCAATGACACCACAAAGACGAATCCACATCATCCACAAATCCTTGAAATTTCTTTCATACTGTATGAAACCAAAAGGTGATTCCATCTTTAGTTGAAAAGACTCCTCTCTTACTTCCGTTTCACTTCGCCGTGGAATGTATCTAGAACCAAACTGGTGTACCAACAATTGATATTCTCCTTGTTAGTTTGGTGGGAGAGAGTCATACCAATCTCGAGCTCGACCATAGAATGTAGCTACCAACAAGGGCAACTTTTCATTGTCGGTGACACGTCCAATAGAGACGACATGATGCTCAACGGATGCCAAAAAGGCACCAGCATCTTGTGTTCTTTCACCCGAAAATGCGAACTGCATAACTAAGTTAATGTAGTATAGTAACACAAAGAAAGGATAAGTTCTCCCTCCTATAGGAAAAGGATCGACCCTCCCTGGAGCGCCAAAATGATAGGGTGTATAAGACAAATGATAGTCATACACAATATGGGGGCTTGACCAAACCGATTAGATGGAGTTGTGAATTATAATAGATTATATAGATCTAGGTAACTACAATTTAGAGAGGAAAACTCAAGAAATTAAGATAAAAGGTAGGGAAGATGAGAAAGAGATAAGAATGTTATAATATTCCACTTCAAGTCAATACAAAGAGGATAAACCCCACAATGAACTTAAAAACCAAAGCCCTTCTTACTACCCATCACTCAAACCCACTCCTAAGAACCATCTTCTTCCACGAAGATACCTCTTCCTAAGACTCCTCATCTATTAGGATCCTTTCTCTATTAGGACCCCTTCTCTATTAGGATCCCTCCTCCTCTATTAGGACCCCTTCTCTATTAGCACTCCTCCTTCCTCTATTACTTGCTCTTTTATAATTTTCTTCTTCCTCCTCATTCACGCTATTTTTAGAATCTTTTTATCTCCTATTTTTAGCTAAGACCTAGAGACCTTCTAATTGTCATATCTCCCTTAGGAGTTATAACCATTCCTTTTTTACTGTTTTTTATGGCTCGCTTTTTCTCTTTTTACTTTTCTCTTGGTCTCTTACTTTTACTTTTGACTTCTTCCTAAGGTCTTGGTTCATGTTCTTAGCCTCCAAATGTGAATTATCCATACTTTATATTCTTCTAATGTTCAATGGCTTCGATTCTAAAAACACTTTCACAGCTAGAATTAGTTGTTTAACTCTTCTTCTAACTGACTAAGGACATCAAATTTGTTTGATAGGTTTGGGCTATTAGTACTATTAGGATTATCATATATTCCTAATGAAATAGACTCGGGTTTAGTACAATTAGAACTAGCAACTATTTGGTTTACTTGTCTTCTTGGCCTATGGGGACAATTCACTGCAATATGGCCTAGACCACCGCAATAAAGACATAGTCGATTTGCTCGGTGCCGCTGCTTTTCTTCTTCCAATAATGGTCTGCAACGACGTCTAGTGTCAATTTCCATCGAAGTTGGAGTATTCACTAGAGATGCATTATATGACTCTCATGGAAAAGGTTTTGCTACCACTGAGGTGTAGGTGGGCTCTGATCTTGCCCTTGGCATCTGGAATTGACGTTCTGAACGTCGATCGAAAAGACGGTTGTCGCATCTCACCACGCAACTGATTGCTTCTATCAACGACTTTGGTTCTTCGGGGAAGGTCAAGAGTAAATCCTTGACATCGTTACGTAGACCATAACGAAATTGTTCCATTAGTGCTTGGTCATCTCAGGGGATATCAAAGGCGAGTAGGCGGAAATCTGCAACGTATGCGGAGGCTGGACGATCACCTTGACTTAATCATCGGATTTTGTTGATTGTTGTCCTTATGCTGTTAGTATCTTCAAAACAGGCTTTAAACTCACTTAAAAACTCTTCAAAATTGTTTAGTAAAGGAGATTCCTTTTCTAACAATGGAGTGAACCATGCCAAAGCTGAGCTACTTAACAACGTGCATTTGAATGTCTAATTGTACCTGATTAAGGAATCCTCTAAACTGCGATCGCGTTCCATCAAATTTCATAGGAAGGCCGATCTTGGGTTCTTTATGAATCCCTTGTGTACTGAGTCCTTGTTGTTGCATCGCTACTATGGTTGCTTTGATTTGTTGCACGCGTAACGCTAGTTCCCGATGTTGTTGTTGCATCTACTACTTTTCTAAGGAGATTTGTTGAAGCTCCCCCAACAGTCGTTGATTTTCTTGTTCCAATGCGAGAAACTTCTCTTTCCAGCATTGCAATTCCGAAAAAAGGGATTGATATTCTTGAGTGCTAACAGTGACCATAGTATGAGAGAAAAGAGGAATAAGAGATTAGTATGAAGGGATGGAGAAGTAAGAAGATAAACAAAGAGAAGGAAGGAGACCGAAACCGGCTCAAACTATCAGGAAAAGTACTAAGACAGAGAAGGAATTTGTATTGAAAGAGGAGGATTAGTACTAAGGGAGGTGTAGAACTCTCCAAAGAAGGAAAGAGTGTGTGTGAGAGAGAGAGACTGATGATAACAAAAGATATATATTATGTTAAGAGAATATACAATAGTAGCTAGGAGGCTTAAGACTGGTGTTGAACCGATTTGGTTCGAAATAATGCCTTGTGCCTCCTTTTATAGTGTTCTCAGGAGTACTCCTCAAGTTTCTAGAATGTTCTAGAGAAATCTGGAATATACATCAATTTTCTATAGTAAAACTTAAATGAAAATAATATCCTTCGTATTACAACATATAGTCTAATGTTCAAGAGCTCGACCCATGTAACATAAGGTCATGGGTTCTAGTCTTGCCATATCATGAAAATTGCTATCATGACAATTCCAAATGAAGAGTGTGCCTGGGTAATCAATTCTGATGCATCATTCCATATAACTCCCTCAATAGAGTGCTTCTCATCTTACATAGTTGGGGACTATAGCTATGTAAGGATTGGAGATAATGGAGAATGCAAGATAGTTGGACTTGGAAGTGTATGCCTGACAACGTCGACCGGTTGTTGGTTGGTTCTCAGGGATGTTCGACATGTGCCTGATATCAGGCTGAATCTCATACTGTAGAAACTAACGTGCGGAAGCAAGTATGAAGACCGAACAGAAGGAAGGAAACTCAGGTTCAATGGAGAGCTTGAGCTTACACGGTATACGCGGGAGAGATAGAGAGAAGACACAAAAAGCTATATTCAACAATAATACTCAGTCTGTACATAAGACGTGCTCAGTGAACATTTTTATACAAGTCCTAGAAGGACTGACCGAAGTACTGACAGTACTTCAATGCTCATCAAGAGCTCCTACACTAACTCCCAAATATATTCCTCACGGTCCATCTGATGTAACAACCTCCCGATGTACGCACTCGGCCTAACCGATCGGTCCCAACCGATCCGGTCCTCGGCTTCTTCAGCCGAACCGGCCGATGTTGAGCTTGTCTCTCAACACTCCCCCTCAAGCTCAACTCGAGGCTCTTTGGGATCCTCGGGCTCACAGCTCCAGTTCCTCCTGGCTTCACGCCTTGCTCGCGCTCCTCGACCTGTCCGACTCCGCGCGCTTTGACCCTTCCAGTCGGCTCGTCTGCTCATGCGGCCCTTATCAACTCTTTTGCTGTTGCGGTGTTGACACTTCTTCTGCTGCCTTTTCTTCCGCTTGGGCCTCAGTTGATTCAACGTGTCTGAACCAAACATCCGAATCGACTCGGCTACCTCTGATCGGTTTTCGCTCTCGTCTGAGTTGGCTGTCTCCAACTCGTCTTCGGTCTTCTCGCCTTCGACGGCGTCATCTTCCCCATGCGTGGTTGGCTTCGGCTCTCTCCTTCGGTTGCTCCCCTTCTGTTTGCTTCCGAACTTTTCTGCGGGTCCGCCCTCGGCTTCATCAGCCGATCCGATGTCGAACTTGTGAACCGACTCGGTGTCGCGGTGTCCGCTCCTTTCCTGTTGCCTTGCTTGGTCGTTCGGGACTAATCTCCCCCTCAAGTTCGGCACGTCAAGGTGACGCAACTCGAGCGCACCTGAGAATTGCCGCAACTTGTCCAGACCAAGAGGCTTGGTGAAGATGTCGGCAGCCTGCCGATCCGTCGGAATGTACTGAAGTTCGACTTCACCGAAAACGACACGCTCACGGACGAAATGGTAGTGCACCTCAATGTGCTTGGTCCGTGTGTGGAAGACGGGGTTCTTTGCGAGTTGGATGCTGCTGAGGTTGTCGCAGTAGATCGTCGTTGGATCGGTCACCTCCTCTTGCAGGTCCTTAAGTAGCCGCTTCAACCATATGGCTTCGCATGTCGCGACAGCCGCTCCTCGGTACTCAGCTTCGGTGCTCAACAGAGCAACTGTCGGCTGCTTCTTACTGCACTACGCGATCGTGGCACTCCCGAGGGAGAACGCGTATCCAGACGTGGATCGGCGATCGACGGCGTTGCCAGCCCAATCAGCATCGGTGTAGCCGACTAACTGCGCGGCTGCACCGGTCCGATATAGCAGTCCGCAGTCCTTAGTGCCGCTTACGTACCGAAGTACGCGTTGCGCACACTGAAGGTGCTCCTCGGTAGGTCGCGCCATGAACTGACTGATCACTCCGACCGGATAACTGAGGTCGGGTCGGGTGATGGTCAAGTATATGAGGCTACCGACAATTTGTCGGAACCTCGTCGGGTCGCATACCTTTCCCGTATCGGGACGAAGCTTGACGGTTCTGTCCAGAGAAGTCAAGATGGACTTATAGTCGGCCATCCCGAGTTTGAAGAGCAACTCAGCACGTAATGACGTTGGCTGATCAATATGCCTTCGGGGGTACGGATCACTTCGATCCCGAGGAAGTAATGAAGGTCCCCCAGATCCTTCATGTCGAACGATGCCACAAGCTGGAGCTTCACGCGGTCGATTTCACCTAGGTTGGCACCGGTGATGACCAAGTCATCAACATACAGTAAAATACTAACCGGTCCGAGTCGACCTTTCTGGATGAACAGGGAAGAGTCCGATTTTGACGTGACGAAGCCCAACCGACGCAGTTGTTGCGTGATCTTCGCGTTCCAGGCACGCAGGGCTTGCTTCAGTCCATAAAGGGACTTCTTCAATCGGCATACTGCCGAGGAGTTCGTTCCAGAGTGAAATCCGGGGGGTTGTACCATGTACACCTGTTCCTCAAGGTCACCTTGCAGGAACGCATTCTTTACATCCATCTGATGTAAGTGCCACCCCTTGGCCGCAGCTACTGCGAGCAAGACACGGACGGTCGTCATTTTCGCGACCGACACAAATGTCTCATCGTAGTCGATGCCGTGCTTCTGCGCGTAGCCCTTTGCCACTAGCCGAGCCTTGTACCGGTTGACCGAGCCATCGGTGTTGTACTTGACCTTGTACACCCACCTACACCCGATTGGTTTTACACCCTTCGGTGCGTCAACCAGGTCCTAGGTCTCATTCTCCGCCAATGCGTGCATCTCTTCCTCCATCGCGGTGCGCCAATTCGCGTCCTTCGCCGCTTCTGTGTAGCTCTCTAGCTCACGCACTTCCGCTACACGGGTCATGTACGCATAATGATGCGCCATGTACTCGTTGTATCCGAACCGCAAAACAGGATTCTTCTGGCGGGTAGATCGGCGTAATCTCACATTAGCCGATGTCGAGGCCTTCTCAGACGACGCGGCCTTCACCTTTAAAGACCCGTCACCGGTTCCCTCGGAGTCGGACTCGCGTCGGTCTGACTCGTTCCTTTCCGTGCTGGAATCCGACACCTTCTTCTTCCCTTTCTCTTTGCGCGTAAGCCGTCTCCTCGGCTTCCTGCGCGGGGAATGCACGGCCGAGTCTCCACTACTCGCCGGCTCTTCATCGGACTGGTTGTACCGACTCAGTCGTCCAATCGGTCCACTTAAACGGAGCGAAATCGGACTCTCTTCTCGGGTCTCGATTTTGGGCTCATCCGGAGGCATCTCGGCCTCGCTGACCTCATCGTCAGAGCTCGGATTGGAGTCAAGGTTCGTAGTCCGGGGCAGGTACCAGGACGCGGACTCGTCAAAGACAACGTCGCGGCTGACACGCGCTTGTTTGGTGCGAGGGTTATAACACTTATAACCCTTCTGCTCGTCTGAGTAACCGACGAAGATGCATTTCTCAGCCTTTGCGTCCAGCTTCCTCCTTTTCTCCTTCGGTACATGCACATACGCAATGCTACCAAACGCCCTCAAGTGTCGCAAGTTCGGCTTCGTTTCGAAATATAGCTCGTGCGCCGACACTTTGTCTCCGATCCGGTTTTGGATGTATACCGCGGTCCTTACCGCCTCGGCCTAGTAGAACTTGGGCAAGCTCTTCTCCTCCAGCATTGCCCGTGCCGCTTCCACAACTGACCGATTCTTTCTCTCGGCCACGCCGTTCTACTCTGGCATGTATCTACAACTGAATTCGCGGCGAATTCCCATTTGTTGTAGGTAACCGTTGAATTGACCGGAAAAGTACTCTTTCCCGCCATCCGACCGCAAGCACTTGATCTTTCGTCCCGTTTCGGCTTCCACGAACCCTTTGAGGTCCCGGAAACAGTCGAAGACTTCGCTCTTCCTCTCAATGAGGTAGGTCCACGTGTGCCGCGTGTGGTCGTCGATGAAGGAGACGAAATATCGGCTCCCGCCAAGACTAACGTTTTGTGCCGGTCCCCATACATCGGAGTGTATAAGGTCGAGCTTGTTCCGGCTCCGGTTTCGCTCGTTGGGGAAAGGAAGTCGGTGTTGCTTCCCGAATTGGCAAGCTTCACAAACTTGTGCCTTTCGGCCACTAAACTTGGGCAATCCGAACACTACCTGTTTCGATTGCAGATCTTGAAGCCGTTGGTGGTTGACGTGGCCTATCCGCTTGTGCCACAAGTCGATGTCTGACTCGGTCTATTGTCCCTTCGCGAACATTGCGGTGCCGCCGTCAGTGGAGTCGAGGATGAACTTCCTCCTGTCTCTGCGCCCTTGCGCAATCACACGTCCTTCTTCCTCAATGAAGCACCCGAGGTGTGTAAACCGAACCTCCATCCCTTGGTCGACGATCTGTCTGACCGAGACCAAGTTTTTCGTGATTGTCGGGACGTGCAGCACGTTCACGAGTTTCCCTTTCTGCCCGACATGGCTAAGGGGAACTTCTCCGACATTCGCGATCGGATGCGGAGTGTCGTCTCCTGTTGCGACTACTCCAGGTTCTATCAGTTTTTCAAGGTACGAGAACCACTCCTTATGGCTCGTCATGTGGTTTGACGCACCGGAGTCTACGTACCACACCTCGTCCGATCCCGGGGTGCTTTGTTTAATTGAGTTTGCTTCGTGTCTCATCACGAAGGCAGGTCCTTCTTCGACTCTCCCGGAGTCTTCGGCGTAGTGCGATCGCTGCCGATTTCCCTTGTCGGTATGTCTGGAGCCGTTTCCAGAACCAGTTCTCTCCGAACCGGCGGGCTTCTTCCAGCACTCACTTTCCTTGTGGCCTTTCTTGCCACAGTACCAGCACTCCGCGAGGGCCTTCCCTTGCCGGTTCTCATCGCTTCGACTCCCTCTGTTTCCGGAGGGTCCGGAGTTACTGTCGGCATCACTTCGGTGCCTTCTTCCTTGATCTCGTCGGCCGCTTCCAACGCGACACCGGCATCGAAAGGTGTGTGGGTGTCTCGCATACGTGATGTGGTGAAGGACAAGAGAGCAAAGCTGGATCCGAAGTCTTGGCCATGCATATTCCTTGGATATGACGATGATGAATTCGGTTATCGGGTGTGGGATCTGGTCGACAGAAAGGTGTTTCGGAGTCGGGACATAGTCTTCATGGAAGACAGGACCATTGCCGATTGGGAGTTGGAGAAGAAGGTAACGAACTCCGGATCATCCATTGAAAACCGGCTTGAGGACAAAAGGATATACCCGGTTGAAAGCCGGATGTTAGCCGGTAACCGAATGACACTCGACGAACCGGCCGGATTCGGACAAGAAACTAAACCGACTAAAGAAGAAGAAGAAGAAGACAGTGGAACCGGACAAGATCACCAATCGGAATCGGATTCGGAACAGATGGAGGAACCGGTAGTCAAAAACCAAGGACGGAGATATCCTCTCCGAGAGAGAAGAGCCCCCAGAGATTTCTGGATGCAGAGCGCGTGCTGCTAACCGATGAGGGGGAGCCGGAAAGCTTCGAAGAAGCAAAGGAGGACCCCCACAACCGCAAGTGGTTGAGTGCCATGCAGGACGAGATGAATTCACTGCATGAGAACCACATGTATGAACTGGTGGAGTTGCCGAAAGGAAAGCAGGCACTCCGGAATAAGTGGGTGCAGAAGTTGAGACCGGGAGATGCCGGCAACCCCCCAAGGTACAAAGCCAGGATCGTGGTGAAGGGGTTCTAGCAGAAGAAGGGAGTAGAATTCGACGAGATATTTGCCGCTATACTCAGCACCGTCCGGATGGAGGTCATCTTTACTACTGGGGAAAATATCTCGTCGAACTCCACGCCCTTCTTCTGCTGGAACCCCTTCACCACGATCCTGGCTTTGTATCTCGGAGGGTTGCCGGCATCTCCCGGTTTCAACTTGTACACCCACTTGTTTCGGAGTGCCCGCTTTCCTTTCGGCAACTCCACCAATTCGTACGTATGGTTCTCATGCAGGGAATCCATCTCATCCCGCATGGCACTTAACCATTTTCGGCTGTGGGTGTCTTCCTTCCCTTCTTCGAAGCTTTCCGGTTCCCCTTCATCGGTCAGCAGAACATGCTCTGCATCCGGAAATCTCCGGGGGGCCCTTCTCTCTCTGAGAGCATATCTCCGTCTCTGGGCTTCGGTGACTGGCTCATCCATCTGCTCTTCATCCGAATCTGATTCAGGGTCTTGGCCGGTTCCAGTTTCAGCTTCCTCTACCTCTCCTTCAGCCTGTTCGGTATCCTCACCGTAACCGGCTGGTCCCTCGAGTGCTAACCAGTCTCTTGCCGGTTGGGTCTGCTCATCGTAGAGTCGATCCTTACCGGTCGGCTCGGAGTTCATTATCTTCTTCTCCGACTCCCAGTCGGCGAGCGTCTTGTTTTCCATGAAGATAATAGCTCGACTCCGGAATACCTTCTTGTCGACCATGTCCCACACTCGGTAGCCGAACTCATCGTCACCGTAACCGAGGAATATGCATGGCCGGGTCTTTGGATCTAACTTTCCTCTCCGGTCCTTGGCTACATGCACGTACGCAAGACACCCGAACACCTTCAGATGCCGGTAGGATACTTCCTTACCGGTCCACACTCTCTGTGGCGTGTCTCCATCCAAGGGTACTGAGGGTGATCTATTTATCACGTATGTCGCCGTCGACAGTGCCTCAGCCCAAAACTTCTTGGGTAGTTTTGCATGTGCTAGCATACTCCAGACCCTCTCCATTATGGTCCGGTTCATCCTCTTGTCCAATCCGTTTAGTTTCGGCGTCTTCAACACGGTAAATTCGAGCCGGATTCCCTTCGAGCGGCAGTACTCCTCGAACTGCCCCCGGTACTCTCCTCTGTTATTTGCTCGAACCGCCTTCAGCTTCCGGCCGGTTCCTCTTTCCACTCTCTTGTGGAGCTCTTTGAAGACGGATAACACCTGATCCTTCGTCTTCAACGGTGTGGCCCACAACTATGAACGTCTATGAACGTCACAAAGTACTGCGTTCCGGCATGTGACTTCGCGTCTACTTGACACACATCTGTATGCACCAACTCTAGTGGTGCATTACGTCTCATCGGTGGCCTTGGTCGGAAGGAGGTCCAGTTCTGCTTACCGGCCAGACAATTAGTGCACTTCTCTAAGTGCACGTTCTTCACTAGAATGAGGTTGTCGTCTGCAAGCCTCTTCATCCCCTTCTCGTTCATATGACACAGTCTCTTATCCCACAACTCATCGGTAGTGTCGGATGCCACGTTCACTTCTTTCGGACATAACCGGGCATTCATCAAGTACAGTGTGTTTACCTTCCGGGCCCGAGCCACAATCAGGCTCCCTTTGCTGAACTTCATGACACCGTTCCGGATGCTACCCGTGTAGCCCTCATCATCTAGCTGACCGGCTGATATCAGGTTCAGTCGAACCTCCGGAACGTGTCGGACTTCCCTCAGCAGCCACTTGCATCCGGTTGGTGTCGACATCCACACGTCTCCTATGCCGACAATTCGACATGTACCTTCATTCCCCATCCGGACACAGCCGTGATCACCGGCTGAGTAGGATGAGAAGTATTTTCGGTCCGGGGTGAGGTGGAACGACGCTCCGGAGTCTACCACCCAGGTCATCTTGTCGCCGGCAAGGTTTATCTCACTCTCCTCGGTGATGAGCATCAACTCTTCTTCACTTGCCGCGATTGCCGTCGTTCCCTTCTGGTCCGGCCCCCTTCGGTCTTTACCGTTCCGGTCCGGGGTCCGCTTCGAATCGGTACCGTCGGTCTCCTTATCTTTTTGGAAATGCCGACAATTCTTGAGGAAGTGTCCCGGCTTGCCGCAATAGAAGCAAGTGGGCCTCCCCCTCTACTTTGACCGTGTCCTCGACTTCTCCCGGTTCTGGGGACTACGGTTTCTATGTCTTCCACGTTCCGATTCGGTAGGGAGCGCTTTGGAGTCGGAGCTCGTATCTTTATCTTTCCGACGCGCCTCCTCATCTAGCAAGCTCGACTTTACTCTTGCTAGGGATAACCGTTTTCCTTCCGGCCCGGCGTTGCCCAAAGTGACAACCAACGTCTCCCAGCTATCCGGGAGGGAGCCGAGCAGGAGTAGTGCTAGTACCTCGTCGGCGAGAGGTACTTCCAATGAAGTTGCCTGGTGTATCAGCCCCTGGAAGGCATTCATGTGCTCCGCCATGCTGAAACCATCTTGGTACCGGAGTCTTACTAGCTTCCGGAATACCGAAACCTGATTAACAACATTTTTGTTTTGGAACATTATGCCGATCATCTCCAAGAGCTCATGAGCCTTGCTCTCTTCATTGAAGTTGTTGTATAGGCTCATGTCGATGAAGCACCGTATGTACGCTGTTGTCTTCATGTGCATCACCTCCCATATCGCGGCGTCGATTTTGTCCGGTCTCTTGTCCCCGAACTGAACCGGCAGCCAGAGGTCTTTAAACACGAGCATGTCCCTCATCTTTGACTTCCACACTGAATAGTTGGAGCCGGTGAGCTTGAACATGCCGCCAAACGATTCGTCCATTTTCTGTGTAGTTTTGCTCTGATACCACTTGACGGTAACTCAACGCTCCTTATGCGCAATGCTCGGCCACAACCGAGCTTAGAATGATGCATAGAAAACGGGAAATAAAACACGACACAAAGAAGAGACGAGTACGCAGGATGTTTAACGTGGAAAACCCCAAACTAGGGGGAAAAACCACGACAGCCCACAGGCTGCAAACTGTCACTATGTAAGAATATACAACAGTGAGCTCACTGAGGCAACGACCTCGTGCCCACAGATCTTCCCCTCGGGCGGCGGTTACAACAGAGGCGACGATCTCTCTCTCTCTCTCTCTCTCTCTCTCTCTGTACACTGTTACGCACTCACTCTATTCTTGCACCAACAAGAATGACAACCTACAATTAAAAGTTTGCCCTAAGTCATATTTATACTAATATGACTTTTCGGCTATTTACAAATATAGCCTCAATGGACTCTCAGAAACATATTTACGAATATGTCTCTTCATCCGGTTCTCACCGGGTTTGTACCATCCGGCTCTCCGTAGCCGAGTACTCCTCATCCGGTTCATACCGGGTCTTCACCATCCAGCTCTCCGTAACCGGGTACTCCTCATCCGGTTCATACCGGGTCTTCACCATCCGGCTCTCCGTAGCCGGGTACTCCTCATCCGGTTCATACCGGGTCTGCACCATCCGGCTCTCCGTAGCCAGGTACTCCTCATCCGGTTCATACCGGGTCTGCACCATCCGGCTCTCCGTAGCCGGGTACTCCTCATCCGGTTCAGGCCTCGGCCTATCGGCCTCGACCGAGTTTGTTCATCAGCACTGATCTTCTCCCTTCCCATCCGGAGGGACCTGTCACCCAACACCACAGTAGAAGCAAGTAGGCCTCCTACTTGACTTCGACCTCGCCCTTGCTCTCTTCATTGAAGTTGTTATACAGGCTCATATCGATGAAGCACTGGACGTATGTCGTCGTCTTCATGTGCACACCTCCCACACTGTGGCATCGATCTTATCCGGTCTCTTGTCCCCGAACTGAACCGACAACCAAAGATCTTTGACCACCAGCATATTCCTCATATTCAACTTTGACACTGAGAAGTTGGAGCAGGTGAGCTTGAATATGCTGTCGAACGATTCTATCATTCCCTGTGTTGTTCGCTCTGATACCAGTTTGTTGAGAATGGCGCGGAATATTGCTCGGCCACAACTGAGTCTTGAACACTGCTATGAGAATGAAACACAGGATGTTTACGTGAAAAACCCTGAATGGGAAAAACCACGGGAGCCCATAGACTCCGAACTATCACTATGAAGAGAAGGGGTACAATCAGAGACTCGTAGGCAACTACCTCGAGCTCGGCTTCTTCGCCAACTAGCGGTTACAACGGAGTATTTCTCTGTATCTCACACTCTCTCTCTATACAACAATATGACAATAACAACAACAACCTTTCAAAGTGATTACCCTAAGTCATATTTATACTTATATGAACTTAGGGCTATTTACAAATATAGCCTCAATAGGCTTACTCAAAACATATTTACAGATATGTCTTCTCTTTCGGTTCTCACTAGCTCTCTACCAGTTCTCACTGGGTCTCCTCCGATTTCTGGATCTCTTACGGTTCTCACCGGGTCCTCTTTATTGATCGACGGATCCCATCCGGAGAGACCGATTTCCCAACAATAAGGTCAAATGCACTTCTTCCGTCCTTGATAGTATCTTCTTACAATCCTTGATATGGTCGGCAATGAATTGTTCGCAACCATCTTCATCCAATTCCTCATTCTTCTCTTCTTCCTTGCATCCCTTAATCGGAACATCATCTAAAAAAGGCATTGTAATATGAGGAATAAAATCACGAAGTACCTTGTTCATTCCATTCATCATATGCGCCACTGAGTTGGTCGCTCCTTGCGGCAAGGTACACATCTGTACTAACCCTATAGGTGTCCTGATAGAAGTAATATCTCGACTTTTGATAACAAGTTGAAATTGATCATACCCGGAATAAAGGTCTCCCATTGAATATATAGCTCTTCCTGCAAACATCTCAGCAAAATCATCCACAATTGGCCCCACTCTCGAGTTTCGGATTGTTGCCTTATTCAGGGGTTGCATATCTTGGATAAATCGGAGCCGTCCATCTTCCTTTAACACAGTGAACCATCGACTCGAGTAAGGAGCGTTCGATGGTTCCAAGATACCCATCCTTATCTTTTCTTTCAGAAGTTCTAATAGTTGAGGGATTCTAGCCCTAGGCATGGGTATTGGCTTAAAGTTCCATGGAATATGAGGGATAGTGAATATAACCATGGGCTCTACAATTCTTGGATCCACACACCCTATTTCCTCCGGTTGGAACGTGAACGCCTTTCCATGCCTTTTTAACATCTCCCTGAATTTATTTTCTTCAATTGGTAATAGGAAGTCACCCCCTCCTATTTTCATCCCTTGTATTGTTTCTGGAGTAAACACATGTCCCACCTTTAGTGGGTCTCTAATCATTGGCTCTGTGGCTGCTTCTTTGATTGCCCTTTCACTATCCCCAGGAAGTGGAGCAACAATAGGACGAATCTTCTTCTCTACTGTTTTGTACTTTGTTAAGACATGTGCCTCATGGTCCTTTCGAGCAACTTCTTCAATGACCTCGTACATCTTGATCGAATGAAAATGAACTTGACTTTTGTTGTTGTCCTCCATTGTTTCCAGATAAGTTATTGTATCTTCAAAACTTAATTCTTCAAACATATCCTGAATTTCTTCATCGTCATCTATTAATCCAGAACACTTAAAGTACTTGGAAGCATTTTGTATTTTATTATTATCTACTTTAAGTTTAAAAGTAGCACCACTAGATGAGATTGTACAAGGAATATTTTTATTTACATTATTATTTATGGGGTTTTCTTTCATGTTCAGGCTACCACAATCCATACCTGTAAAACCCCTATCTAAAAATCCTAGGAAAATTCTTCATCCATGTCCCAAACTGGATGTTCCCTCAAGCATTCTTTATTTCTTTCGTGGTTGGGCCTCACGGTTAAGAATTGGACTTTCTTCCATCTTGACTCTTGATTCTCGCGAAAGCCGAACCATCATCAATCACCTTTGTTTCCATCTTGACTGCGGTGATGTAAGGCTGACCAAGGATGATGGGGTAGGTTGATCGATCCTGCACAAAGAAATTTTGATTCACCGACACATCACCAATTGTTACCTTCAAATTGGGGCATGCTCTGAATAGATCCTCCGTAGTCTCTATGGCAAATCTTATCTTCCACCCATGACTCTTGTCAATCGGCGACCAGCCTTGAGCATAAAATTCTGATGACATCATGTTAATCTCGTATCCATGATCGATCAAAGCAATACATGGAATTTGTTGCTCCCCAATTTTTGCAAGTACCTCCATTGTTGCTCAAGCCCAATGGTCCCTTGTATAGTGACTCCTATCCTCTTCATGAACCCCAACATCATTTATGATGTTTACACTTGCAGCGTTAATGGTACCACCATACAAATCTCGAAGTGTTGCTGCACAACCTCCCGTAACTTCCTTCGTCACCTGTCTCTTTCTTCTAATAATATCTATGATAACTTCATGAAATTCTATCTTTGCTATACCCAATACTTCTCTTAAAGTAAATTCTACCTTACTATTTAATATTCTTGTTTCTAGTACCTTTTTTATATTCGTCATTGTTTCTATGTCTAAAGCAAGCTGTTATTGGAAAAATTCACAGCTCAAGGAATGTATAAATAACTTACCACCAGATGTTATGGTATCTGTTATTGACTTTGTAGAGAACTATACATTTCAAGTTCAAAATGAGGTTCCGTCAATGCATTGGTACAATGACCAATGTACAATACTTGTACATATTTGCTACTGGAGAGAAGACGGTGAGTTACATAAAAATTGAATATTCTACATATCAGATGATAAAAAACATGATACACTATTTGTTCAACATTGTTTTAAGCTTCACCATGCAGATTTATTGTCCTTGGGTAACTTTAATTGTCATTGGGTCTGGTCTAATGGTGTTGGCTCGCAATTTTAGGCGGCCCGGTCCTTCTACTTCATTGGAAGGTGAGGAAATAATCCATATGTTTGGTACTTATAAATGGAAGTCTATTTTAATAATACTCCATAGTACTTATAAATGTTTGTATAAAATACAATTAGTAAGTTTCCTACTACATGCACCAGTACTGTCTTGAAATGTGAATCTGAACTAACTGGCCATTTAGTTGGCATGAGTACTAATTTATATCTCAACATTGTCCTTCCTTGTGAATTAGTACTAATGAATAACTTGGTACTATCCTTGTGAAATGTAAAGTGCGGAAGCTATATGAAACACAGAATATCGACAAAGAAAAATAGGTTTAATGGAGAGCTTAAGACACATTGTACGTGGGAGAGACAAAGAGGCTTGGTGAAAATGTCCGCGTTCTGCCAATCCGTTGAAACATATTGAAGTTCAACTTCACCAGAGAGGACACGCTCACAGACAAAGTGCTAGTGCACCTCAATGTGCTTAGTCTGGGCCTCGATTCCATGCGCCTCAACCCTTACGATCGGCTTCTCTACTCGTGCGGCCTTTTCTAGCTCCCTTGCTTTCATGGTGTTGGCGCCTCTTCTGCCACCCTTTCTTCCGCTTGGCCTTCAGTTGATTCGGTGTCTCCAAATCAAACATCCGAGCCAAATCAGTTGCGTCCGATTCGTCTCCACTTTTGTCTGAATTGGCTATCTCCAATTCGTCCTCAATCTTGGCCTTCTCGGCCTTGTTGGCTTCATCTCCCCCATGCTTGGCTGGCCCCGACTGTTTATTTCGGCATCTACCCTCTTGTCCACTTCCGGACTCTTCCGCGGATCCACCTTCGGCTTCTTCAGCTAACACGAAACCGAATTCTTCATCCGATTTGGTGTTGCGGTCACATCCACACCTTTCCTGCTCCTTTCGTGGTCATGCAGGACTTTTCTCCCCCTCAAGTTCTGCACGTTGAGGTGCCGCAACCCAAGCGCACCCAAGAATCGCCGCAACTTGTCCAGACAAAGGGGCTTGGTGAAAATGTCGGCGTTCTGTCGATCCGTTGAAACATATTGAAGTTCAACTTCACCAGAGAGGACATGCTCACACACAAAGTGCTAGTGCACCTCAATGTGCTTAGTTCGGGCGTGGAAGACGGGGTTCTTCGCAAGTTGGATGCTGCTAAGGTTGTTGCAGTAGATCGTCGTCATACCGGACACGTCCACCAGCAAATCCTTAACTAGCCGCTTTAGCCATATGGCTTCGCATGTTGCGACAGCCGCTCCTCGATCCTCGACCTCTCTGCTCGATAGTGCAACTGTCGGCTGCTTCTTGCTACTCCACGCGATTGTGGCGCTCCCAAGAGAGAACGCGAATCCGGATGTGGATCGGCAATCGTCGGCGTTTCCGGCCCAATCAGCATCTGTATAGCGAACTAGTTGTGCGGCAATACCCATTCGACGATATAGTAGTCCCCGGTCCTTAGTGCCACTGACGTACCTAAGTATGCGTTGCGCGCACTGAAGGTGCTCCTCAGTTGGCCACGCCATGAACTAACTAATCAAGCCGCCCAGATAATTGAGGTCCAGTCGGGTGATAGTCAAGTATATGAGGCTTCCGACAACCTGTCGGAACCTTTTCGGGTCATAGACCTTTCCGGAGTCGGGGTGAAGCTTCACGGTTCTATCAAGAGGAGTTGAGACAGACTTACAGTCTGCCATTCCGAACTTGAAGAGCATACTCAGCACGTAATGTCTTTGGCTAATCAATATGCCTTCGGGCATTTGGATCACTTCGATCCCGAGAAAGTAATGAAGGTTCCCCAGATCCTTCATATCAAATGATGCCGCAAGCTTTACATGGTCAATTTCATCTAGGTTGATGACAACAATGACCAAGTCATCAACATAAAGTAAAATACTAATCGGCCCAAGTCGACCTTGCTGGACGAACAATGAAGAGTCTTATTTGGACGTCGCAAATCCCATCCAATGCAATCGCTGCGTGATCTTCGCGTTCCAGGCACGCGGGGCTTGCTTTAGTCCATAGAGGGACTTCTTCAACCGGCATATTGCCGAAGTGTTCATTTCGGCGTAAAATCCGGGGGGTTGAACCATGTACACTTGTTCCTCAAGCTCGCCTTGCACGAATGCATTCTTTACATCCATCTAATGTAAGTGCCACCCCTTTGCCGAAGCTACCACAAGCAAAACAAGGATGGTCGTCATCTTCGCAGCTGGTGCAAACGTCTCATCGTAATCGATGCCGTGTTGTTGCGCGTAGCCTTTGGCTACTAACCCGGGCTTGTATCGGTTGACCGAGTCGTCGGTGTTGTACTTGACCTTGTACACCCACCTGCATCCAATCGGTTTTACACCCTTGGGGGCATCAACCAAGTCCAATGTTTCATTCTCCGCAAGTGGGTTCATCTCTTCCTCCATGGAGACACGACAATTTGTGTCCTTGGCCTCTTCCGCGTAGCTCTCCGGCTCATGCACTTCCGCTACACATGTCATGTATGCATAGTGATGCGCCATGTACTCTTTGTATCCAAACTGAACAACAGGGTTCTTCTGGCAGGTAGATCGGCGTAATTATTCATTAGCTGATGTTGAGGTCGTTCAGGTCGACGCAGGATTCGTCATCACTCTCTTCAGAGTTGGATTCGTGTAGATCTGACTCGTCCCTATCCGTGTCGTACTTTGGCATCTTCTTCTTTCTCTTTTCTTTGCGTGTAAGCCGTCTCTTTGGCTTCCTGTGCGTGGAATGCACGACCGAGTCTCCACTACTCGCTGGCTCTTCATCTGACTGTTCAAACCGGCTTAGTCGCTCATTCGGTCCACTTCCCGAAATCAGATCGGACTCTCTTCAAGAGTTCCAACTTCGCATTCATCAGGAGGCATCTCGGCCTCGCTGACCTCATCTTCAGAACTCGGATTGGAGTTGAGGTCCGGAGTCGGAGGCGAATACCAAGACGCGGACTCATCAAACACAACATCGCGACTTACGTGAGCTTGTTTGGTTCGTCGATGAAGGAGACGAAATATCAACTCCTGCCAAGACTCACGTTTTGTGTCAGTCCCCATACATATGATTACGGTCGTTGGGGAAAGGAAGTTGGTGTTGCTTCCCTACTTGGCTGGCTTCAGAAATTTGGGCCTTTCGCCCACTGAATTTCGGCAATCTAAAGACAACTTGTTTTCATTGTAGGTCCTGAAGCCTTTGGTAGTTGATGTGGCCTATCCGCTTATGCCACAAGTCGATATCCGACTTGACTTTTTGCCCTTTCACGAACAATGTGGTGCCTACATCATTGGTGTTGAGGATGACCATCCTCCCATCTCTGCGCCCTTGTGCAATAACTTGGCCTTCTTCCTCGATGAAGCACCCGAGATGCGTGAACCACACGTGCATCCCCTGGTCGACGATCTGTCCGACCGACACTAGATTCTTCATAATTGTCGGGATGTGTAACATGTTCATTAGCTTCCCTTTTTGCCCAACGTGGCTGAGGGGAACTTGACCGACATGTACGATCGGATGCAGAGTGTCATCTCCTGTTACGACTACTCCCGGTTGTTCCGGTTTTTCCAGATATGAGAACCACTCTTTGTGGTTTGTCATATGGTTTGACGCTCTAGAGTCAACATACCACTCTTCGTCCAATTTCGGGGTGGTCTTCTTCATTGAGTTTGCTTCGTGTCTTGTCATGAATGTTGCCCCCTTTCCGACTTTTTCAGACCCTTCGGCGTAGTGCATCCACTGCTGATTTCCTTGTTTGATCCGTCCAGATCCGGATTCGGTTTTCTCCGAATCAGCGCAGTTCTTCTAGCACTTGCTCTCCTTGTGGCCTTTCTTGCCACAATACGAGCCATCCGCGACTTGTTTCCCTTGCCGGTTCTCATCGCCTCCTCGACTCCCCCTACTTCCAGAGGGTCCGAAATTGTTGTCGGCATCACCACACGATGTCTTCTTCCTTGCTCCCATCGGCCGCCTCCATTGCATGCCTAGTCGCCTCATCCGCCACGACCACGGGGCCTATTTCCCTCCGAGTACAACACTTCCTATCAGCGTGCGTACTTGTCGACGCACCCACTTGATTCTCCTCTACAACGAGCATCGACTGCAAGTCAAAAAACGACGACATATTCTCCCTTATACAAACAGCAGTTCGGAATGCTCCGAACTTCAACATCAATCCTCTGAGGCAGATCTACACCATTTCTCCCTTCTCAACGTTCACATTGATGGAGGCGAGGGAATCGCAGATATCCTTTATCTTGGAGGTGTGGTCAGCCACCGTCATGTCACATTGACGCACATTGCTCATCTCCTGTTGGAGTTGGAGCTTCCTGGCTGTGATACTTGTGGCGAAAATCTTTTTCAGATTTCCTCAAGCATCCTTTGGCGTTCTTGCATCCCGAATGTAGCTCAAGAGCTGTTCGCTCACACAGGACGCGAAGTAGTAGAGAACTCTACTCGCCGGTTGTTCCCAGGCCAAGAAGTCTCTATGTGTCGATTCGGGTGCTACATCATTCACTCCATCAACATAGCTCCAATATCCATGTCCAAGCAGCTACTGGTGCATCTTGTACGACCAAGATGCATAGTTACTTCTATCGAGCTTCTTAGTTGGAAGCGAACTAGCCATACCTCTATCCATTTTTTCCTTTTCGTTCTTCACCGAGTTTTTTTGTTGTTGTTTCGAGTTGAAGTTGGCTGCAGAGGTTCTCAACCCTCGCGCTCTGATACCATGTGAAATGCAAAGTGTGGAAGTTATACGAAACACAGAATACCGACAGAGAAAAACAGGTTTAATGGAAAGCTTAAGACACAATGTACGCGGGAGAGACAGAGAGGAAAATGAACACACAAAAAGAACTTAATTCAAAAAAATGTGTAAAACTCTATACAAGTCCATATAGACTGATAGAAGTAATGACACGTACTTCAATGCTCATAACTGAGCTCCTAAACTAAATCCCAAATATATTCCCTCGCGGAATATCTGTTCAATAGCCTCTCGGCCTCTTGTTGCGTACCGGTTTACGCATCGGTTTACACAACGGTTTGGCCAATGTTGAGCTTGTATCTCAACAATCCTCTTTCATTCATTAGTAATAATTCATAACTTTGGACTGCCTCCCGGCAAGCACGAGCACTAATTAATACTTAGCATTGTCCTCTCTCATACATTTGTACTAATTAATCACTTAGTTGTATTCAACTTTGTTCATTAGTACTAATTTATAACTTAGGATGATCCTCTCTCGTGCATTAGTACTAATTAATAACTTAGCACTGTCCAACTTTGTTCATTAAGACTAATTATAACTTAGGATTGTCCTCTCTCATTAGTACTAATTATTACCTTAGTACTATCCAACTACGTTCATTAGTACTAATTATTACCTTAGTACTATCCAACTACGTTCATTATTACTAATTAACAACCTAGTACTTTCCAACTTTGTTCATTAAGACCAACTTATAACTTAGGATTGTCCTCTCTCATGCATTAGTACTAATTAATAACTTAGTATTGTCCAACTTTGTTCGTTAAGACCAACTTATAGCTTAGGATTGTCATCTCTTATGCATTAGTACTAATTAACAACCTAGTACTTTCCAACTTTGTTCATTAAGACCAACTTATAACTTAGGATTGTCCTCTCTAATGCATTAGTACTAATTAATAACTTAGTATTGTCCAACTTTGTTCATTAAGACCAACTTATAACTTAGGATTGTACTATCCTCTCTCGTTCATTTGTACTGATTCGGGTGTTATTATTGTCCTCTCTCATGCATTAGACTTAATAATTATCGTTTAAGTCATGTTAATAATTTTACGCTCCAGTAATGCACTAACTGTGTTTGTTAGCCAACTATCATGCAAAACACCCACATACTTCTCATTGACAAACATTAGGATGCAATGCAACTACTTCGAGTCTGCACATGGAAAGGGAGAGCACGATGGCGCGGGGGATGTGATCAAACATGCTCTTACAAGTGAGCAGTTGGATAATAAAGGTGTTAAGTTACAAAATGCACATGATGTTGTGGAGTGGCTCACATGGAAGATGTCAAATGATGGTAAGAATAGATTGTTTATTGAGGTTCATGCTAATGAGGTGGATAGGAGTAGATTGTATGGTTGTAAAACTGTGAAAGAGACGTGGAAGACCCATTGTGTCTTAGGGTTTAGTTGCAACCCGGGGACTCCACTATATATTAAGAGGTTGTATCACGTGCGTTCACAACATCTTTTATAAACCCCTTATACGTATGTTTATTATTATTTTAGAGACCCTTTTGTAAAAAAATAGTTAATAAAAATACCGCTTAGTGCAAATATATTGTCATATATGTATGACGTGGCAATTCTTGAACCAAACTGATAGTTTGCCAAGATTGATAAAACGGTTAAAGAATGAAACGGATGTAATAGAATACTATAAATAGAAGTACAAACCTGAGGCTAAGGACAGGCTATTTTGGGGAGAAACAATTCTGTGTATTTTACATTGGTGGAGACGACGGGAGATCAACCACCGGCCACTCTGCACATCGCAACAGCCGCCAAGAAACAGCCGCCCAGCCACAAATAGAAGAGCCGCCCATAATTGCCCTCACGTTCAGCCCATCAGCCTTCACCACACAAAGTAATCAAAATGCAACAACAGGAAGGCAACGACACAAGCATGCAACCTGAATTCGGCGAACATACGTCGATGCATACAACCATGGAGCAAATGTTCCAAGCAATGTCTACAATGATGATTCAGGTAAATCACACAAACCAAGCACTCATGACATGGCTCACCTCTCAATCTCAATCTACAGGAACAATGAATGATCAGAAAAAAGATTCCCGAATACATCCAAGATCATTCTCGGGCCTCCCCACAGAGGATGTCCTAGCTTGGCTAGATCATTTTGACCTTGTCGCAGGTTATCACGATTGGAATGATCAAAGAAAGGCATTGGAGCTGCGGACAGTATTAGAGCATGTCGCCGCCACATGGTTCATACAACAACCGGAGGAGATCAAGAATGATTGGCCCTATTTGTGGGAGCAGCTCATACAACATTTCGCCAACAACGACGTGACGCAATCCGCACTACAACAACTGAATAGTCTCCGTCAGCAACCCAATGAGCCGGTGGCACAATTCGCCGTAAAGCTAAAGCAACTACTACTTCGAGTCGACCCCAACATGAAGGAGACCATGAAGTTGTACTTCCTACTACCACGGCTGCGACATGATCTTTATCGGCGCGTTCGAGATCAAGGACCGACATCATTTCATATGGCAATCCAAATCGCTCAACGGATTGAGGCACCCGATTACATAGAGTTACCGCCATCCACACAACCCCCGAGCAATAATCATCAGAAACAACCAGATAATTCCTCGGTTTCACCAATGGACATCGACGTACAAAACGTACAGTTCAGTAGGAAAAATAGCTTACCTGATCGTGATTCTAATGGCAAGCCGCGTTGTTTTTACTGTAATTCATATGGCCATGTTAAGAAACATTGCAGAAAATTGGCGGCATCTAAACATCATCAGAATACTCAAGTCCAATTGGCTGATTTGACGTCACTTGCCGAGGTACAGGGAAACCACCAAGCGGGAAACTGATGGAGGAGCAGCTACCGCACATTCAAGTCGCAACCTCCTCCAAACGACTGGTATGTTCCACATTAGCACGGATAGATAACACATCACAGGAGGCTCTCTTAGATTCAGGAAGCACAATCTCCTCTATTAGCATAGATTTAGTCAATTCATTAAACTTACCCACATCCCCAGCAGCACAAATACAAGTAGTTTTTGGCGATAAACAACAAACCTACCGATCATCTACACAAGCACATTGTACTTTCTTTTTAGCACAACATAAGTTCCTACATTCCTTTTATGTATTACCACGCCAATTATTTCCCATGACATTAGGATGCGATTGGTTTATCAAAACTGGAGCGCAACTACATTTTGATACTCAATCGCTAGTTTTGCCATCCCTTAAGCCGTTCACCACGATTCCCTTGTTTAGCTCACCACAACTTAGCAACCACATAATGCATACACAAGTTCATCTAGAATCAACCACGGTACGTACTGCCGACATCCGCCGACTCTTGCGGGAATTCCCGACATTATTTCGCAAGACAGCGACCACGACGCAAATCAATTTGCCTGTCCAACATACAATCCCGACAGCCACAGGACAACCAGTTCGGATGGCTGCCAGACGACGCTCTCCCTTGGATAATCAAAGGATCAATCAAGCAGTAAGAGACATGCTGGACAAGGATATTATAGAGCCATCGAGTAGTGATTGGGTCTCGGAGCCGCGTTTGGTGCGCAAGGACGATGGCACTTTTCGTTTTTGCATTGATTTCCGTCCTTTAAATAAGATTACCAAGCACGACCTATACCCGCTGCCACGCATAGATGATCTATTGGATCAAGTCGGGAAGTCCAAATACTTCACATCATTAGACCTCACATCAGGCTATTGGCAAATCCCATTAAGCCCTCAAGACAAACACAAAACCGCTTTTAGGACGCAACAGGGTTTATTTCAGTTTAAAAGAATGCCTTTCGGCCTATCTGATGCGGGGAGCACTTTTCAGAGGATGGCGAATTCAATATTTCATGACTTGATCCAAGAAGGAGTGGTACTAGTATATCTAGACGATATTCTGATTCATACACCAGAATGGGAACAACACATCCACATTCTGCGGGAGGTTCTACACAGGATACAAAAATACAACCTACAACTCCAATGGAAGAAGTGCCAGTGGGGCGCTGCTACATTAAAATTCTTAGGTTTCATCATATCCGCCACAGGGATCAGCATGGACCCGGCCAAGATCAAAGCAATTACCAATTATCCGCCGCCAACAAATGTCAAGTCGCTCCAAAGCTTCTTAGGTCTTGTCAACTTCTCCCTCCGGTTTGTCCCACAACTCGCAACCATCACGCAACCATTACGCCTCTTATTGAAGAAGAACACACCATTCTCTTGGTCCAAGGCTTGCATAGAAAGTTTTCGACAAATCAAGAGAATTATTCAAGAGGCCACCCAATTAGCATTCCCAGATTTCAGCAAGGCATTTCGCCTACAAACGGACGCATCAAATTCAGGAATTGGTGCTGTTTTACTACAGCAGGATCACTCTGATGATTGGCGACCAATCACCTACATTAGTCGAGCTCTCACAAAGGCCAAACTGAACTATTCAACTACAGAAAAGGAATTCTTGGCAGTAGTTTGGGCTTTCCAAAAATTTCACCCATATTTGCATGGGACCACAGTTCAGGTCGAAACAGACCATCAACCCTTAGTATCATTGATACACAAGAGCCATCCTCCGGGTCGTCTGTTGCGCTGGGCATTAGCATTACAAGAATACAGATTCACCATGACCTACAGACGTGGCATCACTAATATAGTAGCTGATTCACTATCTCGCATAGAGCATCAGGCATCCCAGATCAATGAGCAAACCGAGTTACCAATCCATCCACATCAAGTAGCTCAGTTTCAGCAGCAAGATCCGATGATTAGAGATATTATCTTGCGTCTTCAGTGTGGACGGGATCAACAGGTCAATCGTAACTTCATCATCATCAATAACATATTACACTTTGTCAGTCAAGGACAACCCCCACGACTTTATGTCCCAGAAGCGCTACGTTCAACATATTTGGAGTTCTATCACAGCAACCAACTAACCGGACACTTTGGTTTTCATAAATTATTACACCGTATCAGATCTTTATTCTATTGGCCCAAACTTCGCCATTCAATCTCTCGATTTCTACAAGCATGCCCAACATGCCAATCAATGAAATCACCACAACAAGCATCTGGCATTCTACAACCTATCACAGTCAAGGAACCCTTTGAATTACTGGGCTGGGATCTAATGGGTCCCTTTCCAACTTCAGTAAATGGTAATAAGTACATTTTGGTCATAACAGAATATCTCACACGTTGGTGTGAAGCAGCCGCATTACCAGATGCCACAGCCCATTCTGTGGCTCAAGCATTGCTTCATAAAGTAATCTTCCCTCATGGCTGCCCTCAACAACTTCTATCGGATCAGGGATCACAATTTCGCAGCGAGGTACTTCAAGTGCTCAGCCATAGCTTGGGAATTAAGCAAGTGTTTACATCACCCTATCATCCACAAACAAATGGCTTGACGGAGCGCATGAATAAGACAATCAAACAAGTTATTTCCGCATATGTGGATCCATTGCATCAGTCGTGGGATCAGGTTTTGCCCTTCGCCGTTCACGCATACAACACCTCGGTCCAAACATCCACCAAAATCAGCCCTTTTCGAGCTTTGTACGGCCGTGACCCGCGCCTCCCACCGGATATCCATAACGTGAAAGTGCAACCCCAAAGGAATGACGCAACTGAATGGTGGCTTCATCTCCAACTCCATCAACCACTGCTTCGACGCGCGCTCCAACACAATTTACGTATGGCACAACAAAGACAAAAGAAATACTATGACGCATCCCATTTGCCGATGGAGCTACAGATAGGAGAGAATGTCAGAGTTTATTATCCTATCCGCAAGCCCGGACTCTGTGAATCCCTCATGCACCGTTGGATCGGGCCATACATAGTCATAGCGCGCATTGGCACACAAACGTATCGTTTGCGGCGGACAACCAATTCATCCGAAACAGTCGCTCACATCAGTCGGATCAAGCGCATACCATCAATCAATGTTCCCTCATCTGACCATAATTCGAAGGCATCCTCATAGAAAAAATGTAGCAACATCGTCCACCCTTCTTATTCAAAAGGGGGAGGTGTCATATATGTATGACGTGGCAATTCTTGAACCAAACTGATAGTTTGCCAAGATTGATAAAACGGTTAAAGAATGAAACGGATGTAATAGAATACTATAAATAGAAGTACAAACCTGAGGCTAAGGACAGGCTATTTTGGGGAGAAACAATTCTGTGTATTTTACAATATATTTCGACAACAACTCATTTTAAATGCCCTTACATAAAAAACACATGTATGTTCAATATATGTGTGTATGTATATATTGTATTATATTGCATGTGTTGTATATATTTTATGTATGGGTTATGTGTATGCATGTTCACATGTATGTATTGTATTGCATGTGGATGTACATATGTAGTGTATTGTATTCCATGTTTATATATGCATGTATTGTACTGTATTGCATGTGTTGTATATATTTTATGTATATGGCATGTGTGTATGTATCTATGTGTTATATGTGCATGTGTGTGCATGTAAGTGTAATGATATATGTGTGTGTGTATATGTACGTATGTTTGTGTATGTGTGTGCATGTGTTCTATATATGTGCATGCGTGAACGTGTTTTATACATGTCACTACAACAAAATAAGCTAGTAGTGATGCCAAAACACATTGCTATTGGCATTGCGTATATACCATCATTGTGCAACTATACTTTTTTTAATAATTTTTTCTCCTCTTTATTTCTTTTAAAAAAAATGTGTTTGTATGTATCGATGTATATATGTTTGTTTGCATGTATGTTGATGTGGAACATATGTGTCTTCAAACCATCTTCGACAAAGGATCGCCATCTAATCAGTAAGCATGAAAGGTTGTCTTCATTCCATGCCATCTTCTCTGACATGCCTATGTAACAATGCATATATTGTAGCTTCATGGAAGTGAAATATAATATATCTAAAAGAGCATATATATAACAAGAATACTATGCTATGAGATGTTCAAGAATCATTCACAACATTCAACTTGAGCAAGAACTTAAATGGATAAAAAATGTTGCAATGCTAGAACAAACACACACTGAGTTTTTCGTTGAACATTTGAGTCCCTAAGTTGTTACAATGCAATCACTCACACATGTCAACACTTTTAATCTATAAAACATATTCTCTTCCACAACCATAGCCATTAATCTCTTTGCAGCAAAAACAAAGTAATTAGGCTCGGGAACCCACAAAGCTTTACATCAAGAACATTTAATTTGAAATTTGCAAGAAAAGTAGTGTTGGGTTATCATCAATGTAATTTATATGAACAAGCTTCATGTACATGGCCTTTATCATAGTCCTGATCAAATTGGACATTTGCAAACCCACCCACAAAAAACACGTTTTTTTACTTCTTCTTTGTCGAGCACCATCATTCAATAAGTTGAAAACCTATACAGTAACAATAAGAAACCAAAGGTTAATATGTTGTGCAAATGAAATAACATAATGAAAATGATAGTTGCAAACAAAAGATGTAGAGTAATCAAGAAGCACGAAGGAAATTGGTAAATTCATAGTTTTTTCCGTATTTTCATAGTTTCTTTTTTTAGTTCAGAAATATCATTATTTGCACTACAAATGAACATAAAAATGGTTTAATATTACAGTTTATGAGTATCAGGTTCATAAATTGGTTCTATCCGTTACTTAGAAATCAACGTGTTCCTCTAACACAGATTGTTGCAAGCTCTCTTGTACCACTAGGCACAGAGAATGAAGTTCCATTACAAGTGGAAGTGCTAATGCCACCATCAGGTTCCATTATAGCTCAGGGCCAGGTTGTTTATTCCTTTATTCCATTGGTGTCAAATCGCATCATGGCTGCCAATTTCTACTTGGACAATCATTTGATACCACAAATTTCATCTTTAATATAGATTGCCTTTACTTGTATGGAATCACAAGAGGCACAAAATGAGGTTTTATTAGACACGGAAGTGTGCATGTCACCAGTACCTTCCATAATTACAGATCAGCACCAGCTTCTTTGATCTCTTCCTTTCGTTAGAAATAGATTACGTTCTGTCAACACTTTCTAATTGAAATTTTGTAGCAGATTGCCTCTACCAGTCATGTTGAACCTCCTCTAAACACACAGACTATTCATCAACTTTCCTTAGAGGATTCATTCATTCAACTATTACGTTGTATAGACACACAATATGAGGTTTCCGGTCTCTTCAACTCATTGGTATAGTTTAAACTCTATCTAATCTTTGCATTTGATTACATTTTGTTGAGCGGCAAGCTCAACCGGATCCAGATCGGCTAAATAAGCCTGAGCCAGATTGGCATCCAGAAGGATGAGCCGGATCAGTGAGCCGGTGAGCTGGGGAGCCGGTTAGCCGAATCCAACAGTAACCGGAAGCCTAGTAGCAGCCTAGACTACTAGGTAGTTAATGACTCATAATTAGTGTCAGACGCTCGTGTGAGCATTGAAGTACACCGTACTTCTGTCAGTCCTCTTAGGACTTGTATAAATAGTGTTGTTGAAGCATGTTGTATACACAGAGAACTATTATTGTTTTGTAATAGATTTTTAACGTTGTTGAGGTATTCCTCACGGATGCGTGGAATGAGGCGGGGCCTCAGGGGTCTTGTACCGAAGAGCAAGAGACAAAGGAGAAGGGAAGGGACCCACTATGTGTGGGCGTAGATTCACAGGGACACGACCCTTCGACACAAAGACGCGAGTGGGACACTGACGCAAAGAGACACGAATGTATGTATATATATATTAACAAGGACAAACAACAAGAAGCACGAAGTTGGTTACAACCGAACAGGCCGGCGAACAGATGCCGATGCTTGTTCGTAAACGCTTAGAAAGAAAGGAGTAGGTTGGAGGTGCTGCCGGAAGCACTCGGGCATTCCTCAGAGCAGCGCGAGCCTCCCGAAAACCTGCACAGGAAGAAGCTACGGAGTATGGAAGAGAGAGAAGCCTTCGGCCGACAACCCGACAACCCTTCGTCTTCTCTAACCGCGATCCCCCTTTTTCCTCCTCCCCGTCTCCCTCCTTTTATAGGCAAGAAAGGAGTCGTTTCCCATTAACTTCCTACCTACCGAATCTACCTACCTAGGATCTTCTATGTACCTAATTCTCTCTTATGTACTACATAAGGCGTACGTGCCTGAAGAGCCGGTTCCTACGCTCCGGTGCACCGATTCCGCTTGTGGACGGTTTTCTTCACGACAACGTTGTCGTAGTGTGAATCACACACTACGTGAAATATGTAAAACACTATATCCGATTTAGAGTACGTATAATAAATAAAAATAAAATGTTAAAAATATTTATAACATGCATAGGGCAGGATTCGAACCCTATACCTCCACGTAGACAAACCCCAGCCTTACCACTATACTAGCATACTATGAATTTTAAAGTTATACTAAAAGCCTTTATCCCATGTAAATATTCTAGATATGCATGGTACAAAAAGTTATTCATGCATACACACTCGAGTTAAAAGAAAAGATGGGATAGAAAGCTAATCATGCACATGTAGTGTGCATGAAAACTAAAGCTAGGAAAAGCATGATGCTTGCATGTGATAAACTTAGACTCTTGGAACACTATAAGGAAGAGAAAAAGATGTATAAGGGTGTGGGTTTTTTTTTTTTGAGAAGGATTGATTAATACAAAATATTCGTGGGATTCACGAGTTTCAAATCTTCTTCTGACAATCTCTTCTTAACTAACATTAACTCATATTCCTCTTTCTCCTAGTCCAAAATCCCAGAGGTTCCCACCCGACTCACGCAAACGATCCGACGCCAAAAGGCACGACAACGTTTTGCTTATTCTCTGTCTCTCCCGAGTACACTCTGTGTTTCTTTGTCTCTCTATGTTTGTTGCTATCCGGATGAGCCGGTTTGTCTAACGCTTACGCACCTTCATTTTTACATGGTATCAGAGCACGAGGGTTTGAGAACCTCTGCAGCTGACATCAGCATCTGAAGACAAACCCTAAGACCCGGTAAGAATAGGAAGAGAAGTGATGGATAGAAGAATGGCTAGCTCGCTCCCGATGGAGAAGCTCGACAGATCCAACTACGCATCTTGCTCATACAAGATGCACCAGTATTGCTTGGGCATGGTTATTGGAGCTATGTTGATGGAGCTAACGACACAACACCTGATGCGACACACAAGGACTTCCCAGTGTAGGAACAAGCGGCAAGCAGAGTGATGTACTACTTTGCGACCAGTGTCGGAGACCAACTATTGAGCCATGTCTGAGATGCCAAGATGCCAAAAGAAGCTTGGGGAAACCTGAAGAAGGTTTTCGTGGCAAGCACTACGGCTCGGAAGTTGCAACTCCGATAGGAGCTAAGCAATGTCTGACAGAAGGACATGTCGGTAGCTGATTACACGACCCGAATCAAAGAGATCTGTGACTCACTTGCCTCTATCAACGTCATTGTAGAGGAAGATGAGATGGTTCAGATCTGTCTTGGGGGCCTAGCGTCTAAGTTCAGAGCGTTCCAAATGGCGGTATGTACAAGGGAGAATACACCGTCAGTTTTCGACTTACAGTCGATGCTCCTTGTAGGGGAGAACCACGTCGGTGCATCAACAAGTAGTGTGAATCACACACTACGTGAAATATGTAAAACACTATATCCGATTTAGAGTACGTATAATAAATAAAAATAAAATGTTAAAAATATTTATAACGTGCATAGGGCAAGATTCGAACACTCTACCTCCACGTAGACAAACCCCAGCCTTACCACTATACTAGCATACTATGAATTTTAAAGTTATACTAAAAGTCTTTATCCCATGTAAATATTCTAGATATGCATGGTACAAAAAGTTATTCATGCATACACACTCGAGTTAAAAGAAAAGATGGGATAGAAAGCTAATCATGCACACTACATGTGCATGAAAACTAAATTTAGGAAAAGCATGATGCTTGCATGTGATAAACTTAGACTCTTCCAACACTATATAAGGAAGAGAAAAAGATGTATAGGGGTGTGGGTTTTTTTTTTTTTGAGAAGGATTGATTAATACAAAATATTCGTGTGATTCACGATTTTACCATCTAATTCTCTCTTACAATCTAATTACCCATTAATACATTATACTTGTGGGATTCACGAGTTTCATATCTTCTTCTTACAATCTCTTCCTAACTAACATTAACTCATATTCTTCTTTCTCCTAGTCCAAAACCCCAGCGGTTCCCACCCGACTCACGCAAACGATCCGACGCCGAAAGACACGACACAAGTGTTGAACCCGACGTGAAAACGGGTGGGTGGCAAGGAGATGGAAAATCAACCGGAGGCTAACAACATGATGATGATGTTCGAGCGGATGCTTGAAGAACAACGTGTGATGTCAGAGATAGCGGCGGCAGTAGAGCGGCTCTTACAACGGATCGGGCAATTCAACAGAAAAGACGTATCACGCTATCTTCGGGACTACAAGGCGGAAATGATACGATGCGGGATTTTGGAAGGACTGCTAGTGACATCCTTCAACCAAGTGGTTACCGACGGGCTTCAAGTAAATATCCACGGGCTATGACAACAAAATCCGACGTGGGAAGCGTTTGAAGAGGCACTAAAGACCACATTTGCTATCGAGGACTCCTCCAAGGCAACACGAAGAGGATTCGAGGATTGGGTGGAAATGCCGGACAAGGGGATGAAGGTCCTCGATGTGTTTTCGGCATTCAAAAGTCGGTTCGGGAGGTTGTCTGCGAGAGATGAAGCTATCCTCGCACCGGTCAAAGTTATCATGTTCTTACGAGTCGTAGACATCCGGGACCGGAAGGATCTTGGAGTGCTTCTAGAGGACACGACTACCGAGAGTGGCATCACAGAAACATGGCTTGCCAACGAAGAAAAGAGGGTTTCGGAACCGAATCTGAAACCGAGATCCAGAACGGAAGACCATCAACCGCGGGCTCGGGAGACTACGACTGAGAAGGGAATCGACACAACCTCGGTGGAGTAATTGCTGAAGGAGATGGAGAATTTGAAAATTGCGATGGTGAAGAAGACGGAAGACCGTCCCACAAGTTCTAAGTACATGGACCTTCGATGCATATGCTGCGATAGCACCGAACATGATCGGAGAGATTGCGACGAGCACAAGGAGGCGTTACGACGGGATCTTATCTACTACGAGGGAAATCAGATTCATTCAATGGATTCTCGGAAGCCACTCCGACCGAACTTCCGGAAAGGCGGCATGAAGAAGGTCCTAGAGGAGGAGATCGCGGTGAAAGACAATTATGCGACAACTACGAGAATACGTGTTGGGGAGTCATCTGCTGCAAAGGCGTCTTTTTGGCCGGAAGTGTTAGAAATTTCAAAGAAAGCCGACCATGATGAAATCCGAAGCGCCACGGAATGTATCCGGGAAGCTACAGGATGGGAGTGCCCTGTAGATAAGAATAGCGTACATGCTCTATGTCAATTGCATGACGTGTATGTAGATGAAAAACAACGGCGCACGGATGATGCGGCCAGACCATTAAAGACACCGGAAAGCTAGAACTCCAGAGGGAAGGGAAAAGAAAAGACGATCCCGGCATTCAAGATCACCTCGGACATCGAACAACAAACAGACTTGAAAAAGGTGTTCGAAGAGAGAATCCTCGATAGCCGGGTAGAATTTTCGCTTCGGGAATTACTCGTAATAGCAAAGAAGGAGTTCCACGATCTTCTTGTGGATCTCATGAAGAGAAAAAGACAAAGTACACAAGAAAATGCTCCAAGGGTGAATGCAAATACCGTCTTAATGAATGACACCGATGTGGAGGACGAAATACCGAACTCCCACTACACAAGGCCACACTGGGCACGTGCAACTACGGAGACTCCGGTCCAAATCGACAACATCAAAGAGCCCGTGCTAGCATGGATTGATCACGGATTGGAGATCAATTTGATGTCCAAGGAGTTCTACCGGAAGGGGAAGTGGCTTATAAACACTAACCATGGATGGAAGATCTGGGCAGCCAGTAAAGCAACGGGAGATCTATTTGCGGCTTGTCCAGATGTGACGATGAAGATCGGGGATGTCGAGATCTACCAAAATTCCGTGATCCTTGGGCAACCATTTATCATGGCATCACGAATGGAGACGAAGGTGCTTGATAGCGGTGCGGCTTTCGCACGAATTCGGAGCCAAAGCGGAGGGAAATCCGTTCAATTCCTAACTGTGCCGGCAAATCAAGAAAGGAACGAGAGAGAGCTCTTGACCCAAACAAGGATGGTTTTTTAGAGCGAACTGTTGCAGATTGGGGAAGTGATAGTCCAAGAAGCCCTGATACCCCACACAGGAAGAAAACTCTCGGAGCAAAACAAGTACGAATCGGTCCGGATGGGGCATCCACGTACACGGCCATAACCGGAGGAATGAAGAAAGAATACCGAAAAGTGGAGGATAAGTTACGATCGGCGTCAATAATAAAAGAAGATGAAGAAATCATGGGAATAGTCGAAGAAGTGTCCTATGGGAGCACGCTACAACGGCTTGAAGAGCTTGTGGAGGATAAAAGCCAAAGAGACCGGGTAGTCCTGGTGGAATTGGTCGAGATGTACAAGATCATTGCGAAAATGGGGCTGGATGCGCTCCACAAAGAAGAAGCAATGGTAAGTACAAAATACAAGACCGTGGAGAAGAAAGTGAAATTGGCCGCGGGACCATTACCCGTTGATAGTGAGCAAAAGAGGAAAGAAGTCTCGGGAGATCCGACACTTTGGAAGTCCATGGATATCGGACATGCCTTCACGGATGAGACCCGAAAGAAACTTCGGATCGGTGGAGGTGGTTTCCGTTTACAAAATGAAGAAGAACGATTACGTGGGATGTTGGAACAACATGGGAAAGCATTTGCATTCACATCGAAGGAGATAGGGTGCGTTGATCCGAAGATAGTGGAGCCGATGGTGAACTTCACGATTGACCATGTGTCGTGGAACCTAAAGCCGATTCCGGTGTTGCGGACGCATATTCCCAAAATCATTGACTTGCTCAAGGAGAAGGTGGCAATGGGGATTCTAGAGCCATCAAACACTCCGTACTCAAATTGATGGTTTATGGTTCCGAAGAAGAATGGGTCACTCCAATTTATCCAAGACTTGCAACTAGTGAACAAGGTCACGATCCGGAACTCCGGAGTCGGTCCAATAGTGGACGAATTTGTGGAAGCATTTGCCGGACGCGCGATATACTCCATCGGAGACCTATACTCCGGATATGACCAATTCCAACTAGCCCTGGAGAGCCGAGACATCACCACCATGCGGACACCAATAGGATTAGTCCGGATGTGTACGCTACCACAAAGCGCGACGAACTCGGTCGCACATATGATGAATGCAATGAACAAGGTGCTTCGAGACTGCATTCCGGAGATAACGATGCCGTTCCTAGATGACATTCCGATGAAAGGATGTGCGGTGGAAGAAAAAGATGAGAATAAGGATGATCGGGGATGCCGACAGTTCGTAGTCAACCATATTCGTGATTGCGAGAAAGTGCTTCGGAAGTTAGAAGATGTGCACCTAACACTTTCTGGTGAGAAATCAACATTCGGGCAAGAAGAAATATTGGTAGTTGGACATCTATGTGGGTCCTACGGCCGAAGACCGTCACCAACCAAGATCGATGCGATTCAAGCTATGAAAGAAGTATGCGAGTCACAATCCGAAGTCTAAAGGTTTCTTGGAGCATGTGCATTCTATCACATATGGATTCTGCACTATGCATATATTGCGGACCCACTCTATCACTTGTTGCGGAAGGGTAAGAAGTTCGAATGGAAACCGGAGCATACCAAAGCCATGAAGAAGCTCAAGAAATCACTACGGAGGGCAAAAGCACTAAAGAAGCCGAACTATGACCGACCGATCATAGTAACAGTTGACACAAGTCCAACCAAAATCGGATGGGTCATCAATCAAGCCGATCTGGATGGTTCACGATATCCGATCCGATTCGGAGCAAAGGTTCTCAACGAAAGGCAACGCGGGTATGCACAAGTCAAAAGAGAATTATGGGGAGTCGTGTCGGCAATCAAATCGGATCGAGATTATTTGATTGGAGCCAAAGTAGTGATCGAAACAGATTGTCTTCCGATACTCGGGATGATGCGGTGTTGCACGATACCGGATGTGGCTATGCTAAGGTGGATTGCATATGTTAAGTCACTTAATCCGGAGGTACGACACATCTCTGGAAAAGACAACACGGTAGCGGATATGCTATCAAGGGTGCGGTTCGGAGATGACATAACCGAATCCGATAATGAAGAAGTTTCCGAAGACTACTTTGCTTCGGAGCACATATGCTGGGTGAACGTAATCCGAGAATTCCGGGAAGAAGATTATGAGGGAGAAAGCTTGTTGATCGGGAAAGTGCTACAGAAATCGAGGAATCATCGGACAATAAAGAGAAGAGAGTCGAGATCCGAAGTAAGAAGCGGCAAGTCCAAAAGTTCTTCTTGAAAAATGGATTAATATGGAGGGAGCCGAAAAGATCGGATGGCATACCATTTCTTGTAGTCGGGACGAAAGAGCAACGAAACCGGATAATGTCCGATTTTCACGAATCTGATTGGGCTGGACATCGAGGAACATGGGCAACTTTTGTGAAAATCAAACAAAAATATTGGTGGAAGAACATGTACAAAGATATAGCGGAGTTCATGGAAAGTTGCGAGAAGTGTCAAATCTACTCCGGAGTTCGACACCGAGATGAGTTACATCCGACATTCTCACCGACAATCAAGTTCAAATGGATGGTCGATATTGTAGGCATGCCAACCGGGATCAAACAAACGAAGTACTTGGTGTTAGCTCGGGAAGATCTCACAAACCAAGTAGAAGGTCGGGCACTACGAAGGAAAACGTGTTCTGCGGTATGCGAATTTCTTTTGGAGGTGTTTTGCAGGTACGAGTGCGTAGGACAAGTGATTGCGGATCGGGGAGAACTTGACTCTGACAAAGCTAGGGGATTCTTCTCCAAACATGGAGTTCGGTTAACACTGACAATGGCATACAATTCGGAAGCCAACGGGAAGATCGAACGAGGACATAGTCCGATCGTCAAAGCACTTGCAAAGGCATGCGATCAAAGGGGGAAGGATTGGCCGCAGATGCTTCCGTATGCGCTATGGGCGGATCGGACAACGCATAGCTCCATAACCAGTTACATGCCGGCAGAACTCATGACTGGACAAGGACCGGTAATGCCAACGGAAACCGTGATCGTGACATGGACAATGCTACCGTGGAAGGAAGAGATGAGCTTGGAAGAACTACTAGCGGTCCAGATACGACAACTAGAGGGAAGACTGGAAGACATAGCGGAAGCAATACGCCGACAACAAGAAGTGCGATTCCGGAATAAAAGTCGGTTCAACACAAAGCACCGACTACGACCGCAGAAGATTGAAGAAGGACATTGGGTGATTGTCTACGACAGTAGTTTGGATCATCAACATACAACGATGTGGAAGTTCGCGAAAAGGTGGTTCAGGCCGTACGAGGTTCGGAAATTTTTCGACAACAGAACTTACCGACTATGCAAGTTGGATGGAATGATACTACGAGTGCCTATAGCCAAGAAACGGGTGAAGATTTTCAAAAAGCAGACTGATGAAGAACCCTATGTGATCCTAGATAAGACCAACAAGGAGGAGCAATCAGACGAAGATCGTGGTGATGCGGAAAGCAAAGAAAGTGGATTACAACTCATAGTCGACTTAAGGGGAGAATCGGAGGAAGCTTCGGATTAAGGTGAATAACAAGCATCGGGGACTTTGGCACATACCAAAGGATGTGTGGGTTCAGAGGGCGCAAGTGTCATAGTCTGAATCACACACTACGTGAAATATGTAAAACACTATATCCGATTTAGAGTACGTATAATAAATAAAAATAAAATATTAAAAATATTTATTATGTGCATAGGCCAAGATTCGAACCCTGTACCTCCACATAGACAAACCCCAACCTTACCACTATACTAGCTAGCATACTATGAATTTTAAAGTTATACTAAACTTTATCCCATGTAAATATTCTAGATATGCATGGTACAAAAAGTTATTCATGCATACACACTCGAGTTAAAAGAAAAGATAGGATAGAAAGCTAATCATGCACATGTAGTGTGCATGAAAAACTAAAGTTAGGAAAAGCATGATGCTTGCATGTCATAAACTTAGACTCTTGGAACGCTATATAAGGAAGAGAAAAAGATGTATAGGGGTGGGGTTTTTTTTTTGAGAAGGATTGATTAATACAAAATATTCGTGGGATTCACGAGTTTCATATCTTCTTCTTACAATCTCTTCTTAACTAACATTAACTCATATTCTTCCTTCTCCTAGTCCAAAACCCCAACGGTTCCCACCCAACTCAAGTAAACGATCTGACGCCAAAAGGCGTGACAACATTCTGCTTATTCTCTGTCTCTCCTGCGTTGTCGTGAAGAAAACCGTCCACAAGCGGAATCGGTGCACCGGAGCGTAGGAACCAGCTCTTCATACACGTGCGGCTTATGTTGTACATAGAAGATCCTCGGTAGGTAGGAAGTTAATAGGAAACGGCTCCTTCCTTGCCTATAAAAGGAGGGAGACAAGGAGGGGAGAGGGATCGCGAAGGAAGGGAGGACGAAGTGCTGTCGGATTGTGGGCCGAAGGCTTCCCTCTCTTCCAAACTCCATAGCTCTTTCTGTGCAGGTTTCGGGAGGCTTGCGCTGCTCTGAGGAATGCCCGAGTGCTTCCGGCGGCACCTCCAACCTACTTCTTCCTTTCTGTACGTTTACGAACAGGCATCGGCATCTGTTCGCCGGCCTGTTCGGTTGTAACCAACTTCGTGCTTGTTGTTTGTCTTGTTTATATATATTTCTACATACATTCGTGTCTCTCTGTGTCGTTGTCGCACTCGCGTCTCTGTGTCGAAGGGTCGTGCCCCTGTGAATCTACGCTCGCACCTTGTGGGTCTCTTCCCCTCTCCTTTTCTCTCTTGCTCTTCGGTACAGGACCCCCGAGGTCCCACCTCATTCCACGCATCCGCGAGGGATACCTCGACATCTTGGTGAACCCGACGTGAAGGAGGCGGCAGAAGAGTAGAAGATGAAAGGGTCGGATCTTGCAGAGGCCATGGCTTCGGCCGTGGATCGGATATTGAGTGCACGCGAGGGCACCGGCGCCCTCGACAGAGCCATTGAGGCGGTCGTCGGTACGATCGGCCAGTTCAGCAGAAAGGATGCGACGAAGTATTTGGCGTCCTACGGGGCAGAAATGCTGATGCGGGACATTCCAGAAGAGAGGCGTCTTGCCGGGTGTCCTCAAGTGGCGATGCCGAGCATCCATGCGGAGGTGCTCGAGGTGCGGGCGGAGAGCCGTACTTGGGAGGAGTTCGAAGTCCGACTCCTAGAAAAATACGGGCTCGAGGACGCGCTCCAGTTTTCGAAACGAGACTTCATGGAATGGGTGGAGTCCCTCGGCAAGGGAAGAAACGCGTCGGCACTCCTCCGGGAGTTTGACGAACGCTTTGCGCGCCTTTCGGCGCTTGACCGCACCGTTCTGGATACGAGCCAGGTCCTACTGTTCGTCAAGTCGGTGGACGAGCAGGACCAGGATCAAGTCGGCTCCTTGCTGGAAACCGAAGACGGGCTGACGACCGACTGGGCTGCGGTTAAGAGAGTCTGTTGCTGTTTCGACAAACGACGAGAATGGGCTGATGGTGGGGCAGCCGGTGCGGGCTCTGTCACAGCAAGGAGGCTCGAACCGGCGCCGCAAGGGCGAAGGGAAGAGGCCCGGGAGTGGCTTGAAACCGGTTCGGCTTCGACCGGCATGGTCAATGGCTCATCCGGAGCAGCAACGCTGGAGGAGTTGACGCGAGCGATAAAGGATCTCTAGATCGCCCAGACTCGGAGGGAAGGCGGCGAATCGGCTCGTGACCGACGGCCGGTAGCAGGGAACAGGTGCATGTGGTGCGACGAGGTCGGCCACCTCCGGAAGAGCTGCGGCGATTTCACAGAAGCGTTGAGGAACCGGGTGGTGTACCTGTGGGAAGGCCGGGTGCACGCCATCGACCCCAGAAGGGCCCTAAACCGAAACGACGGGCGAGGAGGTATGAAGAGACTGATGGAAGAGGCAACGGCCCGACACGTGGAGGCCATCCACTACTCGGCGTCGGCCGGTATTCGGGTCGGGGGCAGCGAGGCCCGAAAGGAGAGCAAGGACGAGTTCTGGTCGGCAATGCTGGAAGGCCTTGCCGGCGCACGGCTAAGGAAAGATGAAACAGACCGCGCTGAGGGATGGGTCCGGGAAATAACCGGGTGGAGCGATCCGGTCGAGGAGAAGACGGGCTTCGTAGAAGCCGCCTACCGGAACTACGAGGCTCTGGTAGAAGACAAACGAATGGGGAAAGCCGGAGCGGCTGGGCCCTCACAACGGTACGAGATAACCCCAGCGCGAACGACGAAACGATGCCGGTGGGTCCAGCGCGCAAGATAACCCCAGGAAGGGCGGATACCGACTGGGGACGGAAATAGAAAGGACTACGGACCTACGAAAGGTCCTAGAAGAACGGATCCTCGACAGCAAAGTGGAGCTATCATTGCGAGAGGTGCTAGGGATCGCAAAGAAGGAGTTCCACGACTCCATTGTGAACCTGGTGAAACGGAAGAGGCTGTCGACGGAGACGGAACCGGAAAGACCGGTGGAGGTGCGGACGACGCACATCGACGACATAGCACTGGAAGATGAGTGGGCGGAGAGCCACTATTCAAGGCTGCACTGGGCTCGAGCGACCACGGAGACCCCGGTAAAGATCGGAGATGTTCAGGAACCGGTGGTGGCATTGGTGGACCACGGTTCGGAAATAAACTTGATGTCCATGGACTTCTATAAGAAGGGAAAGTGGCCGATCAACACCAAGCACGGGTGGAAGATATGGGCGGCGATGCGCGCCATCGAGGAATTGCACGGGACCTGCCCGAACGTGCGAGTCAAGATCGGCGATGTCGAGATTGACCAGCACTTCTTCGTACAGGAGACGTCCTCGCACCCGGTCATATTAGGGGAACCATACATCACGGCGGCGCGAATGGAGACCAAGGTGCTGGACAACGGTTCGGCCTACGCGAGGGTCAAAAGCCAGGACGGGCGCCATTCGGTTTAATTTCTGACGGTGCGGCCGAATCACGAGAGAAACCGCGAATCCCTCGGTGGCGAGAACCGGGAGAATTTTTAAAGAGGGCTTCCAAGGCGTGGGGCCGAGACAGCTCGGACACTCGGGAAAGACCCCACGACTGTACGATAGGACCGAAAGCCAAGGAACCCTGTACGATAGGTAGGAAATTCTGCTTCTCCAACAACGGAGGGTGTATGATAGTTGGCATCGTCGGCCGAGAAAAGACAAGGACAGAAGCGCGACTTCGAGCATGCGGAGTTCTCGGCCCGGACGAGGAAATCAGCGGAGCCGTGGAGGCGGTCTCCTTCGACGACACCTTGGGAATGCTAGGGGAGGTAGCCGGAGAAGATCTTAAAGAAGACCGGACGATACCGGTATGTTCCGAAGAGATGTACAAAGTCATCACGAACTTCAGTCGGGGGCTCGGGTCGGATCGGGCGGCCCGAATTAGCACGAAGTACAAGGCTGTGGATCGGAAGGTAAGGCCCGTCGCGGCACCCTTACCGGAGGGCAGCGAATCCCGAATCAGAGGGGTTGCGTCGGACCCCAGTTTACGAGATCCGTCCTGCATAGGACACGCCTTCACCGATGGGACGCTCCGGGAGCTCAAGGTCGGTAGGGGCGGGTTCCTACTGCCGGCGGAGGAAGACCGGTTTCGGAGAATGCTCGGAAGGCACGGGAAAGCCTTCGCATTTTCACTGGAAGAGATCGGGTGCGTAGACCCGACGATTGTGGAGCCGATGGTGATATTCACGGTACCACATGTGCCGTGGAATCTCAAGCCGATTCCAGTACCGAGAGCTCACATCCCGGAGTTGATGGAGCTATTGAGGCAAAAAGTCGATATGGGCATTCTCGAACCGTCGAGTGCCCCATACTCGAACCGATGGTTTACCGTACCAAAGAAAAACGGGACATTGCACTTCATTCACGACCTGCAGCCGGTCAATAGAGTGACCATTCGGAACGCAGGAATCGGACTGGCCATAGACGAGTTCCCAGAGGCCTTCGCTAGAAGGTCGATTTACTCGGTCGGTGATCTGTACTCGGGGTACGACCAGTTCCAGCTAGCCGTGGAGAGCAGAGACATTACGACGATGCGAACTCCCCTCGACCTGGTGCGAATGTGTACCCTGCCACAAGGAGGGACCAACTCGGTGGCCCACATGGTGAATGCAATGAACAAGGCACTGAGGGATTGCATCCCGGACATCACCATGCCGTTTCTAGACGACATCCCGATCAAGGGGTGCCCGGTGGAAGAGAAGGACGAGACAGTCGGGCCGGACGGATGCCGGCGATTCGTGGCGACACACATCGACGACTGCGAAAAGGTGCTACAAAGGCAAGAGGATGCGAGGCTCACCTTCTCCGGGGAGAAATCGGCCTTCGGGCAACCGGAAATCCTGGTGGTCGGACACCTATGTGGACCATATGGCCGGAAGCCGTCTCCGGCAAAGGTAGAAGCCATCTCCGCGATGAAGACCGACTGTAGCTCGGTTACAGAAGTTCGGAGGTTCCTGGGGGCATGCACGTTCTACCACATATGGATCCCGCATTACGCCCACGTTGCGGAGCCGCTATACGGGTTGCTGAAGAAAGGGCGAAAATTCGAGTGGCGAGACGAGCACACGGAGTCGGTCCGGAAGCTGAAGGAAGCTCTTGCGGCAGCACCGGCGCTCCGGAAGGTTGTCTACGAGAAGGGTACCCCGGTATACATAACGGTGGATACGAGTCCGACCGGGATCGGATGGGTCGTCAACCAAGAAGACGAGGATGGCATTCGGTTCCCGATCCGATTCGGCGCGAAGGTCCTCAGCGAGCGACAGCAAGGGTATACCCAGGATAAACGCGAACTCTGGGGTATCGTTTCGGCAGTAAAGGCCGACAAAGACTACCTAATCGGGACAGAAGTGATTATCGAGACGGATTGCCTGCCAATTCTCGGCATGGTTTCCAGATGCGCGACACCGGACCTGGCGATGCTCAGGTGGATAGCGTACATCAAGTCCCTGGACCCGGAAATACGGCACATTTCCGGAAAGGACAACGCCATGGCCGACATGCTTTCGAGGGCGAGGTTTGATGACGAGGGCGGCATGGTTTCGGAGGACGAAGAAGTCGGCATGGACTTCTTCGAGGCAGCGTACGTGACGACCGATGGGACGAGCGCTCCGGCACTTAACAACTTCGACGAGAGCAAGTACGACGGCGAGTGGCTCCAGATCAGTGGATTTTTGAGGACGATGACGCCGGATGCGTCGTGGACGAAGGACGAGGCCAACCAGATCCGGAAGAAAGCTTACCGATTCTTTCTCCGGGACGGATACTTATGGAAGCACCCGAAGAAGAGGAACGACATCCCGCTCCGGGTGGTGGCGATGAAGGAAGAACAGGAGGAGCTGCTGATGGCCTACCACGACAGCCCTTGGGCCGGACATCGTGGAACGTGGGCCACGTTCGAGAAGATAAAGGGGAAGTACTGGTGGCCGAGACTGTACCGGGACGTGCATCGGTTAGTGACAACTTGCGAGAGCTGTTAGATGCACTCCATAGTCCGACACCGGGACGAGCTTCACCCTACGTACTCTCTGACCATCCACTTCAAATGGATGGTAGACCTGGTGACGATGCCGATGGGAGTAGGACAGATGCGGTATCTAGTCCTGGCTCGGGAAGATCTGACGAACCAGGTGGAAGGCCGAGCCCTTCAGAACAAAACGACCACGGTCGTATGTTGGTTCCTAATTGAGGATGTGATATGCCGGTACGGGTGCATCGGGAAGATCGTGGCTTATCGCGAGGAGTTGGACGCCAAAGAGGCCGAGGAGCTGTTCGACCGGCTAGGAGTCAAGCTCTCGCTTACCACTGCATACAATCCAGAGGCGAATGCGAAGGTGGAGCGCGGACACGGACCGATCGTCAAGGCGTTAGTTCGGGCATGCGGAGGTCAAGTCGGGAGCTGGCCGCGGCTGTTGCCTTACGCGTTATGGGCTGACCGAACTACGCACAGTTCGGTAACTGGACTCATGCCGGCAGAGCTCATGTTTGGGCAGAAGCCGGTCATGCCGATGGAACGTACGATCTCCTCATGGGCAACCGTGGACTGGAGAGACGAGATGAGTCGGGAGGAACTATTGATGGCGCGCATACGGCAGCTCGAGCGAAGACAGGAGGATGTAGAGCGAGCTACGGAAAAGCTTCGGGTGGCAAGGATGAGGAACAATGCCCGGTTTGACCGAACGCACCGGCTCCAACCGAAGAAGATCGAGGAAGGCGACTGGGTGCTAGTCTACGACAGCAGCCTCGACAACCAGCACCGAGCAACACGGAAGTTCGCGAGAAGGTGGTTCGGGCCTTACGTGGTACAAAGCGCCAACGACAACGGGACGTACCATCTGGCGGAGCTCGACGGCACGAGAATGGCGATACCGGTAGCTGGGAAACGGATGAAAGCGTTCAAGAAGCGTCACGACGACGAGCCCGATCCGGATAACCTGGACCGGGACGACGAACGATCCGAAACCGAAGAAGAACCGACGGGCGGGGAATAAAGGTTGGACCGGTTTTCTCTGTCCCAACTCAATTTGACGCATGCCGGTGGATGCGCGGTTAGGTGGGGGCGGATGTTGTGAAGAAAACCGTCCACAAGCAGAATCGGTGCACCGGAGCGTAGGAACCGGCTCTTCATACACGTGCGCCTTATGTTGTACATAGAAGATCCTCGGTAGGTAGGAAGTTAATAGGAAACGGCTCCTTCCTTGCCTATAAAAGGAGGGAGACAAGGAGGGGAGAGGGATCGCGAAGTAAGGGAGGACGAAGTGCTGTCGGATTGTGGGCCGAAGGCTTCTCTCTCTTCCAAACTCCATAGCTCTTTCTGTGCAGGTTTCGGGAGGCTCGCGCTGCTCTGAGGAATGCCCGAGTGCTTCCGGCGGCACCTCCAACCTACTTCTTCCTTTCTATACGTTTACGAACAGGCATCGGCATCTGTTCGCCGGCCTGTTCGGTTGTAACCAACTTCGTGCTTGTTGTTTGTCTTGTTTATATATATTTCTACATACATTCGTGTCTCTCTGTGTCGCTGTCGCACTCGCGTCTCTGTGTTGAAGGGCCGTGCCCTTGTGAATCTATGCTCGCATCTTGTGGGTCTCTTCCCCTCTCCTTTTCTCTCTTGCTCTTCGGTACAGGACCCCCGAGGTCCCGCCTCATTCCATGCATCCGCGAGGGATACCTCGACAGCGTACACTCTATGTTTCTTTCTATCTATCTGTCTGTTGCTATCCGAATGAGCCGGTTTTTCTAACACTTACGCAATTTCATTTTTACATGGTATCAGAGCGTGAGGGTTTGAGAACCTCTGCAGCTGACATCAACATCTGAAGACAAACCCTAAGACCCGGTAAGAATAGGAAGAGAAGTGATGGACAGAAGAATCGCTAGCTCGCTCCCGGTGGAGAAGCTCGACAAATCCAACTACGCATCTTGGTCATACAAGATGCACCAGTACCTGCTTGGGCATGGGTAGTAGAGCTATGTTGATGGAGCTAACGACACAGCACCTGATGTGGCACACAAGGACTTCCCAATGTGGGAACAAGCGGCAAGCCGAGTGATGTACTACTTTGCGTCAGTGTCGGATACCAACTGTTGAGCCATGTCTGAGATGCCAAGACGCCAAAAGAAGCTTGGGGAAACCTGAAGAAGGTTTTCGCGGCAAGCACTATGGCCCGAAAGTTGCAACTTCGACAAGAGCTAAGGAATGTCTGACAGAAGGACATGTCGGTAGCTGATTACACGGCCCGAATCAAAGAGATCTGTGACTCACTTGCCTCTATCAACGTCACTGTAGAGGTAGATGAGATGGTTCAGATCTAACTTGGGGGCCTAGCGTCTAGGTTCAGAGCGTTCCGAACGGCGGTATGTACAAGGGATAATACACCGTTAGTTTTCGACTTACAGTCAATGCTCCTTGTAGAGGAGAACCACGCCGGTGCATCAACAAGTACACTCATCGACAGACGGATGCTGTACACGGAGGCGGATCGGTCCCGTGGTCGTGGTGGACGAGGCGGGTCGGCTCGCAATGGTAGCGGTTGGCAACAACAGGACGAAAGGCATAGAGAACGTGCTATCCAGAGTTACGGACCCACCACAAACAGGGGGAGTCAAGGGGCCGCTGGAGTCCAGCAAGCAAAGGCCGACATGGAATGTTGGTACTGTGGTAAAAAGGGCCACAGAGAAAGCGAGTGCTGGAAGAAGCGCGCCGATTCGGACAAATCCGGATCCGGCAAGGCCAGCAGAGAGGACCGACAATACTCGCACTACGCAGAAGGATCGGGAGGATCCAAAACCGGAGAAACCAGTAAAGGGCCAACCTTGGTGATGAAACACGAGGCTAACTCAATGAAGAAGTGTTGAGAGACAAGCTCAACATTCGTGCGTAATACGATGCGTAACCCAGTGCGTAGACTGGGTGCGTAAATCGGTACGCATAACATGGCCGTATCGGTGCGTAAACCGGAAGGTCGTTAGTATGATATTCCTCGTAAGGCATAATTTTGGGAGTTAGTGTAGTAGGCTCATTTATGAGCGGTCAAGTAGTGTCAGTACTTATGTCAGCCCTATTATCAGGGCTTGTATAAAAGGTGCTCCATGAGCACGGTGTATGTACAGATTGAGTATTATTTTGAATTGAGTTTCTATGTGTTCTCTCTCTCTGTCTCTCTCTCGCGTACTGTGTATATTCAAGCTCTCCATTAAACCTGTGTATTTTTCTGTGTTCGGTTTTCTATTGCTTTCGCACATAATCTTTTTCATGGTATCAGAGTGCGAGGGTTGCGATCCTCTGCAGCCGACATAGCTAGAAAAGAAAACTAACCAAGAAGAACAGGAAAAACAAAATGGATAGAGGCATGCATAGCTCGCTTCCTACCGAGAAGCTCGACAGAAACAACTACGCATCTTGGTCCTACAAGATGCACTAGTACCTGCTCGGGCACAGTTACTGGAGCTATGTAGACAGAGCAAATGACACAGCACCTGAATCGACACACAGAGATTTCCCAGCATGGGAACAGTCGGTGAGCAGAGTATTGTACTGCTTTGCGTCTTGTGTGGGCGTGTTACCCGGCCGGCAAGAAGGCTTAAGAAGGTCCACACCAGAGTGTGAAAGGGATAGTTTATTCAGGAACTGTTGTAATTAGTAGTCTTAATATATATGAGAAGATGTGGAAGGACGGACCGGAATCGGTGTGCCGATCCGGATCCGGACCGATCCCGAAAAGGTGCTGGTTGGCACCGTTTTGTACTTCGCACTGGAGACCTATATAATGGACCGGTTACAATGTAATCGACATCGGATAATTAATAGAACTTATTGCCTTAATCCTTCAGTATTGATTACCGTTCTGTACTCATTGTTATATCTTACGCGTGTTAATGATGTGTTGCTAAGTAATCGATTAAGGTCTAATTAAACGTTGTGTCGTAAGTCATTCTGTCGTAACACCCTTTGGTGAAGTGTCTTAAGTGGACACTTTGTGTTAGGCTGTTGTCCGGCCCTAGGATTAACAAAGTTTTTGGCGACCACAATTCCTGCACAATCGTAGTGAACAGCGGCGGGAATGGATGACTAGGCCAACAGACGACCCGGTTACAGAGAGAGCACGAAGACTTGTTGAACGATGAAGGCGGCGAGAGGCTTTCCAGCAAGCAGTGGAAGAAATCCGATCGGATCGATCATTTTCTAAAATGATCCGGAAAGTGGTGGAGGAGTTGCTCTGGTTGCAACAAGACGCCTACTCGGATGAAGGAAGTAGCTGAAGCAGCCTTCGGGAAGCGGAATGCCTTCTCCAGGCCTTGGCCGGAAGAGACGGCGAATCTGAAGCATTTTCAGCGCTGGAATCGGATTCGGAAGGGGGTTACAGCACGCACACGAACTATCGCAGCAGTAATGACACCCCAGGAGGACCGGAGGACGAGGAGTCGGATACATTACCGACACCGGAACCAGAGTTGGCAGACCGGGAACCTCCGATACTAGACGTGGAGTAACCTCCGGAGACGGAAGAAGACCGGCAAAGACCTTCAACACTAGAACTTGAGCCGGCAACCCCACAGGAAGACCGGCAAAGACCTCCAACGCCGATGGAACAACAGGAAAGACCACGAACATCGCCAACCCGCGTACCGACACCGGACGACGACATGCCGTTCCAGTACTCCAAGTATAGGGATGACCCGAATGCGGAGGCTCATGTCCACGCATTTCAACAAACATGGGAGGCGAACCATGTGTCACAACGGTTAACTGCGGCCGAAGAGGAACAATCTAAGATAGCCGAATTCGGCGTGACATTGGAAGGACTGGCCGCCAGATGGCACCGGACGCAGGACCCCAGCACAATCACCACCTTTGCGGACCTGAAAGATAAATTCTTGCACTTCTTTCAGAAGGAGGTGGACCGGAGAGAAATGGTGGGCCTATTTTATACCATCCGGCAGAACCCCGAGGAGAGCATTCCGCAGTTTGTCATTTGGTTTTAGTGGATGCACAGTCAGCTTACCCGCGCACCTCCGGAGGAAGAAACACGGGCTATATTCTTAGCCACGCTCCGAGAACCTCTACGAACGGTATGCACGGTCATTGACTTTCGCACAAGCACCGTCGACTAGGTCATCGACCGGGTTAGAGAAATGGAGAAAACGAGCTCTTGGCTAACAATGGGAGCCCTCCAATGAGCATTACCAACCGATGAGGATCTCCGGTTCCGACAAGCAATCCAATGCACGACCTGCTTGAATTCCAGACACTCGGCATTGGAGTGCACCATGCAGACGCACTGCTTACTCTGCCAATCTACGAGCCACACGATGGACCGGTGCGAATATAACTTATTGAATCGGCAAGCACCACCAGTCTGGAAAATCGAGCCACGTAGCAACTGAGACGAACGCTGGCGGCGAGAGGAGTGATATCGACCGGCACAGGATGTCCGGTACGACGATCGGCAAGACAACTATGACCGGTACAAGAGATATGACGGGTACCGAGATTACAATGGATGGTACGAGAATCACAACCGGGATCACTCCCCCGAATATCACCAACGACAGGAAGATTACGGGAGATATGACGACCAACCCCGTCAAGGGTACCGCAACAAAAAGAACTTTAATAAAAAATGGCATTTCAAAAAAGGGAGCCACCCACGTGAACCGGAAAAAGGCACCTCAAGCAGCCAATCGGACCAAAGCCCTGCAGTTACCACAGGTCCTCCATCGGGTACAGGAAACAATGACGAATCCAGCAATACCCGGAAAGCATATTGTTATTATTACTGGCAAGAAGGACATTATAGTAATCAATGTCCGGCAAAGAGCTATGACAAGCGACCGACAATAAACATGGTAGTCGCCGAAGTCGCGGACCTGCAGCAGGTTACCACAAGATCGAAAGGCAAGATGACAGAATGGGAGACACAAGAGGCCATCCGGAAGCAGGCAACGGAATGGGTGAAAAAGGCAAATGAGCGAAACGTAGCAGAACTTGTGCAGCAAACGGGGAACACCTCGCTGGCAGCAGTTAGACCGAAAATGTGACTTGGCATGCATTGCAGGAGTGCCAAATCACGTTGCCATTAGGACGGCTCCTTCAACTAGTGCCCAGATTCATAGAAGGACTCAAGACAGGCATGACGACAGGAGAAACACCACCGGCACCAACATTCTTCTCAAATCCGGAGGAGGGACCGGCGGTGGTAGACACAAACAGTTCGGCGATCACAGCCATCGTGAAGGGAAAGGAGTTACCCAGAACAGTAATAGATGGAGGATCCGGCGTCAATATGATTAGCCTCCGAACATGCACAACCTTGGGTATCAAAGAGTGGGAACCATGCCCATTCTGGCTACGGATGGCGGATACAAGCTTAGTGCGACCGACCGGCTTGATACGAGATTTGTAAGTAACAATCGGTGGCTACACATTTCGCATCTCAGTAGTAGTGATACAATTACAGGCACAGGGAGCTTACCCGCTATTGTTGGGGCGGTCGTGGCTAAAAACGGCACACATTAAACAAAATTGGAGAAAGAATGTAATCACCTTCCGGCGGGGAAAAGCAAAAGTACGGGTACCGACACAACCACGGATGGGTACCAAGAAGGAATTAACACCCCTATATGCCGAATGTGTCAATATGTTGGATGGATTAGCAGACGAAGAGGTGGATCAATACTTGCAAGATAATCCGAAGATAGTACCCCTGTTCGAAATTGACGTAGCTAAAGTCGTATCACCATACTGCCACCAGACGGAGCAGACGAAGAACCAAATAAAGAAGCGATCCGGGAGCTACGGCAAGAACAAGAAGCGCTGGAAAGAGAAAAGGCCGTATCACAACGGGTTAAAGCATCCCAACTGGAGGAGGTCAATCTAGGAACTACGAAAGAGGCAAGATCGGTGCAGATAGCCAAGGAAATGAGTACGGAGAATAGAACGGTGATGATTACACTTCTCAAAGAGTTTTGGGATGTGTTTTCCTGGTCTTACGAGGATATGAGAGGGCTCGATCCTCAGCTATATCAGCATCAGATACATCTGAGCAAAGACGCCAAACCGGTAGCACAGCGACGGTACCGAATGAATCCCAACTACGCCGCCAAAGTCAAGGAGGAAATCGATAAGTTGCTGAGAGTTAGCTTTATCCGTCCCATAAAGAAATCGACATGGTTGAGCCCGATAGTAGTCGTACCGAAGAAATACAGCAAAATTAGAGTATGTGTCGACTACCGGAAGCTTAATGCGGCGACGGTAACTGATGCATTTCCACTTCCATTTACGGATGGAGTTTTGGACGCAGTCGCCGGCCATGAGGTATATAGTTTTTTAGATGGATGACCCCGATGACCAGGAGAAAACGGCTTTCGACACTGAATGGGGAGTGTTTGTTGCCGTAGTGATGATGTACGGACTCAAAACGGCGTCGACAATGTTCTAGAGGATCATCATGGAAATATTCGGAGAATTCATACCGGCATTCATGCAAGTGTTCCTCGACGACTTCGCCGTTTACAGCCGGGAAGGAGACCACCTTCAGCACCTCCGACTGTGTCTAGAAAAGTGTAGGGCTTACCGGCTAAGCCTGAATCCGGCGAAGTGTGTATTCGGTGTGTCCAACGGAACGCTACTGGGGCACATTGTGAGCAAGGAGGGCATCGCCGTGGATCCGGACAAAGTAAAAGCAATCCTGGAGGCACTGGCACCAAAAACGGCAAAGGCATTGAGCCGTTTCTTAGGCCAAATCCGTTAGCATAGCCGAATGCTCCGGTATTTGTTGGCACTATTTATTGGGAAGAAATTTTTCCTTCCATGTAGATCACTCGGCACTCCTCTACCTAGTGTCCAAAGCGTCACTTACCGGTAAGTTGGCCCGGTGGACTTTGCTATTACAGGAATTCGAATTCGAGATATTCCACCGACCCGGCATACAGCATGCGGTAGTAGATTATTTAAGCTGGTTAGATTCCGGCGAAACCGGCGACGGGGTACCGGACGAGTTTCCGGATGCTGAGCTATTTCAAGTCACTGCGGAAACGGCAACAGATGAAACGGTGGCACCAGAAGATAGGTGGCTAACAAATATGCACCAATTTCTGAGCACCGGATTGCCTCTGGAGGAGATGAACCGGGACGAGAGGAAACGTCTGGCGGTACAAAGCCGACATTTCTGTTTATTACGGGACACGCTATACCACAAAGGTGCGGACGGTATATGGTGACGAGCGGTGCATAGAGACGAGAAAGAGGTAATACTACGGGAAGCACACTGCAGAGTCGTTGGAGGCCATTATGCCGGGGATGCTACGACAAGGAAGATATGGCAAAGTGGCCGATGGTGGCCGACTAAATTGAGAGTCGCAGTCCGGTACGCGAAAGAGTGTGATCTATGCCAGCGAATGGGCCAGCCAATGGAACAAGCTAGGATGCCTCACCAGCCATTACTACCGCTAGAACCATTTCAGAAATGGGGACTAGATTTTGTCGGACCATTTAAACCACCGGCAATGAGAACTGGCAACCGGTATGTGATCGTCGCGACGGACTATTACACTAAATGGGTGGAAGCCAAAGCCCTACGAGACAACACCATGGCGTCGACGACAAAATTCTTATATGAATTCATTTGGTGCCGGTACGGATGCCCCATAGAGCTAATAAGCGACCAACGAGGGCACTTTCTTGGACAAGTAGTGGAGAGCTTGACGTCATTCTATGCGGTAGTACATAAACGGAGCACCCCATACTACTCACAAGCCAGCGGATTAGCTGAGTCAACAAACAAAACACTACAGAATATCCTACGCAAGATCGTCAATGAAAATCGGACAGATTGGGACACGAAGCTGCACAGTGCGCTCTGGGCTTACCGGATAGCGTACAAAACAAGCATCCGAACAACGCCGTTCCGGTTAGCATTCGGATTGGAGGCAGTCATGTCGGTTGAGTTCCAGGTACCGAGCTTACGGATTCAAATTCGGGAATGACTCAATGAAAAGGAATCGGAGGCAATTCGGTTAAAGGCTCTGTGTGAACTAGACCGACTAGCGAGCATCATGCACCTGGAATTGGAACAACGGCGACGGAAAGCATTTGTAGATCGGCACCGGAAGGGAAACGAAAAGATGTTCGAAATCGGCAAGCCGGTACTAGTGTTCAAGACCCGGATGGGTAAAATGCCAGGCAAACTACGGTTTAGATGGACCGACCCGTACTAGATCACAGGCGGGTTCAATGGATCTTACAAGTTAGGGACACTTGCCTGCGAGGTGCTGGGTAAATGGGTCAACGGATTTAAACTAATGCCATACAAAGGACCTATGCCTAAGAACCCATTTGAACAAAGGGCCGCCACCGAATTAGACGCCGATAGGCCAACCACGACGGCAACCCGAGAGGAAAACGGCTACCGCCAAGCCGGTAAGGAGGAGCACCAGCCGACAACTGGGGGAATCATAACAACGGCAAACCGTCAAGAGGCCGGCAAGGTACACGTTTCGGATAAGGGTCCGACAGGACCAGAGAAAAATTAACCAAACAATTAATTTTACAATAAAGAAAAAAAAAACGAATCAAAGAAATCATGGAAAGGAGTGGTGGAAACGACCATGCAAACGAGTAAAGAGGCACGTCGAAAAGGTACGAGGAGGCGATGAATAGGACATTAAACCACCACCACATGGCACGCAATACTATTATAGTACACGACCTGCACATGCGGAGGCTCGAAAAAGGCGCCAAGATGTAGAGAGAAAATCCCCCACGCATCAAGACCTTCTCCTTTCGCGAACCAAGGAGAACAGACGCAAACAGACGCGTGAAGATCAATCGAAGAGAGCTCACGCACAAAGAACCCCCTCACTCAGAACTTTCTCTCTCACACTCTCCCCACCATCAAACCTCGCCAACGCTCTCCGACCTCGACACAGAGATGGACTGCCAAACACTATCTGAAGCCGCCAAGAAATGGCTATGGCAACACGGGCTGGAGGGTTTCTTGACGATCATGGAAGCGGCGCTACACAAGGAGGCCGAAAAGATTATCAAAGAAATCGACACAGAGGTGATCATGGAGGAGGCGATCCGTGCGTTAATAGGCCTTCCGGAGGGGGGCATCTACACGATCGACAATCCTACCTCCGAGCAGCTCATCAAATATTTCGGTGAGTATTCTCTCGCCAGCAAAGGCTACAGGACACAAGGCGGCGAAGACATGTTATTCTGCGAAATTGCCCGTGTACTCCATGAGTTCGGCCATGTATACCCTCGACCCCCTGTTATGCCTCAGAACCAAGCAGGCTTGATTATCGCGACGTACGAAGGGGTCAAGGTGGATTGGCCGGTGCTGATCACCGACGGGTTGTGTACGGCTATTGATATCGTAAGAGGAAAGGACGACAAGGAAGGCCGGAAAATATGGCATGCGGTGACGCAATGGCTCACCTTATTGGTGCCACCGGTCGAGCCCGTCCAGACCAAGAAGCAGGGAAGAGCAACGGACAGCACCCCGAAACCTGCTTCGAAACGGCAACAATTGTTGGCCTCCAAGGCCACTAAGGGGAAGACGGCCGACGCAAAGACGGCGGCAAAGGAGCGCGCCAACCGAAAGCGGCCAACGGATACACACGAGGAGACACTGGCACGGCCCCTGAGGAGCCCACTCAACCGACTAGTGCAGCAAGAAACAGACACCCTGGCGGCAAGAATGAATGTCGGGACTTAGGCAGAGGAAATGGAGGAAGAACCCACAGAGCACCTCCAACGGCGGCCGGTGAAGAGCACCGTTGAATCAACCGGGAAGCGTTCGGACCCACAAAAGGATGGAACGCCCGCAACTCATACTGAGCATCCCACGCCAAGGGAGGCACCGGAACCGGTTCAGATGGAACCAGTCATAGAAGTCCCTGCACAACATGCCAACCTCCTCAGCTGGCTAAGAACAAGCAGACAAGGGGCGGCTAGCCGAAACACACCTAGAGCCGGAACGGCAAAGTGGTCAGCAAGCAGAACCAGAAGTGCAGCTGGACGCAGTCAAGCGGGACCAACCACCGGCAAGTGAACCCATCAACCAACCCGTCGTGCAGACGCAACAATAGTGCACCGGCACCCAATGGCTCTGGTGGATAGGAGAACAAATTGCCGAAGTAGTCGAATGCATAGAGGCGGAAGAAAGAGCACAAACGGAACGGTTGCTCGTCACAACCGATGAACTGGAGATGTCTCGATCAAGGATCCGGAGCCTTGAACAAGACTTGGATCGGATTACCGAAGACATGGACAAAATGGCCTTAACCGCAACGCAAATCCAAGCACCGGTGACTCCGGTTGATGTACATATGAATAAGACCCCGGAGACAGAAACTGTCCCAGAGAAAGATGCGGTGCAAGTCCAAGAGCTTGCGGAATTACGTGATGAACTTGCCGCACAAGAAGCATTACGGAGCCGCAAATGCGACTTGAAGAAGGCGGCCGAAGAAGAATTAAAGAAGACTGCTGAGAACCTCCGCCGGACAGAGGAAAACCTGCGTAAACGACATCACGCGTTCGACCGGCTAAAGGAGGAAAAAGAGAAATTGCTGTAGGAGAAAGACAAGCTGCGACGGATGGTGGAGACGGAAATTGAAAGGCTGAAGGAAGAACTCTGTCAATAGAAGAACCGGGAGGGAGGACAGCGCGCGCCGGCAGATCAACCAGAGGCTGAAGCAGAAGACCGATGATTTTGATCATCTGCACCGGGACTACAAGCAGCTAGAGATGGATTATAAGCAATAGCAGGAACGAATGGCCGAGCTCCGGCAAGAAGTTGATAGGGCCACAACGGCACTCGCTGACGAACGAGCTGAGAGTTCCAAGTTATTGAAGGAAGCGGCGATGGACCGAATGGAGCTCCACAAGCAGAACCATGAAGAAAAGAAAAGGGTGACAATGGTGTTACAGAGGTTACAAACAACCTATCAAAGTCAATTGTCGCATTATAGGGAGCAGGAGGTAGACACGGTTAGAATCATCAAGCAATTGAAAGAGGAGCGACAAGCCGCGGAGAACAAATCGCGGATGGGAACCGAACGGATCTAGTGCATCCTCCGGGCATGGCTCACCAAGCCCAAACACTTGATTGACGAGAGCTCTGTGCAATGGTGGACGAAATGGGCGCAGAATCCGGCGAAACTCCAATTGCTCAGGGAGGACGTGGAAAACCGGCGGAAGGAGGGTGAGGACTGTTATACGCGGACATCGGAGGACTTCACCGCCATAAGGGATGAGCTGGCCGAAGATTTCACAGCCCTGGCGGATGAACAATTGGGACAGGTTCGGCAGCTCGTACCTCAGCTGGACGACGATCGGTTGGAGGGTCAAATCCAGTTTGAAAGCTATGAGAGGTCCCGACTTCGGGAATAAAAAGCAAGGAAGACGGCAACGGTCAACCTTAGTGATGAGGAACCGTCGCCGGTACAAGGACCAGACGGGGACCAAGCCGGGGTCAGTCAGCCAGAGACAACTCCGACGGAGGAACCAACGAAGGAAACGCCGGTGCCAGAGCGACAAACGGAGCCGCAGCCCCAAACGGAGAAGGCACAAATGGAGCAGCCACAACCACAAACGGAACAACAGCCACAACACCCACAACAGCAACAACAGATTCCCGACGAGCCATTGGAAATTCTAGAGCAAAGCATTCTGGACATTTTGGACGAAGCGTAAAAGGGCCGGATAATGGGTTCGATGTACAAGGTACTGTCCCACGGGCGTGCCATGTGTTACCCGGCCGACAAGAAGGCTTAAGAAGGTCCAGACCAGAGTGTGAAAGGGATAGATTATTCGGGAACTGTTGTAATTAGTAGTCTTAATATATATGAGAAGATGTGGACGGACGGACCGGAATCAGTATGCCGATCCGGATCCGGACCGATCCCGAAAAGGTGCCGGTTGGCACCGTTTTGTACTTCGCACCGGAGACCTATATAAAGGCCCGATTACAATGTAATCGACATCGGATAATTAATAGAACTTATTGCCTTAATCTTTCAGTATTGATTACCATTCTGTACTCATTGTTATATCTTACACGTGTTGATGATGTGTTGCTAAGTAATCGATTAAGGTCTAATTAAACGTTGTGTCGTAAGTCATTCTGTCGTAACACCCTTTGGTGAAGTGTCTTAAGTGGACACCCTGTGTTAGGTTGTTGTCTGGCCCTAGGATTAACAGGGCGAACAGCTCCTGAGCTATATTTGGGATGCGAAAACGCCAAAGGATGCTTGGGGAAATCTGAAGAAGATCTTCGCTGCAAGCACCACAACCACGAAGCTTCATCTCCGACATGAGCTGAGCAATTTACGACAACGCGACTTGTCGGTGGCTGATTACACCTCGAAGATCAAAGAGATATGCGACTCCTTAGCCTCTATCAATGTGAATGTCGAGGACAGCGAGATGGTGCAAATCAGTTTCGGGGGACTGACATCGAAGTTCGGAGCGTTCCGAACTGCTATGTGTACATGGGAGAATACGCCGTCGTTTTTGGACGTACAGTCAATGCTCCTTATAGAGGAGAACCACGCGGGTGTGTCGACAAGCACGCATGCCGACAGTAAGATGTTGTACACAAAGGGAGACAGGCCCCGTGGTCGTGGCGGACGAGGCGAGTCGGTGCGCAATGGAGGCAGCCGACGACATCAAGGAAGAAGGCATCGAAGTGATGCCGACAGCAATTCCAGACCCTCCGGAAACAGGGGGAGTTGAGGCGACGAGAACCGGCAAGGGAAATCTGTCGCGGAATGATGGTACTATGGCAAAAAAGGCCACAAGGAGAGCGAGTGCTGGAAGAAGCGCCGATTTGGAGAGGACCGAATCCGGATCAGGTTCCAGACAAACCGACAAAGGGAATCGTTAGCGATCGCACTATGCCGAAATATCCGAAAAAGCCGAAAAAGGGTCAGTCTTTGTGATGAGACATGAAGCAAACTCGATGAAGAAGATAACCCCGAAGTTGGACGAGGTGTGGTACATCGATTCCGGCACGTCAAACCACATGACGTGCCACAAGGAGTGGTTCTCATATCTGGAAAAACTGATGCAACCGGGAGTAGTTGCAACCGGAGACGACACTCCGCATCCGATCGCAAATGTCGGTGAAGTTCCCTTGAGCCATGTCGGGTAGAAAGGGAAACTTATGAACGTGTTACACGTCTTGACAATCATGAAGAATCTAGTGTTGGTCGGGTAGATTGTCGACCAGGGGATGTAAGTCCGGTTCATGCATCTTGGGTGCTTCATCGAGGAAGAAGGCCGAGTTATTGCTCAAGGGCACACAGATGGGAGGATGTTTATCCTCGACTCTAGTGACGGTGGCACTGCAATGTTCGCAAAAGGACAAAAATTCGAGTCGGATATCGACTTATGGCACAAGCGGCTAGGCCCGTCAACTATCAATGGCTTCAAGACCTGCAATCGAAACAGGTGGTGTTCGGATGGCCCAGATTTAGTGGCCGGAAGGCACGAATTTGTGAAGCCTGCCAGCTAGGGAAGCAACACCGACCTCCTTTCCCTAACGAGCGTAACCGGAGGCGGAACAAGCTCGACTTGATACATTCCGATGTATGGGGGATGCCACAGAACGTTAGTCTTGGCGGGAGTCGATATTTTGTCTCCTTCATCGACGACTATACGCGGCACACGTGGATCTACCTCATCGAGAAGAAGAGTGAAGTCTTCGACTGTTTCTGGGACCTCAAAGGGTTCGTGGAAACGGAAATAGCACGAAAGATCAAGTGCTTGCGGTCGAATGGCGGAAAAGAGTATTTTTCCGGTCAATTCAACGATTATCTGCAATTGGTGGGAATTCAGCGCAAATTCAATTGTAGATACACGCCAGAGCAAAATGGCGTGACCGAGAGGAAGAACCGGTCAATTGTAGAAGTGACGCAGGCAATGCTGGAGGAGAAGACCTTGCCGAAGTTCTATTGGGCCGAGGCGGTACGAACCGCGGTGTACATTCAGAATCGGATCGGAGAAAAAGTGTCAGTGCATGAGCTGTACTTCGAAAGGAAGCCAAATCTGTGACACTTGAGAGTTTTTGATAGCATTGCGTATGTGCATGTGGCGAAGGTGAAACGGAGGAAGTGTATCTTGGTTGGCTATTCGGACAAGCAGAAGGGTTATAAGCGTTATAACCCTCGCACCAAACAAGCGCGCGTGAGCCACGACGTTGTGTTTGATGAGTCCTCGTCTTGGTACTTACCTCTGACTCCGGACCTCACCTCTAATCCGAGTTCTGACGATGAGGTCAGTGAGGCCGAGATGCCTCCAGATGAGCCTAAAATCGGGACCCATGAAGAGAGTCCGATTTCGTTTTGGTTAAGCAGACTGGATGGACAACTGAGTTCGTTCGACTAGTCCAATGAAGAGCCGGCGAGTAGTGGATACTCGGCCGTGCATTCCCCGCGGAGGAGGCCGAGGAGACGGCTTACGTGCAAGGAAAAAGGGAAGAAGAAGGTGTCCGATTACGGCTCGGATAAGAACGAGTCGAATCGACGCGAGTCCGACTCCGAGGGAAGTGATGACGGGTCTTTGAGAGCGAAGTCCGTGTCTGCTAAGATAGCCTCAACATCGGCTAATGAGAAATTGTGTCAATCTACCCGCCAAAAGAACCCTCTTATGCGGTTCAAATACAATGAGTACATGGCGCATCACTATGCATACATGACCCATGTAGCGGAAGTGCGTGAACCGGAGAGCTATGCAAAAACGGCGAAGGACCCAAATTGGCGGCCGCAATGGAGGAAGAGATGCCTGCATTAGCGGAGAATGAAACCTGGAACCTAGTTGACGCACCAAAAGATGTGAAGCTTATCGGATGTAGGTGGGTGTACAGGGTCAAGTACAAAATTGACAGCTTGGTCAACCGATACAATGTCCGGTTAGTAGCGAAAGGCTACGCGCAGAAACACGACATCGACTACGATGAGACGTTTGCGTCAGTCGTGAAGATGACGACCGTCCGTGTTTTGCTCGCGTTAACTGCGGCAAAGGGGTGGCACTTACATCAGATGGATGTAAAGAATGCATTCCTGCAAGGTGAGCTTGAGGAAGAGGTGTACATGGTACAGCCCCCCGGATTTCACTCTAGAACGAACACTTCGGCGGTGTGCCGATTGAAGAAGTCCCTTTACGAACTAAAGCAAGCCCTGTGTACCTAGAACGCGAAGATCACGGAACGATTGCGTCAGTTTGGCTTTGCGACGTCAAAATCGGACTCCTCACTATTCATTCTGAAAGGTCGACTCAGGCCGGTTAGCATTTTACTTTATGTTGATGACTTGGTCATTACCGGCACCGACCTAGGTGAGATTGACCGCCTGAAGCTCCAGCTTGCGGCATCATTTGACATGAAGGATCTGGGGGACCTTCAGTACTTCCTCGGGATCGAAGTGATCCGCACCCTCGAAGGCATACTGATCAGCCAACGGCATTACGTGTTGAGTATGCTCTTCAAATTTGGGATGGCCGATTGTAAGTCCCTCTCAACACCTTGTTGAGAACTCGACGTTCCTTATGTCCGACGCTCGGCCACAACCGAGATTCTTTACATACACAGAAAACAGGTAATGAAACGCGACACAAAAGAAAAAGAAGAGGAGAAATGGTGCATAGGAGATATACGTGGAAAACCCCAAAATAGGGGGAAAAACCACGGCAGCCCACAAGCTGCAAACTGTCACTATGCAGAAATATACAACAGTGAGATCACTGAGGCAACGACCTCGTGCTCACAGATCTTCGCCACAGGCGGCGGTTACAACAGAGGCAACGACCTCGTCTCTCTCTCTCTCTATCTATCTCTCTGTACAGTTACGCGCTCTCTTATTTCTTCTTGCACCAACAAGGAAGAATAATAACAACAACATCATAATCAAAAGTTTGCCCTAAATCATATTTATACCAATATGACTTTTCGGCTATTTACAAATGTAGCCTCGATGGGCTCCATCCGGCTCTCCGCAGTCGGGTACTCCTCATCCGGTTCATACCGGGCCTGCACCATCCGACTCTCCGAAGTCGGGTTCTCCTCATTCGGCACTGTTCTTCTCCCTTCCCATCTGGAGGGACCTGTCTTCCTACAAACTCCCCCTTCACTCCGGCATGGGGTGTCTTTCCAGCCCGATGCTCTTCCGGCATGCGTCCAGCTTGTCGGGTGTCAGCACTTTGGTCAGCATATCTGACCAGTTCTCGGCCGTGTGGATCTTCGCCAATGTGAACTCCTGGTCATCTACCCTTTCCCGGATCCAGTGATACCTCCGCTGGATATGCTTTGTCCGGGAATGGTAGGCCGCATTCTTGGCAAGGTGGATGGCACTTTGACTGTCGCAGTAGAGTCGGTATTCCTCTTGCCGGATACCGAGCTCCCCGATGAAGTCCTTCATCCATAATATTTCCTTGCCGGCTTCCACAGCCGCCATGTACTCCGCCTCTGTGGTTGACAATGCAACCGTCTTCTGCAGCCTCGACTGCCACGAAACAGCTCCCCCTGCATACGTCATCACATACCCGGATGTAGACCGGCTGGTATCCACATCAGCCGACATGTCCGAATCGGTGAAACCATCCAGTTTAGGTTTTCCGGAGCCGAATCGGAGACACATATTTGAAGTGCCCTTCAAATGCCAGAGTATCCACTTGACCGCGTTCCAATGCTCCTTGCCGGGATTACTCATGAACCGGCTCACCACTCCGACTGCGTATCCAATGTCCGGTCGGGTACACACCATTGCGTACATCAAGCTCCCGACAGCAGAGGCATATGGAATCTTCATCATATCTGCCTTCTCTCCTTTTGTCTTCGGGCTTTGCTTGCCGGACAACTTGCAGTTTGCCGGAAGTGTCGATCCCACCGGTTTTGCATCTGACATGTTGAACCGGTGACGCACCTTTGTCACATACTTCTCCTGTGATAGCCATAGTTGCTTCTCTGACCGGTCCCGAATGATGTGCATCCCCAACATCTGTCTTGCCGGACCCAGGTCTTTCATTGAGAAGGTCCGGTTGAGAGCCTTCTTCAGCATCCGTATTTTGCCTTGGTCTCGTCCGATGATCAACATGTCATCCATGTACAGGAGGAGTATCAGGAAGTCCCCTCCTTCAAACTTCTTCACAAACACGCAGTGATCGGCCTGCGTCTTGTGGTACCCTTGATCGGTCATGAAGGAGTCGAACTTCCGATACCATTGCCGGGGAGCCTGCTTCAGTCCGTACAAGCTCTTCTTCAACCGGCATACCAGGTGCTCCTTCTCTTTCTCCACAAATCCTTCCGGTTGCTGCATGTAGATCTCCTCTTCGAGGTCGCCGTGAAGGAATGCCGTCTTCACGTCCAGCTGCTCTACCTCGAGATCCATGCTTGCTGCAATACTCAGCACCGTCCGGATGGAGGTCATCTTTACTACCGGGGCGAATATTTCGTCGAAGTCCACGCCCTTCTTCTGCTGGAACCCCTTCACCACGATCCTGGCTTTGTATCTCGGGGGGTTGCCGGCATCTCCCGGTTTCAACTTGAATACCCACTTGTTTCGGAGTGCCCGCTTTCCTTTCGGCAGCTCCACCAATTCGTACGTATGGTTCTCATGCAGGGAATCCATCTCATCCTGCATGGCACTTAACCATTTTCGGCTGTGGGTGTCAACCTTCGCTTCTTCGAAGCTTTCCGGCTCCCCCTCATCGGTCAGCAGGACATGCTCTGCATCCGGAAATCTCCGGGGCGCCCTTCTCTCTCTGAGAGGATATCTACGTCTTCGGGCTTCGGTAATCGGTTCCTCCATTTGCTCTTCATCCGAATCCAATTCGGGATTTTGACCGGTTCCGGTCTCAGCTTCCTCTACTTCTTCTTCTGCCGGTTCGGTATCCTCACCATAACCGGCTGGTTCCTCGAGTGCTAACCGGTCTCTTGCCGGTTGGGTCTGCTCATTGTAGAGTCTATCCTTACCGGTCGACTCGGGGTTCATTATCTTCTTCTCTGACTCCCAGTCGGCGAGCATCTTGTCCTCCATGAAGATAATATCTCGACTCCGGAATACCTTCTTGTCGACCGGGTCCCACACTCGGTAGCCGAACTCATCGTCACCGTAACCGAGGAATATGCATGGCTGGGTCTTTGGATCTAGCTTTCCTCTCCGGTCCTTTGCTACATGCACGTACGTGAGACACCCGAACACCCTCAGATGCCGGTAGGAAACTTCCTTACCGGTCCATACTCTCTGTGGCGTGTCTCCGTCCAAGGGTACTGAGGGTGATCTGTTTATCACATATGTCGCCGTCGACAGTGCCTCAGCCCAAAACTTCTTGGGTAGTTTTGCATGCGCTAGCATACTCCGGACCCTCTCCATTATGGTCCGGTTCATCCTCTCGGCCAGTCTGTTTAGTTCCGGCGTCTTCGGCACGGTAAATTCGAGCCGGATTCCCTTCGAGCGGCAGTACTCCTCGAACTGCCCCCGGTACTCACCTCCGTTATCTGCTCGAACCGCCTTCAGCTTCCGGCCGGTTTCTCTTTCCACTCTCGCGTGGAGCTCTTTGAGGACGGATAACACCTGATCCTTCGTCTTCAACGGTGTGGCCCACAGCTTCCGGCTGTGGTCATCTATGAACGTCACGAAGTACTGCGCTCCGGCATGTGACTTCGTGTCTACTTGACAAACATCCGTATGCACCAACTCCAGTGGTGCATTACGTCTCATCGGTGGCCTTGGTCGGAAGGAGGTCCGGTTCTGCTTACCGGCCAGACAATCAGTGCACTTCTCTAAATGCACGTTCTTCACTGGGATGAGGTTGTCATCTTCAAGCCTCTTCATCCCCTTCTCACTCATGTGACATAGCCTCTTGTGCCACAGCTCACCGGCAGTGTCGGAAGCCACGTTCACTTCTTCCGGACATAACCGGGCATTCATCAGGTACAGTGTGTTTACCTTCCGGGCCCGAGCCACAATCAGGCTCCCTTTGCTGAACTTCATGACACCGTTCCGGATGCTACCCGTGTAGCCTTCATCATCTAGCCGACCGGCTGATATCAGGTTTAGACGAACTTCCGGAACATGTCGGACATCTTTCAACAACAATTTGCATCCGGTTGGTGTTGTCAGCCACACGTCTCCTATGCCGACAATTCGGCATGTTCCTTCATTCCCCATCCGGACACAGCCGTGATCACCGGCTGAGTAGGATGAGAAGCATTTCCGGTCCGGGGTAAGGTGGAACGACGCTCCGGAGTCTACCACCCAGGTCATCTCATCGCCGGCATGGTTTATCTCACTCTCTTCGGTGATGAGCATCAACTCCTCTTCACTGGCCGCAATTGCCGTCGTTCCCTTCCGGTCCGGACCCCTCCGGTCTTTACCGTTCCGGTCTGTACCGTTCCGGTTCGGGGTTTGCTTCGAATCGGTACCGTCGGTTTCCTTGTCTTTACGGAAATGCCGACAGTTCTTCTGGAAGTGTCCCGGCTTGCCGCAATAGAAGCAAATCGGCCTCCCCCTTGACTTTGATCGTGTCCCCGACTTCTCCCGGTTCTGGGGGCTACGGTTTCTATGTCTTCCGCGTTCCGATTCGGTAAGGAGCGCTTTGGAGTCGGAGCTCGTATCTTTGTCTTTCCGACAAGCCTCCTCATCTAGCAAGCTCGACTTTACTCTTGCTAGGGATAGCCGTTTTCCTTCCGGCCCGGCGTTGCCCAAAGTAACAACTAACGTCTCCCAGCTATCCGGGAGGGAACCGAGCAGGAGTAGCGCTAGGACCTCATCGGCAAGAGGTACTTCCAATGACGTTGCCTGGTGAATCAGCCCCTGGAAGGCATTCATATGCTCCGCCATGCTGGAACCATCTTGGTACCGGAGTCTTACAAGCTTCCAGAATACCGATGCCTGATTGACAGCATTTTTGTTCTGGAACATTGTGCAGATCTTCTCCCAGAGCTCATGAGCCTTACTCTCTTCATTGAAGTTGTTGTACAGGCTCATGTCGATGAAGCACCGTATGTACGCTGTTGTCTTCATGTGCATCACCTCCCATATCGCGGCGTCGATTTTGTCCGGTCTCTTGTCCCCGAACTGAAGCGGCAGCCAGAGGTCTTTAACCACGAGCATGTCCCTCATCTTCGACTTCCACACTGAATTAGTTGGAGCCGGTGAGCTTGAACATGCCGCCAAACGATTCGTCCATTTTCTGTGTCGATTTCGCTCTGATACCACTTGTTGAGAACTCGACGTTCCTTATGTCCGACGCTCGGCCACAACCGAGATTCTTTACATACACAGAAAACAGGTAATGAAACGCGACACAAAAGAAAAAGAAGAGGAGAAATGGTGCATAGGAGATATACGTGGAAAACCCCAAAATAGGGGGAAAAACCACGGTAGCCCACAAGCTGCAAACTGTCACTATGCAGAAATATACAACAGTGAGATCACTGAGGCAACGACCTCGTGCTCACAGATCTTCGCCACAGGCGGCGGTTACAACAGAGGCAACGACCTCGTCTCTCTCTCTCTCTCTCTCTATCTCTTTGTACAGTTACGCGCTCTCTTATTTCTTCTTGCACCAACAAGGAAGAATAATAACAACAACATCATAATCAAAAGTTTGCCCTAAATCATATTTATACCAATATGACTTTTCGGCTATTTACAAATGTAGCCTCGATGGGCTCCATCCGGCTCTCCGCAGTCGGGTACTCCTCATCCGGTTCATACCGGGCCTGCACCATCCGACTCTCCGAAGTCGGGTTCTCCTCATTCGGCACTGTTCTTCTCCCTTCCCATCCGGAGGGACCTGTCTTCCTACACACCTCTGGATAAAACCATCAAGCTTCGCCCCGATTCCGGAAAGGTATGCAACCCGACGAGGTTCCGACAGACAGTCGGAAGCCTTATATACTTGACAATCACCCGACCAGATCTCAGCTACCCGGTCGGGGTGATTAGTCAGTTCATGGCGCGACCGACCGAGGAGCACCTTTAGTGCGCACTACGCGTACTCTGGTACGTCAGTGGCACTAAAGGCCGGGGGCTACTATATCAGACCGATACTGCCGCGCAGTTGGTCGGTTACACCGATGCTGATTGGGCCGGAAACGCAGCCGATCGCCGATCCTCGTCCGGTTTCGTGTTCTCTCTTGGGAGTGTCACGACTGCATGGAGTACCAAGAAGTAGCCGATAGTTGCGCTATCGAGCACCGACGTCGTGTATAGATGCGCGGTTGTCGCGACTTGCGAAGCCATATGGTTGAAGCGGCTACTTAAGGATCTGCAGGTGGAGGTATCCGATCCAACGACAATCTATTGCGACAACCTCAACAACATCCAGCTAGCTACGAACCCCGTCTTCCACGCCCGGACTAAGCACATTGAGGTGCACTGCCATTTCGTCCGTGAGCGTGTCCTCTCTTATGAAGTCGAACTTCAGTATGTTCCGACGGATCAGCAAAACGCCGACATCTTCACCAAGCCTCTTGGTCTGGACAAGTTGGGGCAATTCTCGGGTGCGCTTGGATTGCGTCACCTCGACGTGCCGAACTTGAGGGGGAGAGACGTCCATGATGACCACGGAAGGGAGCAGGAAAGGAGCGGAAAAGACTGTGACGCCGAGTCGGATAACGAATTCGATTTCGGATCGACTGAAGAAGCCGAGGGAGGATCCGCGGAAGAGTCCAAAAGCAGACATAAGGGGAGCAATCGAAAGAAAGAGCCGAAGCCAACCAAGCGTGGGGGAGTCAAAGCCATCAAGGGCGAGAAGACGTAAGAAGATTTGGAGACAGCCAACTCGGACAAGAGCGAAAACCGATCGGAGGAAGCCGTGTCGGTTCGGATGGTTGATTCGGATACGCTGAATCAACCAAGGGCCAAGCGGAAGAGAAGGCAGCAGAAGAGGCGCCAACACTGCAACAACAAGGAAGCTGAGAAGGGCCATGTAAGCAGACAAGCCGACTGGAAGGGTCGAGGCGCGCGGAATCGAACGGGTCGAGGAGTGAGAGCGAGGCATGAAGCCAAAAGGAACTAGAGCGTAGAGCCGGCGGAGCAGGTGGAACCTGAAATCTAGCTTGAGGGGGAGTGTTGAGAGACAAGCTCAACATTCGTGCATGTAATACGATGCGTAACCCATTGCGTAGACTGGGTGCGTAAATTAGTATGCATAACATGGCCGTATCGGTGCGTAAACCGGAAGGCCGTTAGTATGATATTCCTCGTAAATAATAATTTTGGGAGTTAGTGTAGTAGGCTCATTTATGAGCGGTCAAGTAGTGTCAGTACTTGTGTCAGCCCTATTGTCAAGGCTTGTATAAAAGGTGCTCCCTGAGCACGGTGTATGTACAGATTGAGTATTATTTTGAATTGAGTTTCTGTGTGTTCTCTCTCTCTGTCTCTCCCGCGTACTATGTATATTCAAGCTCTCCATTAAACCTGCGTATTTTCTATGTTCGGTTTTCTATTGCTTCCGCACATAATCTTTTTCAAGAAGACCAGTTCCATATCAGAGGAAGTGTGGTACGTTGACTCTGGTGCGTCGAATCACATGACAAGCCACAAAGAGTGGTTCTCTTTCCTGGAGAAACCGGAACAACCAGGAGTTGTCAAAACCGGAGACAACACTCCTCACCCAATCGTGCATGTCGGAGAAGTCCCTTTGAGCCATGTCGGACAGAGGCAGAAGTTGATGAACGTATTACACGTTCCGACTATCACAAAGAACCTTGTGTCAGTTGGACAGATTGTTGACCAGGGGGATGCAGGTGCGGTTTACACACCTTGGGTGCTTCATCGAGGAAGAGGGCCAAATCATTGCGCAAGGGCGCGGAGATGGGAGGATGTTTATCCTCGAAACCAATGACGTCAGCACCGCTTTGTTCGCCAAAGGACAGAAGATTGAATCGGATATCGATCTCTAGCACAAGCGGATCAGCCACATAACAAGCTCAACCGTATTCATTCCAATGTATGGGGACCGACACAAAACGTTAGTCTTGGCGGGAGTCGGTATTTCATCTCCTTCATCGACGACTACGGCCGGTACACATGGATCTACCTTATTGAGCGAAAGAGCGAAGTCTTCGAGTGTTTCTGGAACCTACAAAGACTGGTTGAACGGGAAATGGAGAGAAAGATCAAGTGCTTGTGGTCAGATGGCAGGAAAAAATACTTTTCCGGCCAATTCAACACTTATCTACAACAAAACGGAATTCAGAGAGAATTCAGTTGCAGGTACACACCTGAGCAAAACGGTGTGGCCGAAAGGAAGAACCGGTCGATTGTCGATGTGGCAAGGGCAATGCTAGAGGAGAAGAGCATGCTCCATTTCTACTGGGCTGAGGTGGTTCGGATGGTCGTCTACATCCAAAACCTGTCCACGCATGAGCTGTATTTCGGGCGCAAGACGAATCTGAGACACCTTCGGATATTCGGTAGCATTGCATATGTGCATGTGCCGAATGACAAGCGGAGGAAGTTGGATGCAAAGTCGGAGAAATGCATCCTGGTCGGTTACTCGCATGAGCAAAAGGGGTATAAGTGTTATAACCCCCGGACGAAGTAGGTTCGAGTTAGCTGGGATGTTGAGTTTGATGAGACGGCATCATGGTATGCCTTCCTAGCTCTGGCTTTCGACCCCGACCCAGTGCCGGAGGATGAGGCTAGTGAGCCTGAACCGGTCCAGTTAGAAGACGAAGGGTTTGAGACTCTAGGTCTGAGTTCGGAATCGTTTCGGTTGAGTAGGCCGAACGAGCGGCTGAGTCGAGATGACCAGTCGGATGAGGAACCAGCGAGTAGTGGAGACTCTGTCGTGGGTACAATGAGTACATGGCACATCACTATGCATACATGACCAAGGTGGCGGAAGTGCGTGAGCCGGAGAGCTACGCAGAAGCGGCAAGGGATGCAAATTGGCATGCTGCTATGGAGGAAGAAATGTGGGCACTTGATGCTAACGACACATGGGACCTAGTACCCTGCCTGACACTGTAAACCGATTGGATGTAAGTGGGTGTACAAGGTAAAGTACAATGATGATGGTTCGGTTAACCGGTACAAGGCTCGGTTAGTGGCGAAGGGATACACCCAAACCCACGGAATCGGGAGCGACCGATTTGGACAAGAGCTGGAACGAGTCGGAGACAGCCGATTCGGTCCAACGGATGGATTCGAAAGAACTGGATCAACTGAAGGCCAAGCGGACGAGAAGGTAGCAGTAGTCGACGCCAACACGGACGAATCGACAGGTCGACAAGCACCAGAGTCACAGCAGCAAGGGAGCTGAATTGGGCTTGTTGAACAAACAAGCCGACTGAGGAGGTTGAGGCGCGCAGAACTAGAGGGGTCGCGGCAAATAGGACCGGACCGGACGAGAGGCACGAGTGAGGCGGAGTCGGGTGGAAGGACCGACTGCCATGGAGACTGACACTACGATCCGACCTCAAGTTGAGCTTGAGGGGGAGTGTTGAGCGGCAAGCTCAACCGGATCCGGATCGGCATCCGGAAGGATGAGCCGGATCGGTGAGCCGGTGAGCCAGTGAGCTGGGGAGCCGATTAGCCGGATCCAACAGTAACTGGAAGCCTAGTAGCAGCCTAGACTGCTAGGTAGTTAATGACTCGTAGTTAGTGTTAGACGCTCGTGTGAGCATTGAAGTACACCGTACTTCTGTCAGTCCCCTTAGGACTTGTATAAATAGTGTTGTTGAAGCATGTTGTATACACAAAGAACTATTATTGTTCTGTAATAGATTTTTAACGTTCTGCTTATTCTCTGTCTCTCCCACGTACGCTCTATGTTTCTTTCTCTCTCTCTGTCTGTTGTTATCCGGATGGGTCGATTTGCCTAACGCTTACGCACCTTTTTTACACATTTCTTCTTGAATGCCAATCAGGTTTCATTAGAGAACTTGTTTATGGGAGTATTGTGTTCCATTACGAGTCAGTATCAGGTCCGTTGATCCCTTTAATTCATGGGTATTGATTAGATCTCATGTAAACTTTGCACGTATTTCATTTCTTCTTGAATGTCTATATCAGGTTTCATTAGAAGACATGCTCACAAAAGTAATACATTCAATCGGGAATCAATATTAGGTTTCTCAATTAGAAGGGACAAATCTCATTTTGAATATGTAGAGGGGCGAAAGTGCTCAAAGTGTGGAGAGCCTGGACACCTGTAATATTAAACAGTTTTTACGTTCATTTGTAGTGCAAATAATCATATTTCTGAACTAAAAAAAAAATCTGTGAAAATACGGGAAAAACTGTGAATTTACCAATTTCCAGCATGAATCATTATACCTTCTCCTCTTAAGTAATGCTACAATCTTGATCCCATGCACAATAAGATCAACGTTTTTGGTCCATAATATAATCTGCAACAAACAAAAGATGTAAAGTAATAATCAAGAAGCATCAATCATTATACCTTCACCTCCTAAGTGATCCTGTGCACAATAACATCAACCTGTGTGGTCCATAATATAATATGCAACCCATAACTATGTATGTATATATATTTATAATCGTGTATGGATGCATGCCTCGTGGTTTTCATGTTACTATATTTGCCTCAATGAGCTCCCTTTTCACCAAGCCATCAATTCCAGAAGCTTGAATTAACAAAGCCTACTTCCTTATAGTTTCAAAGCCAACATTGCAGGAGCTATCCAAGGTCAGGACAGTCATATATGTCATTTCTTGCCCAAATATACACATGCTTCAATCTCTTCCATTGTTCCTATGCTATCATGCCACCTTGAATAACAAAGAAATTTGGAAACGAAATTTGTTCATTTAGTAAAGAATTTTGGAAACGAAACAAGAGAATGGAACTTCATGTTTGGGTTAGCAAATTAAGAATATCATTAATATAACACATACCAACAAGATCTACAGCCTTTCCAATAAAGATATCACAAAATAAATTAAGTGTTTTTTATGTGCACCTTAGTGTTGGTCAGTCCAGATTCAAATGGTATGGTATAAGCTCTTTAGGAGTTGTATTGGTTTGCCTTTTTTCGTTTTTAGAGCATGGTAGATATGGATTTGAGCTTGCATTCCCATGAAAGCTTGCACAAATCACAACAAAATCTTGTTCGATTGTCACTGGAATCTATCGCCTCTACTGTCAATCGCTTCTTGAAGCTGCATGAGGTTTCTCAAGACCGAAAGAGCTCATCTTTTGTGTGAAATGACAATAGCAAATACACAAAGTAACATTGCAAAAAAAGTATGCAAGAGAATGTTGTAAATGCATGTGTGCATGCATTCATATATGCATACAAACACAACCATGCACATGCATGTGCAAATACGCATGCACACATGCACACATGCATACACATACTCATACAAACATAGTTTTAAATTGATATGGTACTAAACTAAGAACCTTCATGTTTGCAATGTCACCTTCCCTCATGTTTTCGGCATCATTATTTCATACATCCTCCTCCTTTGTCCCCTCTTTCACCACAAACACTTTATTTATCAAAGATGAAATGACAATATTTGCATAAGACCCTCCAAATGATTTGCTTTTTTGGGTATCCTTGCAAAGTAAATTCATAGACAAAAGTTTTTAATACATAATTAACATGATAATATATACAGGATATACACAAATCAAAGTGAAATAAAAAGAAACAATAAAAAGAACAATAAAATTTCAGCAAAACCAAAACTAAAAGCTGTTATAATACAATTTCACTATGCAAGATTGTAAAAATCAATTTAGAAATTACATATGAAGAAAAGAAAGCCAAATAATTCTTAAAATCAATGTTTTGTTTACAAAATTAGCCATCCTAAGCATTTCAGGATTATATAGAGAACAATGGTGAAATCAATGTAAAAAACAAACTCCCCCCCCCCCCCCCCTCTCTCTCTCAATTTACAAACAAAAGTTTGTAAAGTTTTCATTTTGTTTACTTCCTCCAATTCAGTGAATCCGAGCCACCTCTTGAATACCTTTTATTACCTCCACTATAACCACCATTGCGATTGTTGCCACCATTTCCACCACCATTGGTATCATTATGTCCATTGGCACAACCACAACCACTGTCCACCATTTCCTCCATCTGATCTCTCCTTGCTATATCGTGAACCACCACCTCCATTGGAGGCACGATAGACTCCATCACCCCGACTCGATCTTCCCTGAGCTTAGTCCACAGTAATGTTCCTTCCATTGAGCTCTTTTCCATTTGTGGACTCAATCACACTTGTCATTGCTTGCTCATCAGAGAATGTCACAAAGCCAAAGCCTCGTGATTGTCCCGTTTCATGGTCATTGATAACCTTGGAGTTGACAACTTCCCCGAAGTATCCTGCAATCATCGGTGGTCCATGCGAGACCTCCAATGAAGCAACAATACTCGAGATCTACAATGGCCATGGAAGCTTTGAGATGGGGTGGGGGGTGCAAGAGGAAACAAAGAGCCTCTCTCTCTCTCTCTCTCCTTTTCCCCCCCCAATTTTTACTAAAACACATCACATATATAGTCTCCCCCCCTTTCTTCCCCCATTTTTTAAAAACATTTAGCATCCATTTGAGAGGCGTTTTAAAAAGAGTGTTCTACTGTACATGTGCATGTTTATGTATGTGGATATGTATATTTGTGTGTGTATGTTATGCTCTATACATGTGCATATGCATGTATTGTACTCCATGTGTTGTATGTGTGGCATGTGCATATGTATGTATGTGTTATGTGTGTGTATGTTCAGTACATGTGCATATGATGTATTGTAATTTGTATGTATTATTGGTATGGCATGTGCATATGTATGTGTGTGTTATGTGAGTGTATGTTCTATATACATATGTGTATGCATACATACATGTGTATATATGTGTGTGTCTATTCTATATATACATGCATATGTATTGTATTGCATGTATATATATGTATGTGATATGTGTACATATGTAAGTGTGTATGTATGGGATGTGTGTATATACATATATGTACATATTGTATTGCATGTGTTGTATGTATTGTATATATGGCATGTGTGTAAGTTTAGATGTGTATATTGGATCCATTATGTGTTGAATGAATATATGTATGTACATGTATGCATGTTGTTGAGAGACAAGCTCAACATCGGCCGGATCGGCTGAAGAAGCCGAGGACCGGATCGGTTGGGACCGATCGGTTAGGCCGAGTGCATAAACCGGGAGGTCGTTAGGAAAGATATTCCGTGAGGAATATATTTGGGAGTTAGTGTAGGAGCTCTTAATGAGCATTGAAGTACTGTCAGTACTTCGGTCAGTCCTTCTAGGACTTGTATAAAAGTGTTCATTGAACTAGGAAAGATATTCCGTGAGGAATATATTTGGGAGTTAGTGTAGGAGCTCTTAATGAGCATTGAAGTATTGTCAGTACTTCGGTCAGTCCTTCTAGGACTTGTATAAAAGTGTTCATTGAACACACATATGTATAGAGTGTGGTGAATAGAGATTGGGTTGTTGTTGAATATAGTTTGTCTGCTTTCTCTCTCTCTCTCTATCTCTATCTCTCCCACGTATACTGTGTAAGCTCTAGCTCTCCATTAAACCTGGGTTTCCTTCCTTTTGTTCGGTCTTAATACTTGCTTCCGCACGCTACTTTCTACATGGTATCAGAGCGCGAGGGTTGAGAACCTCTCTACAGACGACACAGCTTGACGAAGAAGAACAAGAAGAACGATGGATAGAGGCATGGCGAACTCGCTTCCAACAGAGCAGCTCGACAGAACCAACTACGCGTCTTGGTCTTACAAGATGCACCAGTACCTGCTCGGGCACGGCTACTGGAGTTATGTCGAAGGAGCTAATGACGCGGCACCCGAATCGACACACAGAGACTTCCCATCGTGGGAGCAATCAGCGAGCAGGGTATTGTACTGCTTCGTGTCATGTGTGGGCGAACAACTATTGAGCTATGTTCGGGATGCAAAGACGTTGAAGGGTGCATGGGAAAATCTGAAGAAGATTTTCGCTGCAAGCACCATAGCCAGGAAGCTTCAGCTCCGATAGGAGTTGAGCAACCTACGACAACGCGACTTGTCGGTGGCGGACTATACCTCGAAGATCAAGGATATCTGCGACTCCCTCGCCTCCATAGAGGTGAACATCGAGGAGAGCGAGATGGTCCAGATCTGTCTCAGAGGTTTGGCGTCGAAGTTCGGAGCATTCTGAACGGCTGTGTGTACCCGGGAGAATACGCCGTCCTTTTTTGACTTACAGTCAATGCTCCTGGTAGAGGAGAACCACACGGGTGCGTCTACAAGCACGCACACCGACAACAGAATGTTGTACACAGAGGGAGATAGGCCCCGTGGACGTGGAGGACGAGGCGAGTCGGCGCGCAATGGAGGCGGCCGATGAGATCAAGGAAGAAGGCACCGAAGTGATGCCGACAGCAACTCCGGACCCTTCGGAAACAGAGGGAGTCTAAGCGATGAGAACCGGCAAGGGAAGGCCATCGCGGAGTGCCGGTACTGTGGCAAGAAAGGCCACAGGGAAAGTGAGTGCTGGAAGAAGCGCGCCGATTCGGAGAGAACCGGTTACGGAAACGGCTCCGGACATACCGACAAGGGAAATCGGCAGCGATCGCACTACGCCGAAGACTCCGGGAGAGCCGGAGAAGGGTCTGCTTTCATGACGAGACACAAAGCAAACTCAATGAAATGGACCACCCCGAGATCGGACGAGGTGTGGTACGTAGACTCCGGCGCGTCAAACCACATGACGAGCCATAAGGAGTGGTTCTCGTACCTCGAAAAACCGATACAACCTGGAGTAGTCGCAACTGGAGACGACACTTCGCATCCGATCGCGAATGTCGAAGAAGTTCCCCTTAGCCATGTCGGGCAGAAAGGGAAACTCATGAACGTGTTGCACGTTTCGACAATCACGAAGAACTTGGTCTCGGTCGGACAGATCGTCGACCAAGGGATGGAGGTTCGGTTTACACACCTCGGGTGCTTCATTGAGGAAGAAGGCCGTGTGATTGCGCAAGGGCGCAGAGACGGGAGGATGTTTATCCTCGACTCCATTGACGGCGGCACCGCAATGTTTGCGAAGGGACAAAAATCCGAGTCGGACATCGACTTGTGGCACAAGCGGATAGGCCACGTCAACCACCAGCGGCTTCAAGATCTGCAATCGAAACAGGTAGTGTTCGGATTGCCCAAATTTAGTGGCCGAAAGGCACAAATTTGTGAAGCCTGCCAGCTCGGGAAGCAACACCGACTTCCTTTCCCCAAAGAGCAAAACCGGAGCCGGAACAAGCTCGACCTTATACACTCCGATGTATGGGGGCCGGCACAAAACGTTAGTCTTGGCGGGAGCCGATATTTCGACTCCTTCATCGACGACCACACGCGGCACACATGGATCTACCTCATTGAGAGGAAGAGCGAAGTCTTCGACTGTTTCCGGGACCTCAAAGGGTTCGTGGAAACAGAAACGGGACGAAAGATCAAGTGCCTGCGGTCGGATGGTGGGAAAGAGTACTTTTCCGGTGAATTCAACGGTTAGCTACAACAAATGGGAATTCGCCGCGAATTCAGTTGTAGATACACGCCGGAGCAGAACGGCATGGCCGAGAGGAAGAATCGGTCAGTTGTGGAAGCGGCACGGGCAATGCTGGAGGAGAAGAGCTTGCCCAAGTTGTACTGGGCCGAGGCGGTAAGGACCGCAGTATACATCCAGAACCGGATCGGAGACAAAGTGTCGGCGCACGAGCTATATTTCAGAACGAAGCCGAACTTGCGACATTTGAGGGTGTTCGGTAGCATTGCGTATGTGCATATACCGAAGGAGAAAAGGAGGAAGCTGGACGCAAAGGCCGAGAAATGCATCTTGGTCGGTTACTCGGACGAGCAGAAGGGTTATAAGTGCTATAACCCTCGTACCAAATAAGCGCGTGTCAGCCGTGACGTTGTGTTTGACGAGTCCGCGTCCTGGTACCTGCCCCCGACTCCGAACCCTGCCCCCAATCCGAGTTGTGACGATGAGGTCAGCGAGGCCGAGATGCCTCCGGATGAGCCCGAAATCGAGACCCGCGAAGAGAGTCCGATTTCACTCCGCTTAAGTGGACCGATTGGACGACTGAGTCGGTACGATCAGTCCGATGAAGAGCCGGCGAGTAGTGGAGACTCGGTCGTGCATTCCCCGCACAGGAAGCCGAGGAGACGGCTTACGCGCAAAGAGAAAGGAAAGAAGAAGGTGTCGGATTCCGGCACGGATAGCAACGAGTCAAACCGACGCGAGTCCGACTCCGAGGGAACTGGTGACGGGTCTTTAAAAGTGAAGTCCGCGTCGACTGAGAAGGCCTCGACATCGGCTAATACGAGATTATGCCGATCTACCCGCTAGAAGAATCCTGTTTTGCAGTTCGGATACAACAAGTACATGGCGCATCATTATGCGTACATGACCCGTGTAGCGGAAGTGCGTGAGCCAGAGAGCTACGCAGAAGTGGCTAAAGACGTGAATTGGCATGCCGCGATGGAGGAAGAGATGCACGCATTGGCAGAGAACGAGACCTGGGACCTGGTTGACGCACCAACGGGGGTAAAACCAATCGAGTGTAGGTGGGTGTACAAGGTCAAGTACAACACCGATGGCTCGGTCAACCGGTACAAGGCTCGGCTAGTGGCAAAGGGCTACGTGCAGAAACACGGCATCGACTACGATGAGACATTTGCGCCGGTCGCGAAAATGACGACCATCCGTGTTTTGCTCGCAGTAGCTGCGGCCAAGGGGTGGCACCTACATCGAATGGATGTAAAGAATGCGTTCCTGCAAGGTGACCTTGAGGAACAGGTGTACATGGTACATCCCCCCGGATTTCACTCTGGAACGAACTCCTCGGTAGTATGCCGACTGAAGAAGTCCCTTTACGGACTGAAGCAAGCCCCGCGTGCCTGGAACGCGAAGATCACGCAACAACTGCGTCGGATGGGCTTTGTCACGTCAAAATCGAACTCTTCCCTGTTCATCCGGAAAGGTCGACTCGGACCGGTTAGTATTTTACTATATTTTGATGACTTGGTCATCACCGACGTCGACCTAGGTGAAATCGACCGCGTGAAACTCTAGCTTGCGGCATCGTTCGACATGAAGGATCTGGGGGACCTTCATTACTTCCTCGGGATCGAAGTGATCCATACCCCTGAAGGCATATTGATCAGCCAACGTCATTACGTGCTGGGTATGCTCTTCAAACTCGGGATGGCCGACTGTAAGTCCGTCTCGACTCCTCTGGACAGAACCGTCAAGCTTTGTCCCGATACGGGAAAGGTATGCGACCCGACGAGGTTCCGACAAATTTTCGGAAGCCTCATATACTTGACCATCACTCGACTTGACCTCAGTTATCCGGTCGGGCTGAATAGTCAGTTCATGGCGCGACCTACCGAGGAGCACCTTCAGTGTGCGCAACACGTACTGCGGTACGTAAGCGGCACTAAGGACCGCGGACTGCTATATCGGACCGGTGTAGCCGAGCAGTTAGTCGGCTATACCGATGCTGATTGGGCTGGCAATGTTGCCGATCGCCGATCCACGTCTGGATACGCGTTCTCCCTCGGGAATGCTGCAATCGCGTGGAGCAGTAAGAAGCAGCCGATAGTTGCACTGTCGAGTACCGAAGCTGAGTACCGAGGAGCGGCTGCCGCGACATGCGAAGCCATATGGTTGAAGCGACTACTTAAGGACCTGCAAGAGGAGGTGTCAGATCCGACGACGATCTACTACGACAACCTCAGCAGCATCCAGCTCGCGAAGAACCCCGTTTTCCACGCACGGACCAAGCACATTGAGGTGCACTACCATTTTGTCCGTGAGCGTGTCCTTTCCGGTGAAGTCGAACTTTAGTACGTTCCGACGGATCAGCAAACTGCCGACATCTTCACCAAGCCTCTTGGTCTGGACAAGTTGCGGCAATTCTCGGGTGCGCTCGGATTGCGTCACCTCGACGTGCCGAACTTGAGGGGGAGAACAGTCCCGAACGACCAAGCAAGGCAACAGGAAAGGAGCGGAGACCGGGACACTGAGTCAGTTAACGAGTTCGACTTCGGATCGGCTGAAGAAGCCGAGGGCGGACCCGCGGAAAAGTCCGGAAGCGGACAAAAGGGGAGCAGCCGAAGGAGAGAGCCGAAGCCAACCACACATGGGGAAGATGACGCCACCAAGGGCGAGAAGACCGAAGACGAGTTGGAGACAGCCAACTCGGACGAGAGAGAAAACCGATCGGAGGTAGTCGAGTCGGTTCGGATGTTTGATTCAGATATGCTGAATCAACCGAGGCCCAAGCAGAAGAAAAGGCAGCAGGAGAAGCGTCAACACCGCAACAGCAGAAGAGCTGATAAGGGCCGCATGAGCAGACAAGCCGACCGGAAGGGTCGAAGTGCGCGGAGTCGAACAGGTCGAGGAACGTGAGCGAGGCGTGAAGCCAGGAGGAACTGGAGTTGTGAGCCCGAGGATCCCGAAGAGCCTCGAGTTGAGCTTGAGGGGGAGTGTTGAGAGACAAGCTCAACATCGGCCGGATCGGCTGAAGAAGCTGAGGACCGGATCGGTTGGGACCGATCGGTTAGGCCGAGTGCATAAACCGGGAGGTCGTTAGGAAAGATATTCCGTGAGGAATATATTTGGGAGTTAGTGTAGGAGCTCTTAATGAGCATTGAAGTACTGTCAGTACTTCGGTCAGTCCTTCTAGGACTTGTATAAAAGTGCTCATTGAACACACATATGTATAGAGTGTGGTGAATAGAGATTGGGTTGTTGTTGAATATAGTTTGTCTGCTTTCTCTCTCTCTCTCTATCTCTATCTCTCCCACGTATACTGTGTAAGCTCTAGCTCTCCATTAAACCTGAGTTTCCTTCCTTCTGTTCGGTCTTAATACTTGCTTCCGCACGCTACTTTCTACACATGTACATATGTGTATATATGTAATATGTAATTTGTATGTACGTTTGTATGTGTATGCATACATGTGTGTGTGTTTGTAATATGTATGTATGTGTATATATATATTATGTATGTATTGTAGTTTGTATGACCCCATGTGACCTATATATGTGGTGATATGTGGAATATGTAGTATGTATGTAATGTATATATGTGTGTATGTGTATATGTGTATGGATGTATGTTTGTAAAATGTATACGTGTATCATTGTAGGCATATGTACATATATACATGTAGCAATGTATGAATGAATATATGTGTGTCCATGTACAAATGTACGTATGTGTATATATGTATGTATATTTTCAAGGTATTTTAGTGTCTAGTATGTGTATGGGTCATATCTAGATGTATGTTAGCAATATGCACATAATAGGTATGCATATATCCAATGTAAGCGTATACATGTGTATGTATATATGTAAGGAATGTAGTTTGTATGACCCCGTGTGACCTATATATATGGTGATATATGGAATATATGTGTACATGTAACATATGTAATGTATGTATATATGTTTATGCATATATGCATATGTCAATGTACATGATTCAATATGTATGGATGTGTGCTTGTAATATGTATGTATATATCTAATGTATGGATGTGTATGTATATATGTACTATTGTAGTGTGTATGACTATGTGTGTGTGTATGTGGTGATATATATGTACATTTGTATGGAATGCATGTATGTGTATGCATGCATGTAATATATGTATGTGTATACATGCATATAATGTATGTATGTGTATGCTTGCATGTAATGTATGTATGTATGTGTGTTTATAAAATTTATATGTGTGACATTGTAGGCATATGTACGTATATACGTGTGCCAATGTAAAAATGAATATATGAATGTATGTATGTGTATATATGTAATGTATTTATGTATCTATATTTTTGGTGTATTTTAATGTTTAGTATCTGTATAGCTCGTATAACGGCGAAAGCTAAAAGGGCTACGGAGCTGGCCGAATTAGAAATTGACTGCCTTAGATCAGAACTCCGCTAGTCTTCAGACAGAGAGGTGGATATCCGAGCAAAAGGACGCAAGGCGGTCAAGACGATTTAGGACAAGCTCGACGCCGGAATAGCAGCACATGGCCGAACAAAGGAAGAGAGGGCCAAGCTTTACGAAGAAGGAAACAAGAAGGAAACCACCATTACGGTGTTACGCGAAGCGGCCCAGAAAAAGCGAGAGTGGTATGACGAACAGATCGAGAACGAGCACCAACTCCGCCATCATGTCGAAATTCGCCTCAACAACGAGATGGGCCGACTAGAGGAGCTCCATGACAAGGAGTTGAAAATATGGGCCCAAATGAAGAGACATTATGAAGAAGCAGCGGTGGCCAACAGTAGGAAAATTGAGAACCTCAAGAAGGCTCTGGAGGACTTACAGACCCGCATGAACTGGAGCACCGACCGTATATGCACCCTCTTGCAAACAAAACACGAACGGTTTACGGCCCAATTACAAGTAGCATTAGACAAAGGATGGGCTAGATGGGTGGTGCAGGCAACGGAACTCCACGCATACAGAGCGGATTGGGAAAATCGGCGCAAGGGAAAGGTTTTGACAAACTAAGCAAAGAAAACGTCGCTACGGTGCGTGAAGACCTTACACAGGATTACCAGACTTTGGCCGACCGTCACATCGAAGAAATGACACAGTTATTAGAAGACTTCGGTGAAAGTCAAGAAGAAGCATTCTGCCAGTTGTGCGACATCGGAAGCGAACATCAAAGGGCAAAAGAGATGAAGAAATCGGAGGCCATCACCTTGCAGGATAGAGACTCCGTGGAGCAGGACAAGAGCCCAACTGAACAAACAAGCACTCCGAAGGTGACAACGACGATCGTATGCAACGAAATAGTCCCCGCCGTAGTAGGCACTACGGAAAAAGTGGTCCAAGAAGAACCACGGCCAGACACATGCCCACTGCAACCGTCGGAGGTGCAAAGCGACCTTGACCATACATCCACATGCACGGACCATGAGATACAGTGGGAGCTGCCCACAGAGACATTACGGGAGGAAAACGCCAATCGAGCCACAAATGGACGAGCCCAGCCACGTTACAGCGCCACCGGTTACGACAAGCAACGACGAACGCCCGGAGCCAAATATCCTCGATATTTTGGACGAAGAGTAAAGAGAGGATGGGTCCAATGTTCCACGACATTGTCCCACAGGCGTGCCAGGTGTTGTCTGCCGGAAGCGGACTAGTGAGAAAAAGGGTGAAGAAAAGAACAAGAAGCGTATTATTACAGTAGGAGCGTTAAAAGAACGCATGTAACGGATCATGTAGGAATCGTAACCGATTATGCCCTGTGTATATAAAGGGCATAGGAACATTGTATAAGCTAGCGCAGTTTTGGAGCATACATTCTCTAATATAGTACTGTCTTCTCTGATCTCTATCTTGAGTCTCCCTTGTCTCTGTCTCTGTGTCGATACATAGCGTAATTGTCTGAAGGTTAGTAGTGCGTCTGTGTTCTTCTACGCACGGTAGGAAGGAGCTCAATTGTAGCCGTCTCCAGTACACGATCAGCCTTCACGTATAGTGAGTGACGCTTTATCCTTATAATATGATGTAGCTTCGCATAGTACACGAATACATTCTCTGTACCACAATCTCCTTGAACCTACCCCGAAGGACTGAGGGTAGGCTGTGTTCCTAACCGGTAACAAAGCTCCCTGACAATGGTACCGAAAGTTCGAATTCTTCATGGTGGATCACGGTTTTAACAAGACACAAGCCGATCATTGTGTCTCTGTCAAGAAATATGATGGAGGACACTTTCTCATCCTCATGCTGTATGTTGATGACATGCTAATTATTGAACAGGACCTGAAGAAAATCGGAAGCTTGAAAATTGCTTTGAACAAATCTTTTGCTATGAAAGATATGGATCCGGCAAAGAATATTTTGGGTATGCACATTGTCCGGGACTGGACAAAGAAGTTTTTGTGTTTGTCACAAGAAAAATATGTGATGAAGGTGATCGATAGATTCAACATGCAGGATGCGAAGTCGGTCGGCTCGACACTACTGACAAACTGTAAGTTGAGCGGAAACTAATGTCTGAAGATGAAAGTGGAGAAAGCTGAGATGAAGAAAATCCCATATGCCTCAATGGCCGGAAGCCTAATGTATGCAATGGTTTACACAAGGCCGGACATTGCCTATGTTGTCAGACTAGTCAAACAGTTTATGAGCAATCCTAGAAGAGAGCATTGGGTTGCAATGAAGTGGATACTTCGATACCTGAGAGGCACCTTGACCGTGTGTCTCTGATTCGGCTCAGGTAACCCCATACTAGAAGGTTTCACTAACTTAGACATGTCGGTTGATGTGGATACCAGTCGATCCACGTCTAGGTATATTATGACATATGTAGGGGCAGTTCTCTCGTGGCAATCAAGGTTGTAGAAGGCTGTGGCGTTGTCAACCACGAAAGTGGAGTATATGGCTGCAGCGGAAGCCGGCAAGGAAATAACTTCGATGAAGGAGTTTATTGGAGAGCTGGGAATTTGGGAAGAAGAATTCCAACTCTACTACGACAACCAAAGGGCCATCCACCTTGCGAAGAATGTCATTTACCACTCGAGGACCAAGCATATCCAAAGGATATACCATTGGTTTTGGGAAAGGGTAGAAGAAAAGGAGTTTACTCTAGTGAAGATCCACACAACTGAAAACAGATATGACATGCTGACGAAGGTGCTGTCAATAGAGAATTTGGACGCGTGCCGAAAACAGATCGGATTGACAAAGCACCCCATGCCAGAGTGAAGGTGGAGTTTGTTGGGAAATAGGTGCCTACGGATGGGAAGGAAAGCATGAACCGAAGAGAAGAGTAAGCTAAGTCTATCGACAGTAACTCGGCCGAGGCCAAAAAATCGATCGATTCCCAATTCAGTCAAGGCCGAAAGCCGAACAATAATTGATTTGGAAAATAGCCGAATCGGTTGAAGTCGACTTGGTGCTACATTTGTAAATAGCCCATATTGTATATGAGTATAAATATAGTTAGGGAAAGTCATGATGATTATTGTTGTTGTGAAAGATATACTTGGTAGTTGCCTCTGTAACTTGTGTGTAAGAGAGAGTGTGAGATTGCTAGAAGTACCTCTATTGTAACCGTCAATTAGACGAAGACAAGCTCGAGGTTGTTGCCTGCAAGTCTCCTTGTATCCTCTCACATATAGTGTAACAGTTTGGAGTTAATCGGCTTTCGTGGTTTTTCCCTTTCAGGACAAACACATAAGGGATGTTAGATTTAAGAATGTGCTCTTTCTCCAATATGACATAATGCACAAATTGATCCAACCATTTAATTTTGAACTCTCGAATTCCTTTACATCCCAAATATTAATTAATTATAAGGTTTAATTAATTATAATGCTAATTAATCAATATATTAAAACCTAGAAATAAGTGCATGTCCATGTTGTTTCCACACATTTACTTGAACCAAATATTTTTCTCCGAACAATTGTCAAACATATGGTTCTTTAGTACATTACTTGTTTCATACAAATAGCTCAAAAATGAAACATTTGGTCACTTGGTATAGGTTTTGGGATTCCGAACTGACTGAGTGATAACACATAAAATGTATCTAGCAAATGCAAGGATGCAATTATGCAAATGTCCAATTAATTACTTGTTTAATCTACATTGATTCCTCCACAGAAAGGCTTGATTTTCATGTTTTCAAATTGAGATTGATTGATTTCATTCTATCTTATCCCTTGTTTTGTGAAGTCAGTTTTTGTTTTAAAGAAAAAAATTGTTACAAATTCGTTAAATGCTTAAACACTTAAGTATCAAGGACAACATTGAGGATTCAAGCATCACCTATCAGGGCCGTAGCCAATGACAAGTTTAAAGTGAAGAAGAGAATGAGAAGAGGAAAATAAGAGAGTAATGAGAGAGAAATAAGAAGAAATTTATAATATATTAACAATGAGAATGAAGGGTTACAAGAATGTGTCGAAGACTAGTGTTGAACCGGAATGGTTCATCAATACTCAGATACATGTTTATATAGCATGGTTTGGACACATGCATGCTCACCACCTCATAGGCACACACGGTCAACACTTGGCATTCATGCAACCATGACACTTCACGATCATGTGTTAGCCTATGTGGAGTGGCGACATTTCATAATGTGGCATATGTATTCTATAGATTCTATATATAGAATAAATATGATATAATAGAAGTTATATATATAAATATAATATAATGTATCCTAGTGGTTAACACGTTCGCATTCACAAGTGGAAAGATCACGCATTCCACTTATAGATTCCTTTTATAATCTTGCGATTTTAGGCTAGAAACTTGATACACCAGTATCACATGTTTTAAATAACAGATAAAATTTGCTGATTTTTTGAGATTAACAAGTGTTAGAATGATGATTTCTAAAATTCAATAGTTTTTCAATAAATGTTTAAACGTTGATGGTCTGCAGATATGAAATGTAGTTAACTTAAAGAAAATCACAATGGTTAACTCAAGGCACAAGTTAAGATTAATGGTTTCACCATCTTGAGGAGATGTAGGTTCCAAAAGTGGAAGTGATATCTATTGTTAGTGAAAATGTTTTAGGTATAAGAGGTAACACCATAATCCTTAGTGTTATCATCTATAAATTTAGTGCTCATCAACATCCATAAATTCACAACTCAAGAAATGTAGACAATATTCATAAACTATCAAACTTAGACGTGAACATTAATATATCCATTTAAACATATCACATAGTTATCAGGGTATCCACACTGCTCTCCTCTTCTTCCTTTTGATAGCTCCCCTGCAAAATTTGTGCAATAATATCTACTCCACATGGGCTAGCAATGATAGGGTCCTCAAATAGCTCGTCAACAAAATCAATAAGCTCCCTAGGTTCACCAGCTAATAGAGGAATAGTATTAGAGATCTAGGTACTAAAGTAAGCTTAAGATAAGGATAAAGTAATGATAGATAGAAAGGAGAAAGAGAAAGAAGACTGCCGATTCACCCGACCACCCCCGAGCGAAGGGATCGAGACGAACTTGAGCCTCAATCGACGTCCCATACCACCGTCGTGGCGTCGAGTCGTACCTGGTGCTGGCGCGCTCGCTACAAGAGTTGACCCACCACAAGAGTAGAGTCTCAATGTAGTCAAAAGATGATGAAATGAGGGTAGCTAGGCCTCTTATTTATAGTGATACCCAAGGCCCCCAGGCAAGTTCACACTTGACCTAATGGGTTGTCTCAATCCCGAGGATTAAAAGTAATCCTCCCCTTCTTTACACTCTCATTTAACCCTCACACTTATCCACGTGTATAGAATACTACGGTAAATTCTCACCACGGGATATTAAATGATCATGCCCGTAACATACTCCCCCTCTTTAAAACATTGCACTCTTGCAATGGAAAGTTAGGGAAGTTAGTTCTAAGAGTATTTTCGCGTTCCCATGTGGCATCTTTTATTGATTTATCCATCCATTTTATTTTAAATTCTCGGATTTCTTTAGTACGTAATTTTTTTGTTTTAACATCGAGAATTCTTTCTGGTACATGTGGTTTAAAAGATAATTCTTGAGAAGTAACCAGAGTTTCAATTGTAATTGTATTGTTGCCAGAACCTAGAAGTTCTTTTAGACGACTCACATGAAAGACTGGATGAATTCCGACACCATCGGGAAGAGCGAGATGATAGGCTGATGACCCAATGCGTTTGAGGTCTGTAAAAGGTCCACAAAACCGTGGGGCTAACTTAGCGCACTTACCCGTAGACAATGTCTTAGAATTGTGAGGTACACGTAAAAATACCTTTTGTCCAGGGTTGAATACACGAGGTTGCCTATGATGATCGACATAAAAACGCGCTCTATCTTGAGCTGTTTTTATATTATCTCGTGCAATATGCAACATATCTTGCATATCCTGAAGAAAGTTTTGCGTACTTCGCAACTCATCATGATGTATATTAACATCAATCGGGGCTCGTGGCTGAAAACCATACATCAACATAAAAGGACTATATCCTGTCGACGTATGCTTGGAGCTGTTATAAGCAAACTCCAAAATTGGGAGATAACGTTCCCATTTTGTTGGTTTTGCACCAACGTATGCTCGAAGCATGTCCTCAATAATTTGATTTACTCGTTCTGTCTGTCCATCGGATTGAGGATGATCCATGGAGCTCATGCTCAACGTAGTTTCTAACTTCTTAAAGACTTGCATTCGGAAGTCACTAGTAAACTTTGGATCTCGATCACTCACGATATCCATCGATAACCCATAAAAACGAAATAATTCGTCAACGAATTGGTAAACCAATTCAAGAGCTGTTACCGTGGTTTTAGTAGCTATAAATCTGGCCATTTTAGTTAGTCGATCAACGGCAACCCAGATGACATCATGACCTTTTTGGGTGCAAGGAAGGCTAACAATAAAATCCATGGATATACTTTCCCACTTATTATTGGGAATGTCCAAGGGATGTAAAAGTCCTGCGGCTTTAAGTCGCTCGGCTTTGTTAAGCTGACACTGGTGACATTTAGTCACATAGCTATGTATGTCAGGACGTATCTTAGGCCAATAAAATTGAGTGGAGATGAGAACGAGTGTACAATGTATTCCAGGGTGCCCTGCTGAGGGTGCATCATGGCATTAAAAAAGAATCCTCTTTTTGACCTCAGGTAAATCTGGAACACAAACCTTCCCATTACGATAGAGCAGACCGTTAGCAATGTGGAAGTATTCCTTCGAGGATGTGGTGGTTTCTGTTCCAGACTCAACTCTTGCCCAATATTTTGCAAAATAACTGTCATCAAGATACTTTCCTTGAAGGTGATCATAAAGATCTGATGATATTTCAGTGAAGCTAAGCATGTTAACTTCACGGATGCGACTTTGTGCATCAGCGATAGTGTTCATGGAACCTTTACGATATCGTATGGAAAAATCAAAGTCCTGGATGAGATCAGCCCATCCTGCCTTATGACCTTTCAGGTCTTGTTGGTCACAAAAATATTTCAAGGACTCGTGGTCCGTAGTTACCACAAAGCGATTTCCATAAAGATAATGGCGCCATGTTTTGAGCGCTTGTATAACTGCAAATAATTCCTTTTCTTGAACGGTATATCCCGACATTGAGCAGAATCAAGTTTCTTACTCTCGAATGCTATTGGTTTACCATCTTGATACAAGACAGCACCTATAGCATAATCGCTGGCATCGGTTTCAACCTCAAAAGGTTTTGAAGGATCAGGTAAAAGAAGTGAAGGAGCCTTGCAAACCAGGATCTTGAGTTCCTTAAAGGCGAGGTCTAGTGTAGCATTCCACACAAAAGGTTTTGTAGACTTACGCGTTTGACCTTTTAAAAGTTCAGTAAACGGCGTCATCAATTGGGAGTAATTATGAAGAGACTTTCGCAAAAACCCGACAAAACCAAGGAATGATCGAAATTCTCGAATATTCCGAAGAGTGGGCCAAAGCTTGATTTTCTCAATGCGAGAAGGATCAATTTCAACTCCTCGTTCGGTTATGAGATGTCCTAGATATGTAATTGATTTCTTGAAGAACTCACATTTTGAGATCTTCGCATAAAACTGTTTTTCACGCAATGTTTGTAAAACAAAGCGGACATGTCTAGCATGTTCTTGTAATGTACGACTATAAACTAAAATATCATCCAAGAAAATAACGACAAATTTTCCAAGTTGTTCTCGGAAAATGTCATTCATTTCTTGTTGAAAAGTAGTCGGAGCATTGGTCAAGCCAAAAGGCATAACCAAAAATTCGTAATGGCCATAGTGCGTACGAAATGTCGTTTTAGGAACATCGTTCTCACTTATTCGTATTTGATGGTAGCCAGTACGGAGATCAAGTTTCGTAAAATACTGAGCTCCCTGGAGACGGTCAATTAGATCATCAGCCCGGGGCAATGGGTACGAATTCTTGATCGTCACTTTATTCAAGTGTCGGTAATTAATACACGTACGCCATGTGCCCTCTTTCTTTTTAACCAAGAGAACTGGTGCACCCCATGGAGATTTACTATAACGTATATAACCCATTCGTAAATAGTCCTTGAGTTGCTTAGATACCTCATCTTCTTCGGATCGACTTAAGCGATACGGAGGTATACTTATTGGTGCAACACCAGGTACAATATCTATACGATGGTCTATATTACGTTTAGGAGGTAACCCATCAGGTAGTTCACTTGGAAAAACATCATGAAAATCATTTCAGATTTCATCAAGTTGTTGTTGTTCAAAATATGTTAATTGAACCAAGACATTATTGATATTGTAAACGTGAATGTCCGGATCAAGTACACAATAAAATAACGTAGAACAAGACAACTCGGATATTGATGGACACGAGGAAACAATCGAGAGGGATTGTTTTTTTACACATTGAATAAAATGCGTACAATCGTTCAGTACAAAAGAAATGGAATGACGAACCCAATCAATAAATAAAGAAGAGTTTTTATTATAAAACTAGGGATAACCCAGTATTACATTGGTGGTACAAAGGTTCATTACATGGAAGTCTACTTCCTCTATATAAGTATCAATAGAAATTCCTAATGAATGAATCGCCCCGTTGATGTATTGTACTCTTCCATCAGCCAAGTGCACCGTGTAGGTGTGATCACTTATGGCGGGTTGGATTCCCCATATCTGAACCAAACGATCATTCACAAAATTGTGTGAGCTTCCCGAATCAAATAAAAATTGTATGGGAGATTCATTGATATACCCGTTTGCACGTAGTAAATCATTGGGACCCAATACATAGTGAGGGAAAGAACATTGACAATTACTTAAATGATGTGTATAGACCTGAAGGACATTAGGAATCTGACCTTTATGGTCTGCAGCTTTAGCTTTGTTGTCATGCTCTTTCCGTTGGAGCTTTTGACATTGATCTTTTGTGTGACCCTTCTTTTTGCAGAATACGCAAAAAGGATGTTGTCACTTACAATCGCGATCCAGGAATTCGTTGGGTGTCTTGCATTTCCCAACAAATTGCGACTGCTTAGTCCCGGGCGCTTTGTTGGGTTTGTTGTGGTCCTTCTTCAAAGTGTGTTGATAGTGAAGAACTATTTCAACGGCCTCTTCGAAGGATTTTGGATCCTTATCGTGCACTATCCAATGATAGTCCGAATTCGGGATGCCATTGACAAAACAAGCTATCAACCAATTGTCCCTTCTAGACCTGATTTTTGGATTTGGGTTCTAGCATGGTGAACATAGTCTTCTAGCGAGGAAAATTTCTTGCTAGAGAGGTTCATTAAAGCTTGTGCTGCCTCGGTTCGAGAGGGAGGTTGCAGAAATTGGCCCTTAAAAACCATGACAAAATCTGTCCAGGTATCGGGCAATTTCCCCATTGTACGAAGCCCACGCCACCAGGCGACGGCCTTACCCCCGAGTTCTCGGCCAACATATGTAATCTTCGTACTATCGGGCGTGGGATAGAGCTCAAAATGAGACTCCCATCGTCCCAGCCATGTGCAGATTGCTTCTTCGGTTCTTTCCTTTTTGTCTCCCGTAAATGGCTTAACGACAAATGATGGTTCACCTTGTCACTCATCAGGTCTATTAGTCTCACGTTGTAGACTAATGACATGTGCCTCAAGAGCACTCTGAGATTGCCGAAGTTCGGTCATCTGTTGAGCGGTGAAACTAAGGTATTGGGTTATTTGTGCCAAATACATCTCAATGGACATTTGTCCAGGAGGATTCCCTTGAATTCCTTCCGCTTGAGTGGATGACATTGGGTCGTTAATTTGAGCCATTAAAGATTATTTCTGGAAAAGAAATAGGATAAGGTCAGAGATATAGTCATAACATCATGTCGTGATGTAAACATATCATGGGCAAACATTAATCGATATCATGATCTCACGTCAATACCCCTCTAGACATATGAGATGAGAGGTTCAAGATCAGGTGACTATGGTAACACAAAGGTGTTTTAAAAACCATGGGGGTGACAATTTAATGTCTTTCCCTTATCTCTATATCGATTTTTTCATGGCGGCTTCCCGAGGCTCAACCATGTATGTTCGTATCATGAATAGTTTATACACGAAAAAAATGTTAACAATAAACTATGTTTCGGTGCCCACATATGTGGTTTCAGCTCTTTAAGTCCTATTACGAGGACCCCGAGGTGCACTTAGACCTTAAGTCTAAACATATGTTATAGTCATATGTATCAAGGATGTTGTATGGTCTTGGTCATATTTGAACTCGAGACCTCGAGAACAAATACATTAAACACTTGAGCCAACCAAGTAAGTTGCTCTTCTCGAATGCTTAATGTTTGATGCGTATAAGAGATATGAGAGGCAATTGATCATATATGTTTTTTTTTAAAAGAACATATATTTCAAGGGTCCTTATTTCGCCCTCATTTACCAAAACTATGTTGGTACGTTACCTAACCTCAAGTCTTGTAATTACGATGGCATACGCCAAATTGCAACCTAATGGTCAAGCCAAATGAGCCTTCGTTTCGTAGTAGGCCCACGTGGCCCATCACATGGTCACGTCATTACGAATGCCTCTCGTAAGAACGAGCTCATGGTGGCATTGTATCCATGTAACGAGGGAGGGATGTTGGATACGTGCGTCATTGGAGCGACCTCACTTGAAGTGGGTCAAGCCCTACGTACTCAACATCATTATGGCTATAGGTGTTTCTTTACGTAACGAAATCGAGGTCATCAACGAGGTTGTCAACAATAATTTTTTTTTGAAAAAGGGATGGTGACAACGCCATTCTCACAAAAATGTGAGGACGGCCACCAACATCCTTTTCCTGACAAGGACAACTTTCGATATAATCACGTAATAACGAATATACACATATGTTTACTTATCACATATATACGATCAAATACGTATATACGTGACCACATATGCCTATATTAACATATCGTTATATTAAATAGCCACAAATGATGTGATCGAGATACGTAATCGAGGTATATACCTCTACGCACACGAAACATCCACAAATAAGAGATCATCGTAATACGCAATTGAGGTATTGACCTCTTACGCATACGAGACCAACCGCATATCATTTACAACAAATCAAGGAATTAAACTCATACGCAAACTTAACATATGTTCGTGAACATAATATGTAATTGAGGTATTAACCTCGTACGCATACGGCACTCATCACATATTATTAATATGTCAAACGAGGTATTGACCTCGTGCACATATGTAAACGTTTTAGATAATCAATTAAAGACCACTACAACATCATTGACTTAATGAAAAAAAATGACATATAAACTAAACACATGATTAGATGGGAGAAGAGAGAATAGAAAAAAAAATTATGGAAAGAGTTACCGAAGTTCTTTGTTGATCGTTGTCTGGATCAAGGCCGACTGCACATCGATCGATCACCATCAATCAAAAGACAAAAGACAAACAAAGAAACATTAGTCCATAAATCTGATACCAAATATTAGAGATCTAGGAACTGAAGTAAGCTTAAGATAAGGATAAAGTAATGATAGATAGAAAGGAGAAAGAGAAAGAAGAGTGCCGATCCACCCGACCACCCCCGAGCGAAGGGATCGAGACGGACTCGAGCCTCGATCGGTGTCCCATACCACCGTCGTGGCGTCAAGTCGTACCTGGTGCTGGCACGCTCGCTACAAGAGTTGACCCACCACAAGAGTAGAGTCTCGATGTAGTCAAAAGATGATGAAATGAGGGTAGCTAGGCCTCTTATTTATAGCGATACCCAAGGCCCCCAGGCAAGTTCACACTTGACCTAATGGGTTGTCTCAATCCCGAGGATTAAAAGTAATCCTCCCCTTCTTTACACTCTCGTTTAACCCTCACACTTATCCACGTGTATAGAATACTACGGTAAATTCTCACCATGGGATATTAAATGGTCATGCCCGTAACAAATAGGTTCGTGAGATGCAGATTGAAAATGTTAAGGCTTTAATCCTCATGTTAATGAAACTCACTTGCTCATCATCCTTTTTAAGTTAAACAATATTTCTAAATAGTTTCTGAATAATAATCGCTTTTCAACGATCATTTTGCCCATCATTTTTAGTTAATTTTGCCTTGAGTTTTCCTTAGTTATGTCCTCAAACATCCTAATTGCTATCAAATAACTTAATTTCTATTATACAAACTAAGGTATTGTGATAATGTCGAGAGATGTTGATTTCATATTTGCAATGTCTTGGAGGAAACACCATTATATTCTACAACATCATCTACATCCGAGGAAGACAACGAGTCCTTTGAATCCTAACCCAAGGATGACATGGTGGATCACTTGATGAATTGTTCCTTGAGGCATTTTGCATTCAACTGAGGTACTTATGAATTGATAATTAAAGATTTATCTAGAACTGTTTAGATCCTTCAGGCAAACAAGGCTTGGGTTTGTCCTGTTGGCAACGTGCCAATGAGTCCGACTCGTTGAAAGTCATCAGAATAGCGATGGGGCTGAAGGCGAATAATGAGGATCTGGTTGATGAAGCCTCTTAACCGTGACCTCATTCCATTGAATTTATCTAGAAAGTTGACATTGGGTTCTACAGTAGAAGAGTCAACAATTGGATGAGGTATGACTTTTGTGGCTACTTGAAGTTCTTGAATAGAGTTTCTCAAGTTCACATTCTGATGTTGGAGTTGTTCTAGGGCCGCCCAAATTTGTTCAAGGTCCCTAGATGATTTTGACATAATAGTGTATTAAGAAAGAAGAAAAGAAAAAGGAGATCAATCTATTACAGATGAACAATTAGAAAATAGGAAGATGGGGAAGTTTATGAGAATGACTGAGAATATCCCATGAGTGGTGTTGATCTCCTTGATGTTAACAATGGATTTCAACCCTTTTTATACATGAAGTGATGCATGCTAAGCATGCTCATACTTGCATGCCAAGTCATACATACTCAATGTTACATACTATAATATCAAGCATGTTAATACTTGCATGCCAAGTCATACATATTGAGTCTTACATACTACCCTTATACAATGGTTTAAAATGACCTAGATTCGAGTTTGAGTCAATATTCCTGACAACAATCTGTAGGGAAACAAGTCCCTCTGGATGGGATCTTGATGAGAACCAGATGAGCCGGAGCAGAGAAGGTGAAGGAAGGAACCAGACCGGATGGATCCGGAAACCGGATCAGATAGATCCGAAAGGTATCCGAAAACCGGATTAGATTGCTCTAGGTCGCTGCCTCTGAGACTCTTATTGTATTACCTCTCACCTATAGTGATCTTGTTCGGAGTCTAAGAACTCATGTGGTTTTTTTCCAATTAGAGTTTCCATGTTAACATTCAGTGTCTTCTCCGTTGTCTGTGTAAGTGCATTCTAATTTTCTATTTTATCTTCCATTTGGTTGTGTCCTAGCACTATTTTCATCAAACTGATATCAGAGCGAACAACAAAGGAAAGAAAATGGAAGATTCTTTTGGTAGCATGTTCAAGCTCACTAGCTCCAACTACCTAGTGTGCCGGTACAGTTTGGACACAAAACATCGGACAAGAATGATGCCATGAACTGGGAGGTGATGCATATGAAGATGGAGGCATACATAAGATGCTTCATTGACATGAGCCTGTACAACAACTTCAACAAAGAAAGTAAGGCTCATGCGCTCTGGGAGAAAATCCGTACCATGCTGGAGAGTAAGAATGTTGTGAATCGGGTCTCAGTATTCTGGAAGTTAGTGAGACTCTGATACACAGATGGATCCAATATGGCAGAGCACATGAATACCTTCCAGGGGCTTATAAACCAAACGACCTCGTTTGAAGTAGGTCTAGCCAACGAGGTACTCGCGTTGCTACTGCTCGGTTCCCTCCTGGATAGTTGGGAGACACTAGTTGTCACTTTGGGCAAGGCCGGGCCGGAAGGGAAACAACTATCCCTAGCAAGAGTAAAGTCGATCTTGCTAGATGAAGAAGCTCACTGGAAGGACCAGGAATCTGGAAACTATCCAAAGGCCTTGGTTACAAAAGATGACAATAACCAGGGAAGAGGCTGACATTGGAGTCCCCAGGACCGGGACAAATTGAGGACGAAGTCGAAGTCAAGGGGGAGACCCACCTGCTTTTATTGCGGAAAGTCGGGGCACTTCCTAAAGAGTTGTTGACACTTCCAAAAAGCCAAAAGGGGAGACAATGGTCCGGAACCGAAGAAGATTCTAGAAAGGAGAGGAACATTGGCAATCGCGACAAGCGAAGAGGAACTACTGTTAATCACCGAGGAGAGTGAGTTGCACCTTGTCAACGATGAATCAACATGGGTGGTAGACTCCGGAGATTCCTTTCATCTAACCCCCGACCGGAAGTGCTTCTCATCCTACAAAACCAGAGATCACGGATTGGCTGAAGGATGAACCGGACCATGATGAGAGGGTCGAGAGCATGCTAGCACATGTTAAGTTGTCCAAGTCATTTTGGGCGAAGGCGTTGATGACGGAGACCTATGTGATAAACAGATCACCCTCAGCACCCTTGGAAGGAAACATGCCACAGAGAGTATGGACCGGTAAAGACACCTCTTACCGGCATCTGAAGGTGTTCGGTTGTCTTGCCTATGTGCATGTAGCAAAGGACAGGGATCAAAATTGGATCCAATATCTCGTCCATGCATATTCCTTTGAGACAGCAATGATGAGTTTGCTAATTGAGTGAGGGACTTTGTCGACAAAAAGGTTTTCCGTAGTCGAGACATAGTCTTCATGAAAGACAAGAACATTGTCGACTAGGAGTCGACAGCAGACTCCAGATCGACCGACAGTGATTGTTTGGAAGATGCAAGGATTCATTTGGTCAGAAGCCATATGTCAACCGAGAAACATGATGAACCGACCAGATTCGGACGAGTAACCGAATTGACATAAGAAGAATTGGACACTAGAACTAGACAAGATCCCGAATCGGATTCGGATGAAGAACAGTCGGAGGAACTGGTGGTCGAGAACTAAGGACGGAGATACTCTCTAAGAGAGAGAAGGGTCCCCCAAAGATTTCCGGAAGAAGCAACGAGGGACACCCACAACCAACAGTGGTTAAGTGCCATGTAGGACCGGGAGATGCCGGAAATCCATTGACATACAAAACCTGCATTGTGGTGAAGGGCTTCCAATAGAAGAAAGGGGTGGACTTCAACGAGATCTTTGCTCCAGTAGTCAAGATGACGTCCATCCGGATTGTGATGAGCATAGCGGTGAGCATGGACCTCGAGCTCGAACAACTCGATGTTAAGATGAGAAGGACCATGTTGGTGAGTATATCGTCTGATGCCAAATGGCCGAGACCAAAATCAAAATCAAAATCAGAAATTGAAATCGAAAGCCGAAATCGTTTCGGAAGACTATAATTGTAAATAGTAAAAAATGCCTCCTAGGGACTATACTTGTAAATAGCCAGAAAGTTGCTTTGGTTTGTAAGCTACTAGGGCAAATCTTATAGTTAGGAGGTGTTTTATAGACATGAGTCTATACAACAACTTTGGCAAAGAAACAAAAGCAGATGTCCTATGGAAGAAGATCGGCATCATGTTCGAAAACAAGAACGTCATGACGCGAGTCTCAATATTTTGAAAAATCGTGAGGCCCCAATATCAGGATGGCTACAGTATGGCAGAGCACATCAATGCCTTCCAAGGATTGATGAATCAAATCACCTCTCTAGAAGTACCTCTGGTCGACGAGGTATTAGCATTACTATTGTTAGGATCCCTTCTGGATAGTTGGGAGACGCTCGTGAGTCCAAATACCGACCAGAAGGCTTTAGTCACAGAAGGTGACATGATTCGGGGAAGAAGCTGAAATCGAAGTACCCAGAACCAAGATAAGTCAGGGACCAAGTCGAAGTCGAGGGGGAGACCCACATGCTTCTATTGTGGAAAGTTGGGGCACTTCCAGAAAAACTACCGACACTTTCGAAAGGAGAAAAGGGGATCTGATGGTGTAGAGCCGAACAAAATCCCAGATAGGAAGAACACCTCAACAATCGCCACAAGTGAGGAGGAGTTGTTGCTCATAAGTGAGAAAAACTAACTGAATCTCGCAGGCGAAGAATCGACATGGGTGGTCGATTCGGGTGCGTCGTTTCACCTAACCCCTGACCGAAAGCGCTTCTCATCCTACAAAGCTGTAGATCTCGGATCTGTAAAGATGGGAAATGAAGGAGCTTGCCGAATCGTCGACATTGGAGATGTGTGTTTGGAAACCTCAACTGGGTGCAGACTCATGTTGACAGATGTAAGACAGATTCCGGAGGTTCGATTGAACCTAATATCAGCCGGTCGGCTAGATGATGAAGGTTACACGGGTACCATCCGAAATGGTGTCATGAAGTTCTCCTGAGGAAGTTTGATCGTGGCTTGAGCTTAGAAGACCAACACCCTATACATAATGAATGCTCGAATATGCCGAGGGGAAGCAAACGAGGCATCCGACACGGTAGGTGAAAAGTGGCACAGGGGGTTGTGCCATATGAGTCAGAAGGGGATGCGAAACCTTGCCGAGGACAACCTAATTCCTGAGGTAAAGAACGTGCAACTTGAGAAGTGCACAGATTGCTTGACCGGTAAGCAGAATCGAACATCCTTCCGAACGAGGCCCCCGATGAGGAAGAAAATGTCGTTGGAACTCGTGCATATGGACAAATGCTATGTGGACACGAGATCGCATGGTTGTTCACAGTATTTCGTGACCTTCATTGATGACTATAGCAGGAAGTTGTGGGCTTCCATGCTGAAAATGGAGGATCAAGTGTTATCCGTCTTCAAGGAGTTCCAAGCGAGGGCCGAGAGAGAAACCGGTTGGAAACTGAAGACAGTCCGAGCAGACAATGGCGAAGAGTACCATGGACCGTTCGAGGAATACTGCCGAAATCAAGGAATCCGGCTCTAGTATACTGTGTTGAAGACACTAGAGCTTAATGGGTTGGCCGAAAGAATGAACCAGACCGTAATGGAAAGGGTCTGAAGTATGCTTGCACATGCTAAGTTACTGAAGATGTTCTAGGCTAAGGCGTTGATGACGGCAATGTACGTGATAAACCGATCACCCTCAGTACCCTTCGACAGTGATATTCCACAAAGGGTGTCGAGTGGCAAACAAGTATCGTCCGACATTGGATGGTGTTCGGCTGTCTTGCTTATGTGCATGTGGCAAAGGACCAGAGGAGGAAGTTGGACCCGAAATCTCGGCCATGCGTATTTCTCAGTTACAACAATGATGAATTTGGCTATCGGCTATTGGACTTAGCAAAGAAGTAAGTGATTAGGGGCCATGACATTGTCTTCATGAAGGAAAAGACAATAATTGACTGGGAGATTGAGAATAAGTCTCCAACTACCGAATCGAACCGAGTCGACGCTCGGCCAAATCGAGTAGAATCCGATTCGAACGAAATCAAATCTGAGCCAGTCAGCCAAGTTAATACTCGACAAAATCGAGAACTGACTTAAGAGTGACGGGAAACAACCGAACAAGGAACTGAATCGGCCATAGAAGTCGAAGAAGAATCGATCGTACTGAATGGAGGCCGAAGATACCACCTAAGAGAACGGAGGGCCCCCCGAAGATTTCCAGATGAAGAGCGTGTACTGCTAACCGATGAGGTGAAGAAATTCGACAGAGGAGATTTCCTCATCCCTTTGTTGTATGTAGACGACATGTTGATTGTCGGACGGGACCATACGAAGATCCAAGTGCTGAAGAAGGCCTTGAGCAAATCATTTTCAATGAAGGATATGGGTCCGGAAAAGCAAATCATGGGGATGCACATTGTTCGAGATCAAACAAAGAAATTGTTGTGGTTGTCACAAGAAAAAAGTGTGACAAAGGTGCTCCAAAGATTTAGCATGGAATGCGCGGAACCGGTCGGCTTGACACTACCGACGAACTACAAGCTAAGCAAAGAACAATGTCCGAAATCAAAAATTGAGAAGGCCGAGATGTCAAAGGTTCCTTATGCCTTACAGTCGGAAGCCTGATGTACGCGATGGTATGTACCAGGTCGGACATAGGATACATAGTCGGCGTGGTTAGCCAATATATGAGCAACTCCGGAAGAGAGCATTGGGTTGTCGTGAAGTGGATACTTTAGTACCTAAAAGGCACCTCAAGCGGGTAACCCCACACATTGTGTCTTCGTTTCGGTTTGGGTAACCCCACACTGGAAGGTTATACTGACTTGGACATGTCGACTGATGTGGATACTAGCCGATCCACGTCTGGGTACATAATGACTCATGTAGGGGGAGTTCTTTTGTGGTAGTTGAGGATGTAGAAGGTTGTGGCGTTGTTGACCATGGATGCCAAATATATGGCCGCAGCGGAAGCTGGCAAGGAAATCATATGGATGAAGGAGTTTATCGGTGAGCTGGGAATTTAGCAGGAGGAATTCCAACTCCATTGCGATAACCACAGTGTCATCCACCTTGTGAAAAATGCTAAACCAGGACCGGGCGAAGAAGTTGTTGTGGTTGTCACATGAGAAGTACGTGACAAAGGTGCTCCAAAGGTTCAACATGTTGGACGTAAAGCAAGTCGAATCGACACTTCCGCCAAATTGCAAGATTTTCGGGAAACAAAGCCCAAAGAAGAAGATGGAGAAGTTGAGATGATGAAGATACCATATGCCTCTGCCTCGGAAGCTTAATGTACGTAATGGTATGCACACGACCAGATATCGAATATACAGTCGGAGTGGTCTGCCGGTTTATGAGCAATCTGGGAAAGGGCCACTAGGTAACTGTCAAGTGGATCTCCAGTACCTAAAAGGCACCTCGAGTATGTGCCTCCGATTTGGCTCCGGTAAACCCCTATTGGAAGGCTTCACATGTCGGCTAATGCAGATACCAACCGGTCTACATTCGGATACATCATGACATATGTAGGGGGGGTTGTATCATGGCAGTCAAGGCTGTAGAATTCCGTTGCATTGTCGACAGCGGAAGTGAAGTACACGGTGGCCATGGAAGCTGGCAAGGAGGTAATCTGGATGAAGGACTTCATCGGATAGCTAGGGATACGACAAGAGGAATTCCGGGTCTACTGCGACATTCAAAGTGCCATCCATCTCGTGAAGAATGCGACCTACCATTCCCGGACCAAACACATATGGACGAGATACCACTAGCTCCAGGAAAAGGTAGAAGATAAAGAGTTTTCACTAACGAAGATCCCTATGGAAGAGAACGGGTCAGACATGTTGACCAAGATGTTGTCAGCCGAGAAGCTGAACATGTGCCGGAGACGGATCGGATTGACAAGACATCCCATGCTAGAGTGAAGGGGGAGTTTGTTGGGAAAAAAGTCCCTTTGGATAAGAACCGGACGAGCCGGAGCGGACAAGGTGAAGGAAGGAACTAGACCAGATGGATCCGGAAGGTATTCGGCTGAACATATTTGTAATTATGTTCCAATGTGACTATTGAGCTCATATTTGTAAATAGCCCTAAATTTATATGATTGTAAATATAACTAGGGCAACTGTGTAAGAAAGTGTGAGTCTGTCTAGAGTTGTTGTTATTATTGTTTGTTGTTGTATAGTGAGAGACAAAAACAGAGAGTGTGCGATATAGAAAGTCGTTTCTGTTGCAACCGTCGTTTGGCAAAGATATAGAGCTTGAGGTTGTCACCTCTGAGATTCTTATTGTAATACCTCTCACCTATAGTGATCCTGTTTGGAGTCTGAGAACTCCCGTGGTTTTTTCCCAATTTGGGTTTCCACGTTAACATTCAATGTCTTGGTTGTGGATAACTATCTCTATCAGTGTCAAGTGTGTGTTCTCTCTCCCGGGTTTGCTATGAATGAAGTGTGTGTTGAGTGGGTGTGAACGTGCATCTCTCTCTCTCTCTCTCTCTCTCGTTCGGTTCCCTTCAACACGAATCTGGAAACATTGGGGTATGTGTCTTAGCCGGGGTGATCAGTACCAGTGAAACTTGGTCTTCCCTCATCCGTCCCTCCCTTGTCCAAGACCCTGGTTGTCCCGCCCCAAATCCTACACATACCCGCAGATTACCGTGACATCTTCTGGTGGACCTAACATGAAAGGGCAACAAAGGAGGATGGAGATGGAGTTTGGAAAAGTGAGAATGAGACGAAAAACGGTGCAATAAGTTGACGAGAGCGTGGTCGATCGAGTCAGCCATTTCAATAGAGACATAGTCCCATTCTATTTGGAAGCCTACAAGTTACGCAGAAATGGCGACAAGGAATGTAGATGAGGCGTTGAGGCTAGAATATTTCTTTTGGGTGGTAGCCGCTTGGATGCACGCGGAGGTAAAGGAGCTCCAAGAAGGTCATAGTTCGTGGGAGTCCTTTGAAGAGGCGTTGTTGGAGGCATATGCATGCGGGTGGCCGAAAGAATGGGATAGACGTGACTTCAACCAGTGGGTGGCATCGGCGAAGACCCAACAGGGCGCAATGAAAACATTCTTAGAGTTCAAGTGGTGCTTTGCTCGGCTCCAAGAGCAGGAACAAAGATTGGTGGGGGTGGACAAAGTCCTGCAATTCGTAAATTCGATCGACCGGAAGGAATGGATGGCCATCAGACTCGACATTGAGAACGACGACTTAGAGAATGGTCTCCCCAAAGACTGGTCAGAAGTCAAAAGAGTATGATGAAGGTTGGATAGGGAGCGGTTGGGACCTTTACCGGTCATGACACGGCCTGTAAACGGTCAGGGGAAGGTGATGCACGATGTGACAGGAACTACACGCTCCCGATGAACACTGCTCGGCCACAACCAAGCTTAGAATCAAACACAGAAAAAAACGGGAATGAATGCACGACACAATGGAGAGAAGAGTACATAGGATGTTTACGTGGAAAACCCAAACACGGGAAAAACCACGGCAATCCACAAACTGCTAACTATCACTATGTAACAATATACAATAGATGAACACAGAGGCAACGACCTCTTGTTCACTGTCTTCGCCATAGGTGGTGGTTACAACAGAGATACGAACTCTTCATCTCTTTCTCTTTCTCTCTCTCTCTCTCTCTGTACACTGTTGCGCTCTAATCTTGCACCAACAAGAATGACAACAACTCTAATGTTTGCCCTAAGTCATATTTATACTAATATGACTTTTTGGCTATTTACAAATATAGCCCCGATGGACTCTCAAAAACATATTTACGAATATGTCCCTTCATCCGGTGAGCACTCCTCACCAGGCCTGCATCATTCGGCGCTTGCCGGGCACATGTCATCCGGTTCTCACCGGTTCTTCACCATCCGGCTCTTGCCGGGTACTTGTCATCCGGTTCTCACCGGGTCCTCCGTAGCCGGGTATACCACATCCGGTTCTCACCGGGTCCTCCGTTTCCGGGTACTCCACATCCGGTTCTCACCGGGTCTTCCGTAGCCGGGTACTCGACATCCGGTTTGCTCATCAGTACTTATCTTCTCATTTCCCATCCGGAGGGACTTGATTCCTAACACGATGGTGCACTATCATAGCAGGAACCAGGCGTACAATGGGACGGTTTGGCGGTGTGTGACATCGAAGCCTTGGTTTGGGAAGCATACAAGATCTTGAAGCCAAAAATCAATGAAGAGGAAAGATCTGACGCGTGGTCCAATTCGGGAGATTCGGAGAGCAAGGAGATAGTTGGCTTCTCGGGTGCGATGGATGGGGGGGCTTATGTGGGGGCCGAAAGATGGTGCTATGGTACCTGAAAAAGATTATGTGTGGAAGCAATAGAGAACCAAACACATAGAAAATACGCAGGTTTAATGGAGAGCTTGAGTATACACAGTACACGGGAGAGACATAGAGAGAGAGAGCACACAAAAACTTAATTAAAAAATAATACTCTGTCACTGTATATACACCGTGCTTAGTGTGCACCTTTTATACAAGCCCTGACAATCGGGCTGACACAAGTACTGACAATACTTGACTGCTCATAAATGAGCCTCGACACTCACTCCCAAAATTATTCCTTACGAGGAATATCTCTCTAACGGCCTTTCGGTTTACGCACCGATACGGCCTCTCGTTATGCACCGGTTTGCGTACTAGTTTACGTATCTGTTTTACGCACCGGTCCAGCCTAACCGATAGGTCCCAACCGATCCGGTTCTCGGCTTGCACAGCCAATCCTGCCAATGTTGAGCTTGTATCTCAACACTCCCCCTCAAGCTCAACTTGAGGTTCCATCCGCCCTTCTAGATCTACGGTCTGGTTCCTTCTGGCTTCACGCCTTGCTCGCGCTCCTCGACCCGTTCGATTCAACACGCCTCGACCCTTCCGGTTGGCTTGTCTCCTCACACGGCCCTTCTTAGCTTCCTTGCTGTTGCAGTGTTGGCGCCTCTTTTGTTGCCTTCTCTTCCGTTTGGCCCTTGGTTGATTCAACGTATCTGAATCAAACATCCGAACCGACTCGGCTTCCTCTGATCGGTTTTCCCCCTCGTCCGAGTTGGTTGCCTCCAACTCGTCTTCGGTCTTCTCGCCCTTGATGGCTTCGTCTCCCCCTTGCTTGGTTGGCTTCGGCTCTTTCTTTCGACTGCTCCCCTTATGTCCGCTTCCAGAATCTTGCGTGGGTCCGCCCTCGGCTTCTTCAGCCGATCCGAAATCGAATTCGTCATCCGACTCGGCATCACGGTCTTTTATGTTCCTTTCCTGCTCCCTTCCGTGGTAATCATGGATGTCTCGAATTCGTCATCAGACTCGGCATCACGGTCTTTTCCGCTCCTTTCCTGCTCCCTTCCGTGGTCATCATGGATGTCTCTCCCCCTCAAGTTCGGCACGTCGAGGTGACGCAACCCAAGCATACCCAAGAATTGTGACAACTTGTCCAGACCAAGAGGCTTGGTGAAGATGTCGGTGGTCTACCGATCCGTCGGAACATACTGAATTTCGACTTCACCGGACAGGACACGCTCCTGGACGAAATGGTAGTGTACCTCAATGTGCTTAGTCCGGGCGTGGAAAACGGGGTTCTTTGCGAGCTGGATACTGCTGAGGTTGTCGTAGTAGATTGTCGTTGGATCGGATACCGCCACCTACAGATCCTTAAGTAGCTGCTTCAACCATATGGCTTCGCATGTTGCGACAACCGTTCCTCTATACTCGGCTTCGGTGCTCGACAACGCAATTGTCGGCTGCTTCTTGCTACTCCAAGCGATTGTGACACTCCCAAGAGAGAACGCGAAACCGGACGTGGATCGGTAATCGACAGCATTTCCAGCCCAATTAGCATCGGTGTAACCGACCAATTGTGCGGTTGTATCAGTCCAATATAGTAGCCCCCGGGCCTTAGCGCCACTGACGTACCGGAGTACGCGTCGTGCGCACTGAAGGTGCTCCTCGGTCGGTCGCGCCATGAACGGACTAATCACCCCGACCGGGTAGCTGAGATCTAGGCGGGTGATGGTCAAGAATATAAGGCTTCGGACTATCTATCGGAACCTCGTCTACTCACATACTTTTCCGGAATCGGGGCGAAGCTTGACGGTTCTATCAGGAGGAGTCGAGACGAATCGACAGTCGGCCATCCCAAATTTGAAGAGCATACTCAGCACGTAATGACATTGGCTGATCAGTATGCCTTCGGGGGTGCGGATCACTTCGATCCCGAGGAAGTAATGAAGGTCCCCTAGATCCTTCATGTCAAATGATGCCGCAAGCTGGAGCTTCACGTGGTTGATTTCACTTAGGTCGGCGCCGGTGATGACAAGGTCAATAACATAAAGTAAAATGCTAATCGGCCCAAGTCGACCTTTCCGGATGAACAGTGAGGAGTCCGATTGTGACATCGCAAAGCTCAACCGACGCAATCGGTGCGTGATCTTCACGTTCCAGGCACGTGGGGCTTGCTTCAATTCGTAAAGGGACTTCTTCAATCGGCACATTGCTGAAGTGTTCGTTCCGGAGTGAAAGCCGGGGGGTTGTACCATGTACACCTGTTCCTCAAGCTCACCTTGCAAGAACGCATTCTTTACATCCATCTGATGTAAGTGTCACCCCTTTGCCGTAGCTACCGCGAGCAAAACACGGACGGTCGTCATCTTCGCGATCGGTGCAAACGTCTCATCATAGTCGATGTCGTGTTTCTACGCGTAACCTTTTGCTACTAACATGGCATTATATCGGTTGACCGAGCCGTTGGTGTTGTACTTGACCTTGTACACCCACCTGCATCCGATCGGCTTCACACCTTTCGGTGCGTCAACTAGGTCCTAGGTTTTATTCTCCGCTAATGCGCGCATCTCTTCCTCCATCGCGGCATGCCAGTCCGCGTCTTTCGCCGCTTCTGCGTAGCTCTCTAGCTCACACTCTTCCGTTACATGCGTCATGTACGCATAGTGATGCACCATGTACTCGTTGTAACTGAACCGCACAATAGGGTTCTTCTGGCGGGTAGATCGGCGCAATTTCTCATTAGACGATCTTGAGGCTACCTTAGCCGATGCGGACTGCGCTCTTGAAGGCCCGTCATCACTTCCCTCGGAGTCGGACTTGCATAGATCCAACTCGTTCCTATCCGTGCCATAATTTGACACCTTCTTCTTCCCTTTTTACTTGCGCGTAAGCCATCTCCACGGCTACCTATGCGGGGAATGCACGGCGGAGTCTCCACTACTCGCCGGCTCTTCCTCGGACTAGTCAAACCGATTGAGTCGTCCATCCGGTCCGCTTAACCGAAACGAAATCGGACTCTCTTCGTGGGTCCCAATTTCAGGCTCATCCGGAGGCATTTCGGCCTCACTGACTCGGATTGGAGATGAGGTCCGGAGTCAGAGGCAAGTAGCAGGACGTGCACTCGTCAAACACAACGTCGCGGCCCACACGCACTTGTTTGGTGCGAGGGTTATAATACTTATAACCCTTCTGCTCGTCCGAATAGTCGGCCAATATACACTTCTTGGCTTTCGCGTCCAACTTCCTCCGTTTCTCTTTTGGCACATGCACATACGCAATGCTACCGAAAACTCTCAACTGTCGCAGATTCGGCTTTCTTCCGAAATACAGCTCATGTGCCAACACCTTTTCTCCGATCTGATTCTGGATGTATACTACGGTTCGTACTGCTTCGACCCAAAAGAACTTGGGTAGGCTCTTCTCCTCTAGCATTGCCCGTGCCCCTTCTACAATTGACCGGTTCTTCCTCTCGGCCACACCGTTTGTTGCAGATAGCCGTTGAATTGACCAGAAAAGTGCTCTTTACCGCCATCTGATCGCAAGCACTTGATCTTTCGTCTTGTTTCCGTTTCGACGAATCCTTTGAGGTCCAGGAAACAGTCGACGACTTCACTCTTCTTCTCGATGAGGTAGATCCACGTGTGCCGCATATACTCGTTGATGAAGGAGACAAAATATCGGCTCCCGCCAAGACTAACGTTCTGTGCCAGCCCCTATACATCGGAATGTATCAAGTAGAGCTTGTTCTGACTCCGGTTACGCTTGTTGGGGAAAGGAAGTCGGTGTTGCTTCCCCAGCTGGCAGGCTTCACAAATTTGTGCCTTTCGGCAACTAAATTTGGGCAATCCGAACACCAATTGTTTCGATTGCAGGTCCTAAAGCCATTAATAGTTTATGTGGCCTATCGGCTTGTGCCATAAGTCGATATCCAATTTGACTTTTTGTCCTTTCACGAACATTGCGGTGCCATCGTCACTAGAGTCGAGGATAAACATCCTCCCGTCTCTACGCCCTTGCGCAATAACTCGGCCTTCTTCCTCGATGAAGCACCCAAGATGTGTGAACTGGACTTGCATCCCCTGGTCGACGATCTGCCCGACCAATACTTGATTCTTTGTGATTGTCGAGATGTGTAACACATTCATAACTTTCCCTTTTTTCCCGACATGGCTCAAGGGAACTTCACCGACATTCGCGATCAGATGTGGAGTGTCGTCTCCGATTTCGACTACTCCAGGTTGCATCGGTTTTTCCAGGTACAAGAACCACTCCTTGTGGCATGTCATGTGGTTTGACGTACCACACCTCGTCCGACTTCGGGGTGATCTTCTTCATCGAGTTTTCCTCATGTCTCGTCACAAAGGCTGATCCTTTTCCGGCTTTTTCGGATCCTTAGGCATAGTGTGATCGCTGTCGATTTCCTTTGTCGGTCTATCCAAAACTTGTTCTGGATCCGGTTCTCTATGAATCAGCTCGCTTTTTCCAGCACTTGCTCTCCCTGTGGCCTTTCATGCCACAGTACCAGCATTCCGCGGCGGATTCCCTTGCTGATTCTCATCACCTCGACTCCCCCTGTTTCCGGAGGGTCCAGGATTGTTGTCGGCATAAGTTCGGTGCCTTCTTCCTTGATCCCGTCGGCTGTCTCCATTGCGCACCGACTCGCCTCGTCCGCCACGACCACGGGGCCTATCTCCCTCCATGTACAACATCTTACTGTCGGCATGTGTGCTCGTCGACGCACCCGCGTGGTTCTCCTCTATAAGGAGCATTGATTGTAAGTCGAAAAACGATGGCGTATTCTCCCGTGTACACACAGCAGTTCGAAACGCTCCGAACTTCGATGCCAATCCCCCGAGACAGATCTGCACCATCTCGCCTTCCTCGAAGTTCACATCGATGGAGGCTAAAGAGTCACATATATCTTTGGTCTTCGAGGTGTAGTCGGCCACCGACAAGTCGCGTTGTCGTAGGTTGCTCAGCTCTTGTCGGAGTGGAAGCTTCCTGGCTTTAGTGCTTGCGGCGAAAATCTTCTTTAGATTTCCCCAAGCATCCTTCGGCGTTTTGGCATCCTAAATGTAGCTTAGGAGCTGCTTGCCCACACAAGACACGGAGCAGTATAGTACTCTGCTCACCGACTGTTCCCATGCCGGGAAATCTTCGTGTGTCGATTCGGGTGTTGTGTCATTTGCTTCGTCGACATAGCTCCAGTAACTGTGCCCGAGCAGGTACTGGTGCATCTTGTAGGACCAAGATGCGTAGTTGTTTCTGTCGAGCTTCTCCGTCGGAAGTGAGCTAGCCATGCCTCTATCCATCGGTTCCACCTGTTCTTCTTGGTTGGTTTTTCTTTTCAAACTATGTCGGCCGCAGAGGTTCTCAACCCTCGCACTCTGATACCATGAAAAAGATTATGTGTGGAAGCAATAGAAAACCAAACACACAGAAAATATGCAGTTTTAATGGAGAGCTTGAGTATACACAGTACATGGGACAAAGAGAGAGAGCACACAAAAACTTAATTCAAAAATAATACTCTATCATTGTATATACACCGTGCTCAGTGAGTACCTTTTATACAAGCCCTGACAATCGGGCTGACACAAGTACTGACAGTGCTTGACTGCTCATAAATGAGCCTTGACACTCACTCCCAAAATTATTCCTTATGAGGAATATCTCTCTAACGGCCTTTCGGTTTACGCACCGATACGGCCTCTCGTTATGCAGCGGTTTGCATATTGGTTTACGTATACATTTTACGCACCGGTCCGGCCTAACCGATAGGTCCCAACCGATCCGGTTCTCGGTTTGCACAGCCAATCCAGCCAATGTGGAGCTTGTATCTCGACAGTACCATAGGAGAGGGTTTGGAGCAAGCGACCCTCTCGACTTGCTAAGAAATGAGGATCGCGGATAAGGTCATAAATTCGGAAGAAGATGGGTGTTTCAGGACGTGGTCGACTGGAACCCCAAGAGAGGGAGAAGCAAGCACGATGGAAGCTTGCACAATCGGTAACAGAGGGAAGGAAATAGCCACGGACAATGATGTCCAGACGGAGGTGGCTCTGGACAAGTTGACGGGGACCAAGACAATCCTAGCACCGGTTCCTGAGGCTTTGGCAGTCGGGCCTCAGAGCCGACGTGAGACTGGAGAGACAGAAGGTGGCGGCGGAAAAGCAAAGGACGTGGATGACGACACGGAGGAGGGAGGACGTGAAGATCCCTCCACACCGATTCCGGATACTTCAGCAGTCAGGCCCAAGAGCCGACGTGAGACCGAGAGATGGGAGGTGGTGGCGAGGAGGCCAAGGAAGAAACCACAGTAGGAGGTGGTGAGAACGGAAAAGTCGGAAGCCTATCCGATGAAAAGACGACTCGGCCGAAAGTCGGCCCAAGCGAAGACCGACGGAATGGGAAAGCGATCGGCCAACACCAATCCGAGCAGAGGTCGAGCCATCCCAGTCGGAGGATGAAGCAGCACAAGCTGGAAGGGAAGTACCTCTAGCTGACGAGGTATTAGCATTACTATTGCTGGGATCCCTTCTGGACAGCTGGGAGACACTTGTTGTCACTTTGGGCAACGCCGGGCCGGAAGGGAAGCATCTATCCCTAGAGCAGGTGAAGTCAAGCTTGCTTAATGAAGAAGCCCGCCGGAAGAACCATGAGTCCAATACCGACCAGAAGGCTTAAGTCACAGAAGGTGACAAGATTCGGGGAAGAGGCCGAAATCGAAGTCCCCAGAACCGAGATAAGTCGGGGACCAGGTCGAATCGAGGGGGAGACCTACGTGCTTCTATTATGGAAGGCCGGGGCACTTCCAGAAAAACTGTCGACACTTTCAAAAGGAGAAAAGGGGAGCTGATGGTGTAGAGCCGAACAAAATCCCAGATAGGAAGAACACCTCAGCAATCACCGCGAGTGAGGAGGAATTGTCGCTCATAAGTGAGCAAAACGAAGTGAATCTCGCAAGAGAAGAATTGACATGGGTGGTCAATTCGGGTGATTCATTTCACCTAAACCCTGAGCGAAAGTGTTTCTCGTCCTACAGAGCAGAAGGTCTCGGATTTGTAAAGATGGGAAATGAAGGAGCATGCCGGATTGTTGGTATTCGAGATGTGTGTTTGGAAACCTCAACCAGGTGCAGACTCGTGTTGAGAGATGTACGACACATTCCGGAGGTTCGATTGTGTTGGGATTTCGGTCCCTCCGGATGGGATGTCCCCGGAGATAAATGACGGCAAGCCCGGTTGCGGTTACGGATGTCCCCGGAGATAAATGACGGCAAGCCCGGTTGCGGTTACGGAACCGGATGATGAAGAGTACCCGGCATGAAGCCGGATGAAGAGTACCCGGATACGGATCCGGATGATGAAGACCCCAGCTACGGAGCTGGATGCTGAAGACCCCGGCTACGGAGCCGGATGACGAATGTACTCGGAGAGAGATCCGGATGCGGGGACATGTTTGTGAATATGTTTGCCAAGAGCCCTTTGAGGCTATATTTGTAAATAGCCCGAAAGTCATATGTGTATGAATATGACTTAGGGCAAACAGTTTAAATGTTGTTGCTCATTTTGAGAGAGAGAGAGAAAAAAGTGAGTAGCCGAGAGAGAGAGAGAGAGAGAGAGAGAGAGACGAAGAGGTCGTTGCCTCTGTGTACTGCCGCCGCCTGTGGCGAAGACAGTGAGCTCAAGGTTGTTGCCTTGTAGCTTCACCATTGTACATCTCTGTCTATAGTGATAGTTGGAGTTTGAGGACTCCCGTGGTTTTTCCCCAGTTAGGGTTTTCCACGTAAAACATCCCGTGTACTCTTCTCTCTATTGTACTTCGTGCATTTTGTATTTCCTGTTTTCTGTGAATTTATCCTATTCCTCGGTGGTGGCTGAGCACTGTTTTACAACAAAGTGGTATCAGAGCACGGTTAACACAGAAAATGGAAGGCGGCGGTAGTGGGCCTCCGGGCATGATGGTGCTGAACTCACAGAACTACGCCGACTGGAAGATAAAGATGGAAGACCTTCTCATCGTCCGAGACCTGTATGAACCGATCGACAATGCCGAGATACCCAAGGGGGTAATAGAGTCGGAGTGGAAGCTCCTGAACCGGAAAGCCGTAGCGACGATCCGGCAATATGTCGATGTAAGCGTTCTACAACATGTGGCGAATGACACCAACGCATATGAGATGTGGAAGAAGCTGTCGGGCCTCTACGAGAGGAAGAATGCGTTGAACCGGACCTCCCTGATGAGGAAGATAGTGAACCTCAAGTACCGGGACGGCGAGAATATGGTTGAACACGTGAGCACGTTCATGGGACTCGTGAACCAGCTTGCGGCGATCAAGTTCCCGTTGGAGGATGCAATGCAAGCCATCATTCTGATGTGTACATTACCGGAAAGCTGGGAGAACTTGGTGGTGACTCTCAGCACCTCCTGCACCGAAGATAACTTGTCTCTACAAACGGTAAAGACAAGCATTTTGAACGAAGAAGCGCGTCGGAGAGATAAAGAACCGGTTTCCGATCCGAAGATGCTGCTTACCGAATCGGATCGGGGAAGACAATGGAACCGGAGTCCGCAAAGACGGGAGAAGTCGGGGACCCGGTCGCAGTCAAGAGGAAGGCCCACATGCTTCCACTGTGGGAAGCCGGGGCACTTCCGGAAGAATTGTCGGCATTACCGAAAAGAAAACGGAGCCGACGACACCGATACGAAGAAGTCACCGGAGCGAAACGGTGCATACCGGGGAGCCACGGACCGGAGATGTCCGGATCGGCGAGGGCAGGACCGGAAAGGAACGACGGCACTCGCGGCAAGTGAAGAAGAGATAATGCTCATTACCGAAGAGAGGGAGCTGAACCTTGCCGGTGAAGAGATGACCTGGGTGGTCGATTCCGGAGCGTCGTTCCACCTGACCCCGGAGAAGAAATACTTCTCATCCTACACAGCCGGTGAGCACGGCTGTGTCCGGATGGGAAATGAAGGCACATGCCGGATTGCCGGCATAGGAGACGTGTGGCTGATGACATCAACCGGATGCAAGATGCTGCTGAAGGATGTTCGACACGTTCCGGAGGTCCGATTGAACCTGATCTCGGCCGGGAGGCTAGATGATGAAGGCTACACGGGTAGCATCCGGAACGGTGTCATGAAGTTCAGCAAAGGGAGCCTGATAGTGGCTCGGGCCCGGAAGGTCAATACACTGTACCTGATGAATTCCCGGCTATGTCCGGAAGAGCTGAACGTGGCAGCCGACACTGCCGGTGAGCTGTGGCACAAGAGACTGTGCCACATGAGTGAGAAGGGGATGAAGAGGCTTGCCGATGACAACCTGATACCGGTAAAGCACGTACACCTGGGGAAGTGTACCGACTGTCTGGCCGGTAAGCAAAACCGGACCTCCTTCCACTCAAGGCCACCAACGAGACGTAGCGCACCATTGGAGCTGGTGCACACTGACGTGTGTCAAGTAGAGACGAAGTCACATGGCGGAGCCCAGTACTTCGTGACATTCATTGATGACCACAGCCAGAAGCTGTGGACGGCACCGTTGAAGACAAAGGACCAAGTGTTGTGCGTCTTCAAAGAACTTCACGCGAGAGTGGAAAGGGAATCCGGCAAGAAGCTGAAAGCGATACGAGCGGATAACGGAGGGGAATACCGGGGGCAGTTCCAGGAGTACTGTCGCTCGAAGGGAATCCGGCTCGAGTTTACTGTGCCGAAGACGCCGGAACTGAACGGGCTGGCCGAGAGGATGAACCGGACCATAATGGAGAGGGTCCGGAGTATGCTGGCGCATGCGAAATTACCCAAGGGATTTTGGGCTGAGGCAATGTCGACGGCGACGTATGTGATAAATAGATCACCCTCAGTACCTTTGGACGGAGACACGCCGCAGAAAGTGTGGACCGGTAAGGAAGTGTCCTACCGGCATCTGAAGGTGTTCGGGTGTCTCGCATACGTGCATGTGGCAAAGGACCGGAGAGGAAAGTTAGATCCAAAGACCCGGCCATGCATATTCCTCGGTTACGGCGACGACGAGTTCGGCTACCGAGTATGGGACCCGGTCGACAAGAAGATATTCAGGAGTCGAGATATCATCTTCATGGAGGATAAGACACTCGCCGACTGGGAGTCGGAGAAGAAGATGAAGAGCTCCAAGTCGACCGGTGAGGATCAACTCTACAAGGAGCAGTCCCGACCGGCAAGGGACCGGTTAGCACTCGAGGATCCGGCCGAAGACGGTGAAGAAACAGAACCGGCCGAGGAAGATGAAATAGATACCGGAACCGGCCCCGATCCCGAAATGGATTCGGATGAAGAGGAAACGGAGGAGCCGGTTACCGAAGCTCCGGAACGGAGATATCCTCTAAGAGAGAGAAGGGCCCCCCGGAGATTTCCGGAACAAGAGCACGTGCTGCTAACCGACGAGGGGGAGCCGGAAAGTTTTGAAGAAGCAAAGCTTGACAACCATAGCCGCAGGTGGTTAAGTGCCATGCAGGAGGAGATGGATTCCCTGCATGAGAACCACACATATGAACTTGTGGAGTTGCCGAAAGGTAAGCGGGCACTTCGAAACAAGTGGGTGTTCAAGCTGAAACCGGGAGATGCCGGAAACCCCACGAGATACAAAGCCAGGATCGTAGTGAAGGGGTTCCAGCAGAAGAAGGGCGTCGACTTCGACGAGATATTTGCCCCGGTAGTGAAGATGACCTCCATCCGGACGGTGCTGAGCGTAGCGGCAAGCATGGACCTCGAGGTAGAACAGATGGACGTGAAGACGGCATTCCTTCACGGTGACCTCGAAGAAGAAATCTACATGCAGCAACCGGAAGGATTCGAGAAGAAAGGGAAGGAGCAACTGGTATGCCGGTTGAAGAAGAGCCTTTACGGACTGAAAGGCTCCCCGGCAATGGTACCGGAAGTTCGACTCCTTCATGACCGACGAAGGGTACCACAAAACGCAGTCCGATCACTGCGTGTTTGTGAAGAAGTTCGAAGGAGGAGACTCTCTAATACTCCTCCTGTACGTGGACGACATGTTGATCGTCGGACGGGACCAGGGCAAGATACGGATGCTGAAGAAAGCACTTCACCGAACCTTCTCAATGAAGGACCTGGGTCCGGCGAGGCAAATACTAGGGATGCACATCATCCGAGACCGGAAGAAGAAGCAGTTGTGGCTGTCACAGGAGAAGTACGTAACAAAGGTGCTTCACCGGTTCAACATGTCGGAAGCAAGACCGGTCGGATCAACCCTCCCGGCAAACTGCAAGCTGTCCAGCAAGCAAAGCCCCAAGACAAAGGCTGAGAAAGAGGACATGATGAAAGTACCATATGCCTCTGCCGTCGGAAGCTTGATGTACGCAATGGTGTGTACAAGACCGGACATAGGATATGCAGTCGGAGTGGTGAGCCGGTACATGAGCAATCCCGGCAAAGAGCACTGGAACGCGGTCAAGTGGATACTCCGATACCTGAAGGGCACGACAAACGTGTGCCTCCGATTCGGCTCCGGTAAGCCCGAACTCGACGGCTTTACCGATTCGGATATGTCGGCTGATGCAGATACCAGCCGGTCCACATCAGGGTATGTGATGACGTATGCAGGGGGAGCTGTTTCGTGGCAGTCGAGGCTGCAGAAGACGGTTGCGTTGTCAACCACGGAGGCAGAGTACATGGCGGCTGTTGAAGCCGGCAAGGAAATAATATGGATGAAGGACTTCATTAGAGAGCTCGGTATCCGGCAAGAGGAGTACCGACTCTACTGCGACAGTCAGAGCACCATCCACCTTGCGAAGAACGCGGCCTATCACTCCCGGACGAAGCACATCCAGCGAAGATATCACTGGATCCGGGAAAGGATAGAAGACCAGGAGTTCGTGCTGACGAAGATCCACACGGACGAGAACGGCTCAGATATGCTGACCAAAGTGCTCACACCCGACAAGTTGGAAGCATGCCGGAAGAGGATTGGATTGGAGAGACATCCCATGCCGAAGTGAAGGGGGAGTTTGTTGGGATTTCGGTCCCTCCGGATGGGATGTCCCCGGAGATAAATGACGGCAAGCCCGGTTGCGGTTACGGATGTCCCCGGAGATAAATGACGGCAAGCCCGGTTGCGGTTACGGAACCGGATGATGAAGAGTACCCGGCATGAAGCCGGATGAAGAGTACCCGGATACGGATCCGGATGATGAAGACCCCGGCTACGGAGCTGGATGCTGAAGACCCCGGCTACGGAGCCGGATGACGAATGTACTCGGAGAGAGATCCGGATGCGGGGACATGTTTGTGAATATGTTTGCCAAGAGCCCTTTGAGGCTATATTTGTAAATAGCCCGAAAGTCATATGTGTATGAATATGACTTAGGGCAAACAGTTTAAATGTTGTTGCTCATTTTGAGAGAGAGAGAGAAAAAAGTGAGTAGCCGAGAGAGAGAGAGAGAGAGAGAGAGAGAGACGAAGAGGTCGTTGCCTCTGTGTACTGCCGCCGCCTGTGGCGAAGACAGTGAGCTCAAGGTTGTTGCCTTGTAGCTTCACCATTGTACATCTCTGTCTATAGTGATAGTTGGAGTTTGAGGACTCCCGTGGTTTTTCCCCAGTTAGGGTTTTCCACGTAAAACATCCCGTGTACTCTTCTCTCTATTGTACTTCGTGCATTTTGTATTTCCTGTTTTCTGTGAATTTATCCTATTCCTCGGTGGTGGCTGAGCACTGTTTTACAACAGATTGACCCTGATATCATCCGGTCGGCTAAATGATGAGGGCTACACGGGTAGCATCCGGAACGGTGTCATGAAGTTGTCCAACGGAAGTCTAATCGTGGCTCAAGCCTAGAAAACCAACACACTCTACATAATGAACGCTCGAATATGCTGAAGGTAAGCAAATATGGCAGCCAACATGGTCGGTGAGCTATGGCATAGGAGGTTGTGCCATATGAGTCAGAAGGGGATACGAAAGCTTGCCAAGAACAACCTCATTCCTGAGGTGAAGAACATGCAACTTGAGAAGTGCATGGATTGCTTGGCAAGAAAGGAGAATCGAACATCCTTCCGTGCAAGGCCATCGATGAGGAAGAAAATGCCATTGGAACTCCTGCATACGGATGTATGTTATGTCGACACGAATTTTCATGGTGGTTCACAGTATTTCGTCACCATTATTGATGACTGTAGTAGGAAGTTGTGGGCTTGCATGCTTAAGATGAAGGATCAAATGTTATCCATCTTCAAAGAGTTCCAAGCGAGGGATGAGAGGGAAACCGGCCGAAAACTTATGGCAGTCCGAGCGAACAATGGCGGAGAGTACCGTGGACCATTCGAGGAATACTGCCAAAATGAATGTATCCAGCTCGAGTATACCATGCCGAAGACGCCAGAGCTAATTGGGTTGGCCGAGAGAATGAACCGGACCATAATGGAAAGGGTTCGAAGTATGCTTGCCCATGCTAAGTGACCAAAAACGTTTTGGGCTGAGGCATTGATGACGGCAGCATACATGATAAACTGATCACCCTTAGTACCCTTGGACAGTGATATTCCACAAAGGGTGTGGAGTGGCAAAGATTTATCATACCGATATTTGAGGGTGTTTGGCTGTCTTGCTTATGTGCATGTTGCAAAGGACCAGAGGGGGAAGTTGGACCCGAAATCTCAATCATGCATATTTCTTGGCCATGGCAATGATGAGTTTGGCTATCAGCTATGGGACGTAACCGAGAAGAAAGTGATTAGGAGTTGCGACATTGTCTTCATGGGGAAAAGACAATAGTCGTCTGGGAGATTTAGAATAAGTCTACAACTACCGAATCGAACCTAGTCGACACTCGGCCAAATCAAGTAGAAGCCGATTCGATCGAAATCGAATCTGAGCCAATCGGCCGAGTTAATACTCGGCAAAATCAAGAACTAACTGAAGAACGAGGGGAAACGTCCGAACAAGGAACCGAATTCGAATCGGCCAAAAAAGTCGAAGAACCGACCGTGCCGAATGGAGGCCGAAGATACCCAATAAGAGGAAGGAGGGCCCCTCGATGATTTCCGAATGAAGAGTGTGTACTGCTAACCGATGAGGGGGAGCCGGAACTCTTTGAAGAAGCTAAGGAAGATACTGACAACAAAATGTGGTTGAGTGTCATGCAAGAGGAGATGGATTCCTTGCATGAGAACAACACATGAACTGACCGAACTACCAAGAGGAAAGAAGGCATTTTGAAATAAATGGGTATACAGGTTGAAACTGGGAGATGGCAGGAATCCACCTAGGTACAAAGCACGAATCGTCGTGAAAGGCTTTCAGCAGAAGATGGGTGTTGATTTCGACGAAATATTTTCCCCAATAATAAAGATGATGTCAATCCGAACCGTGTTGAGCACTGCAACTAACAAGCATCTGGAAGTCGAGCAATTGGATGTCAACACGACGCTACTGCATGGTAATCTCGAAGAGGAGTTCTATATGCACTAGTCGTAAGGATTTGTGGAGAAAGGTAAAGAGAATCTGGTATGCCGATTCAGGAAGAGCTTGTATGGGTTGAAATAAGCACCTTGGCAATGGTACCGAAAATTTGAATCCTTCATAACCGACAACGAATACCACAAAACGTAGGCCGATCACAACGTATTTGTGAAAAATTCGATGGAGGAGATTTCCTCATCCTTCTGCTATATGTGGATAATATATTGATTGTCGGACGGGACCATACGAAGATCCAAGTGTTGAAGAAGGCCTTGAGTAGATCGTTTTCGATGAAGGATAAAGGTCTGGCAAAGCAAATCCTGGGGATGCACATTGTTCGGGATTGAACAAAGAAATTGTTGTGGTTGTCACAAGAAAAATACGTGACAAAGGTTCTCCAGATATTCGGCATGAATACCAGCCGATCCAAGTCCTAGTACATAATGACTTATGTAGGGGGAGTTGTTTCGTGGCAGTCGAGGCTGCAAAAGGCCGTGGCATTGTCGACACTCGGCCAAATCGAGTAGAAACCGATTCAATCGAAAATGAATACAAGCCAGTCGGCAGAGTTAATACTTGGCAAAATCGAGAACCGATTGAACAGCGAGGGGAAACAGTCGAACAAGGAACCGAATTCGAATCGGCCTACGAATTCGAAGAAGAACCGACCATGTTGAATGGAGGCCGAAGATACCCCCTAAGAGAAAGGAGGCCCCCCCGAAGATTTCCGGATGAAGAGCGTGTACTGCTAACCGATGAGGTGAAGAAATTCAACGGAGGAGGTTTCCTCATCCTTCTGTTGTACGTAGACAACATGTTGATTGTCAGACGAAACCGTACGAAGATCCAAGTGTTGAAGAAGGCCTTGAGCAAATCACTTTCAATGAAGGATATGGGTCCGGCAAGGAAAATCCTAGGGATGCACATTGTTCAGGATCGAACAAAGAAATTGGTGTGGTTGTCGTAAGAAAAATGTATGACAAAGGTGCTCTAGAGATTCGGCATGAAAAGCGCGAAACCGGTTGGCCCGACACTACCAACGAATTGCAAGCTAAGCAAAGAACAATGTCCGAAATCGAAAACCGAGAAGTGCGAGTTGTGAAAGGTGTACGGAAATAATGCTCGGCCACAACCGAGTCTTCAACAAGGAATAGAAGAGAACAAACTAAAACAAAGATGACGTCAGATGTTAACATGGAAAACCCTAAATGGGAAAAACCACGGGAGCCCACAAACTCCAATTATCACTGTGAGGGGGAGGAATACAATGTGAGACTCAGAGGCAATGACCTCAAGCTTTATGTCTTCGCCAAATCGGCGGTTAGAACAGAAAACTAGTTCTGTATCTTTCTCTCACTCTCTCTCTCTATCTCTCTGTCTATAATAATATACAAGAACAACACACTTCTTTGATTGCCCTAAGTAATATTTATACTCATATGACCTTAGGGCTATTTACAAATATAGCCTCAATGGGCTTACTCTAACATATTTACAAATATTTCCTTGGATTCGGTTTGCACCAGATCCATCCTAATTCACTAATCTAGTTTCCAGGTCTCATCGGAAACCTTTCCAGAACTGGTTCCTTCATCTGGCTCGTCTGACCGAATTCCCAACAAACTCCCCCTTCACTCCGGCATGGGATTTCTCATTAATCTGATCCGTCTTCGACATGCATTTAGCTTGTCGGTTGAAAGCACCTTGGTCAACATATCCAATCCGTTCTCCTTCATGTGGATCTTCGCCAACACGAAGTCTTGATCTTCTACCTTCTCATGGATCCAATGATACCTCCATTGGATGTGTTTCGTCCGGGAATGGTAGGCCGCATTCTTCGCAAGGTGGATGGCACTTTGATTGTCGCAGTAGAGCCAGTATTCCTCCTGTCGGATCCCTAGCTCTCTAATGAAGTCCTTCATCCATATTACTTCCTTGCCGTCTTCCACATCTGCCATATACTCCGCTTCCATTGTCGACGGTGCAATGGACTTATGCAGCCTCAACTGCCATGATACGGCTCGGCTCCCCTTGGATAAGTCATGACATATCCGGATGTAGACCGGCTGGTATCCGCATCAGTCGACATATCCGAATCCGTGAATCCGTCAAGTTCGGTTTTACCGGAGCCAAACTGGAGGCACATACTCGAGGTGCCTTTCAGATACCGGAGTATCCACTTGACCGCGTTCCAGTGCTCTCTTCCCGGGTTGCTCATGAACCGACTGACTACTCCAACAACATATGCAATATCTATCCGAGTGCACACCATTGCATACATTAAGCTTCTGACAACAATGGCATATGGTATCTTCGTCATACCCAACTTCTCTGCCTTTGTCTTCAGGCTCTGCTTTCCGAACAACTTGCAGTTTGCTGGAAGTGTCGATCCGACCGGTTTTCCTTCCGACATGTTGAACCTTTGAAGCACCTTTGTCACGTAGTTCTCCTGTGATAACCACAACAGCTTCTCCGACCGGTCCCGGATTATGTGCATCCCTAATATCTGTCTTGCCAGACCCAAATCTTTCATTGAGAAAGTCTTGTTTAGGGCCTTCTTCAGCATTCGTATCTTAACTTGGTCTCGTCCGAAGATCAACATGTCGTCCACATATAGGAGCAGTATCAGGAAATCTCCTCCGTCAAATTTCTTCACAAACACACAGTGATCGGCTTGCGTCTTGCGGTACCCTTGATACGTCATGAAGGAGTCGAACTTCCGATACCATTGCCAGGGGGCTTGCTTCAATCCATATAAGCTCTTCTTTAGCCGACATACCAAGTGCTCCTTCCCTTTCCTCTCAAATCGTTCCGGTTAATGCATGTAGATCTCTTCTTCGAGGTCACCATGTAGGAATGCCGTCTTGACGTCTAATTGCTCTACCTCGGGGTCCATGCTTGCCGCTATGCTCAATAATGTCCGGATGGATGTCATCTTTACTACCGGGGCAAAGATCTCATCAAAGTCCACACCTTTCTTCTGCTGGAAACCCTTCACCATGATCCGGGCCTTGTACCTCGGTGGATTTCCTACATCTCCTGGTTTCAGCTTGTACACCCACTTATTCGAGAGTGCTCTCTTTCCTTTCGGCAGCTCCGTCAATTTATATGTGTGGTTCTCATTCAGGGAATCCATCTCGTCTTGCATGGCACTCAACCACTTGCAGTTGTGGGTGTCTTTCTTTGCTTCTTCGAAGCTTTCCGGCTCCCCCTGATTAGTCAGCAATACGTGCTCTGCATCTGGAAATCTCTAGGGGCCTCTTCTCTCTCTAAGAGGGTATCTTCGTCCCTAGTTTCTGACTGTTGGTTCCTCCGTTTGTTCCAAATCCAAATCTGATTCAAGATCTTGTCCGGTTCCGGTGTCTTCTTCTTCCTCCTCCTCCTCCTCCTCCTCCTCTTCTTCTTCTTCTTCTTCTTCTTCTTCTTCTTCAGTTTCTTGTCCGAATTTGGCCGGTTCGTCGAGTGTCATCCAGTTACCGGCTAACATCCGGTTTTCAACTGGGTAGTTCCTTGTGTCCTCAAGACAATTTTCATTGGATGATTCGGATTTCATCACCTTCTTCTCTGACTCCTAGTCGGCAATGGTCCTATCTTCCATGAAGACTATGTCCCGACTACGGAACACCTTCTTGTCGACTAGATCCCACATTCGGTAACCGAACTCCTCATCGCTGTATCCAAGCAATATGCATGGCCTGGACTTCAGATCCAGCTTTGCTCTCTTATCCTTTGCAACATGCACATAGGCGAGACACCCAAACACCTTCAGATGCCGGTAAGACACACGTCTTTACCGGTCCATACTCTCTGTGGTGTGTTTCCGTCCAAGGGTGATATGTTTATCACATACGTCGTTGTCATCAGCGCCTCAGCCCAAAACGTCTTGGGTAGCTTTGCATGTGCTAGCATGCTCCGTACCCTCTCCATCATGGTCCGGTTCATCCGTTTGGCCAGCCTGATTAATTCCGGCGTCTTCGGCACGGTGAATTCGAGCCGGATTCCCTTCAATCGACAGTACTCCTCGAACTTCCCCCGGTACTCTCCTCCGTTATCTGCTTGAAGTACTTTCAGCTTCCGACCAGTTTCTCTTTCCACTCTCATGTGGAGTTCCTTGAAGACAGAGAACACATGATCCTTCATCTTCAACAATGAGACCCACAGTTTTCGGTTGTGGTCATCTATGAACGTCACGAAGTACTGCGATCCTGCATCAGACTTAGTGTCCACTTGACACACATCGGTATGCACCAACTCCAGTGGTGCATTCCGTCTCATCAGTGGTCTTGACCGGAAGGAGGTTCGGTTTTGTTTGTTGGCTAAGCAATCAGTGCACTTCTCAAGATGCACGTCTTTCACCTCCGGAATGAGGTTGTCTTCGGCAAGTCTTCTCATCCCCTTCTGGCTCATATGACACAGTCTCTTGTACCACCACAGCTCACCGGTAGTGTCGGATGCTACATTCACTTCTTCCTGGCATATCTAGCCATGCATCAGGTAGAACGTGTTGATCTTCCGGGCTCAAGCCACGATCAGGCTTCCCTTGCCGAACTTCATGACTCTGTTCCGGATCTACCTGTGTAGCCTTCATCATCTAGCCGACCGGTTGATATCAGGTTCAACTAAGCCTCCGGAACATGTCGGACATCCTTCAACAGCAACTTGCACCCAGTTGATGTCGTCAACAACGCATCTCCTATGCCGATGATTCGGCAAGTCCTGTCATTCCCCATCCGGACACAAACGTGATCTCCTATTGTGTAGGATGAGAAGCATCTCCGGTCCGATATCAGATGGAACGATGCTCTGGAATCGACAACACACGTTGTGTCATCGCCGACAAGGTTTAACTCATTCTCCTCGGTAATGAGCATCAGTTCTTCTTCACTTGTCGCGATTGTCGACGTTCCCTTCCGATCCGACCCTTTCCGGTAAGAACCGTTGTCGTGAAGATCCGTCACTACGTGCGGATCGTGAGGCGTAACCACCGGGGTCCTGGACCGGAAGGATTCGAAGTTTGCACTAACTTTAGTGAGAAAGTATTTAAGATAGATTGAGAGAGATTGATATGACGAAAGAGAGATATTGAGATAAAGACTGAACTTTTAACTTTTAGATTTAAGAGAGAAGATACATCAACAATAGGATTACAAGTTTCTTATTTTTCCCAATTTTTTCATTAGTTTCATTTACTTGAATCCTCCACTCTTTTATAGATGCCCCCATGCATATGGTGCATGTGAGGGTGCAAGACATGCACGTAATGCATAAAATTCATGCAATGCATGCTTTCCATGTCATCATCTAAGCTCTCATGTATGAGAATTTACATGTAAAAGTATAATGATAAAAATATAGCTTCTAAGGAAATGACTTGGTTGAGTGGTAAGTATATTGCATCCTATCTTGGAGGTGCAAGGTTTAAGCCTTGCTCATATCCCTTTTAAAACACAAAATACTACTAGGCTTTTGGTTTTGTATTTACATCGAAAATCTTCAAAACACCATGCACCACAATCAATAGACCGATCCGTCTATTCGGTCCCGACTAGTTCAATCCAATCCCGGTTGCCGTCTCGCTGGCCCCATCCTATCACCATCTAGTTTCGGTCGGCCAAACCCTTTACAAGTAGTTAGGCCACACCCATTTATCCAATTAGTTTACATCGAAAATCTTCAAAACACCATGCACCACAATCAACCGACCGATCCGTCTATTCGGTCCCGACTAGTTCAATCCAATCCCGATTGCCGTCTCGTTGGCCCCATCCAATCGCCGTCTAGTTTTAGTCGGCCAAACCCTTTACAAGTAGTTAGGCCACACCCATTTATCTGATTAATTTACCTCAAGTCACCTTGAACATTCTATGATCCACTCATAGACACAAAGCAATAGATTTTGGCGCTGCTTATATACTCTTGGATACTTATTTGTTCTATCTATGTGGGATATCTCGTAGTTTTGTTTTTTCTTTTCTTCTTCGCAAACTTCATACCCACATAACTTGTCATTTAGTTGTCTGTTTCTTATGTGGTAAAGTGTATTCAAAAGTTCTTGAAGACCTCCATCTTTTGTACCAAGATATTAAACTAGTATAAAATAGTATCTTCACTATTATTGTTTTATGTTGTGTGTGAAGAACCACACTCGATTTTGTACATTCCATTCAATTTTCCCACCATTGGCAAAAATCTTTACGACATCCACCCCCACCAAACTGCACGTCCTCTAGTACGTGCCAAGAAGAGAGAGTGTGAGATTTCGGCTACAATGATCAATCAGATTCCTCCACGTCCTCGTGTACATAACTCAAGTTGGTGGGTTCCATCCTACTATCTTCATCGTCGAGGGGATTGAGGTGAGGATCCTCGTCTTGTCTTTTCTTGAAAATCTTTACTCTTTCTCTCGCAATGGGTATGGCCAACCTTGATCCATCTAGCTCCGCAAGGTGGTATGTGGCATTGTCGTTGGCACTTATGACTACATACGGTCCGAACCATCTTCTTGCAAACTATCTTATTGTGCTGTGTTGATTGTCAAGGTTGTTGTCGTAGACCAATACCCAATCTCCTTCTTCGATCTTCTTCGGACGCAGTCGATACATCTTGTCGAATCGAATTTTGTTCTTCACTCGGGCTGCCTCCATCATCTTTCGTGCTTTTTCTAGATCTTTAGATCTCCTTTCAAGTTGCCTTATCTGTGCCGCTAATACTTCTTCTCGGCTCATCTCGTTCTCCCATGGTATCGCTACCCATGAGGCGATCGTCCTTTCGATGGGCATTACCGGCTTTTGTCCATACATAAGCTCCGTTCGCATATACCCCTGTCACTGAACTATGTGTAGTTCTGTCGGCCCACAAGGCATAGGGCAATAGTCGTGGCCAATTCTCGACTCGACCGTTGCATGCTCGTACGATGGTTTCACTATTGTTCCATGCCCTTGCTTGATCTTCCCATTCACTTCTGAATTGTAGGGAGTCGTGAGGGAGAGCTTCACGCCTAGTCGTTCGAAGAGCTCCATTGCTTCACGTGCATCCAACTCCCCTCGATCGGCCACTATCTTTCCCACACATCCATATTGGCAGACAACCTCTTCGAGTAGAAATTTGCAAACTACTGATGTCGTCTTATTTGTCAAGGCCCGTCCTTCTACTTTATTTGTCAAGTCTTCTCTTGCTAGAGCTAAGTACTTCATTGGTCCCACTCCCATTGGCATCGAGACCAGATCCACCATCCATTTGAAGTGTATGGTGAGCGGGTATGTCGATCGTTGCTCATCACGATGACGTATATTCAAATGTACTTGGCAAGTTTCGCATGTAGACACAAAATGGAGTGCATCTTTGTACATGCTTGGCCACCAGTACTTCTCCTTCAACTTTTCGAGTCGACCAATGCGAGTACAATATGTTAAACAGAGCCACTCCCGTAGTCCGCAGGATGGACACACAACGTCAACCGCACCAGGCTGAACAAAGGAGGCAAGAAGACCGACCTCGGTATAAGGATTGAAACCCGCGGGAGCACCGGTACAACCGGAATCGCTGGAATCACAACGATTCCGAGGAGGACGACCCAGAGGACGAGGATTATCGTGGACAGCCGAGTTACGCCAAAGGGGGTCGGCGCTACGAGAATCAACGGTCGACAAACAAACGGGGCGGCTTGAATGGCTATCGGGGTAAGCCACAACAATATAGGGATCACCGGCGTTACGACGAAAGCTCGGGGGATGAGTGGCACCAGGAACAACGACAGGACCAACAACAGCCACCGCGTACGTTCCGACAAACGAGGCCGGACCACGAAGAGCAAGTAGCACCCGGAGAGCGGCACACACCACCTAGAGCCGAGAAGGGAGAATCAAGCATCCATTGTTTTATTTGTCAACAACCCAGACATTATGCCACGCAATGCCCAGCACGCAAGGGAAAGGGGCCCGCTGCCAATACGATTACAGCGGAGGTGCAACAAGTCACGACACGCCATCAAACAAAAACGACGGATTGCGCAAGAAGAGGTACGCCGACAAGCCCAAGCGTGGGTGGAAAAAGAAAACGCGACCAATACGGAACGTATGCGGCAGGAGTTCGCATGCACAATGGAGCGAACAGAGAACGAAATACCGGGTCCGGACCCCATTTGGTAGGTGTTAGCAGGTTGTGAAATAACGTTAACCATGGAAAAACTACTACAAGTAGTTCCACGTTTCCGCCAGACCATGGAAGCACAGGTGGTGGGCATACCCGGGGCAAGTGTTGCCACAAACCTGACAGACGTCAGCGATGGACCACCGGTGGTGGATCAACACAACCCGACTATTATAGTAATATTGCCCGGACAGGAAGTTCCTGGATGCGTAATTGACGGCGGCTCAGGCGTCAATGTAATTAGCGCGAAAACTTGTGAGCAGTTAGGCATTTCCGAATGGGAGGCGTGTCCATTCTCGCTCCGCATGGCAGATACCAGCTCAGTGCGACCGTTGGGGTTAATTCGCAAAATAGGCATCATCGTGGGCGGACACCGCTTCGACATCTCGGCGGTCATCCTCGCTTTGGACGCCCCAGGAGCGTACCCAGTACTTTTGGGCAGACCATGGCTTCGGACAACAAATATCAAGCAGAGCTGGCAACACGAGTGTATCAATTTTCGGCATGGACGAACCAAGGTTCGCGTACCTACGGAAGGTAGCACGCCACAACCTAAAGGTATAACACCGTTATACGCGGAGGACATAAATATGCTGGTTGGGGTGGAGTATGCAGAATTGGAGGCGTATCTCGATGAACACCCTCGGATTATTCCACTGTTCGAAATAGATGTCATCGCAACCGCGGCAGAATATGCCACGGCCACTGTTCCCCACGATGAGCCTTACGAACCAAAAGCAGAGTCCATATTGGAAATCAGTAGAGCACGAGTGGCATTCGAAAGGGAAATGGAGATTTCACGACGAGTCACCGCTTCCGCTCTCAAAGAAGTAAATGTGGGTATGGAATCGGAGCCCCGGTTCCTCTCCATCGCAAAGGAATTAAGGCCGGACCAGAGAATCACGATGATAGCACTACTCACGGAATATAAAGATGTGTTCGCTTGGGCTCACGAGGACATGAAGGGGTTAGATCCCAAGTTCTATCAGCATAAGATCAATTTAGCAACTGACGCGAAACCCATCCAGCAGCGCCGCTACTGCATGAACCCCAATTACGCGACCTGCGTGAAAGAAGAAATTGACAAGCTCCTGAAGGCGGGGTTCATACGACTAGTTAAACAAGCGACATGGCTAAGCCCGATAGTGGTCGTCCCAAAGAAAAATGGCAAAATACGGGTATGCGTAGATTACCGAAAATTAAACGTCGTAACCATTACAGATGCATTTCCCTTACCCTTCACCGATAGCGTGTTGGACGCTGTCGCAGGCCATGAGATGTACAATTTCTTAGATGGCTTCAGTGGCTATAACCAGGTACGCATGCACCCCGAGGACCAGGAGAAGACGGCGTTTGTCACGGACTGGGGAGTATATGTGGCAGTCATCATGATGTTCGGGCTAAAGACAACGCCGGCAACATTTCAATGAACGATTACGGAGATCTTTGGGGAATACATTCCGGCGTTCATGCAAGTTTTTCTAGATGACTTTGCAGTATATGGGAAAACAATAGATCATTTTACGCACTTACGACTGTGCCTGGAACGTTGCCACACCGCACGCTTAAGCCTGAATCCCGCGAAATGTGCCTTCGGCATGACTAGCGGGACTCTCCTAGGCCACATAGTCAGCAAAGAGGGAATAGCAGTCGACCCAAACAAGATGTCCGCGATTACGCAAGCCAAAACTCCGACAAACGCCAAATCACTTAGCCAGTTTTTAGGACAAATACGGTGGCATAGTCGGATGATACGGTACTTGGCGGACTTCGCCACGTCGCTACACGCTGCCGTACATCAGACTCCTTTCCAATGGACTGTAACGGAGGATAAGGCCTATGAGGCACTTAAGATAATGCTCACACAGGCTCCCGTCGTACAACCACCAATTTGGGCGAAGCCATTCCACGTGTTCGTCGACGCCTTGGACATAGCAATAGGAAGCGCACTAATGCAGCTCACCGAACCAAACTGGTACAGGCCAGTATACTACACGAGTTGTAAATTGTCAGCAGCAGAGCGTAACTATTCCACAACAGAGCGGGAGGCGGTAGGGATGATTTATAACATCAATAAATTCCGAGACTATTTATTAGGAAGGAAATTCACGTTCCACGTGGATCATTCAGCATTATTGTATTTGGTGGAGAAACAAGCCCTGATAGGGAAATTGGCACGGTGGATGTTGCTGCTCCAGGAATTCGATTTCGTAATTCAGCACCGACCAGGGACGCAACATGCAATGACGGATTTTTTGAGTAGACTTGAGAATGGAGAAATAGTACAGAAAGATGACGACGATTTTCCGGACGCCGACATCCTGCGAGTAGCGACACTTGCGGAAAAAACGGAATCCACCTTTCCGGACCAATGGCTTATGGCAATGACGTACTTTTTAACTACAGGATTGCCTCCACCACAATTACGCACGGACGAGAAGAAACAACTAGCCGTCTGAAGCCGTCACTTCTGCCTCGTCGAAGGTGTTTTATATCACAAAGGAAGTGACGGCATTTGGCGACGTGGGGTCCGTCAGGATGAGAAGGAAGTAGTTTTACGGGAGGCACACTACGGCATGGCAGGCGGCCATTACGCAGGTGACGTGACAGCCCGGAAAGTATGGCAGGCGGGCTTATGGTGGCCAACAACGCAGAAGGATGCATCCAATAATTGTAGGAAGTGTGATTTGTGTCAACGAATGGGTCAGCCCGCGGAGGACACAAGGATGCCACACCAGCCCGTATTACTGCTAGACCCCTTCCAAAAGTGGGGATTGGATTTTGTAGGGCCCTTCACACCAGCGGCGGCCCGTACGGGCAATAAATACATATTGGTAGCAACGGATTACTGCACCAAATGGGTAGAAGCAAAGGCACTACGTGAAAATACAACAGTCGTCACAGCCAGATTCCTTTACGAGCACATCTAGTGCCGGTTCGGCTGTCTGATTGAGCTCATCAATGACCAGGGGAGTCACTTTCTCAATACGGTGGTTCGGGAACTAACACATCATTACGTCGTAGTCCACAAGAAGAGCACGACATATTATCCGCAGGCGAATGGATTAGCAGAATCCACGAACAAGACATTACAGACCATTTTGAAGAAAACCGTCAATGAAAATAGAACGGACTGGGATACCAAACTACAGAGTGCGTTATGGGCGTATAGAACTAGTTACAAAACAAGCATACAGTCAACACCGTTCTGACTAGCGTTTGGACTGGAGGTTGTGATGCCGATCGAATTTTAGGTACCTAGTTTGCGCATTCAGGTACGGAACCGATTATCAGAAACCAAGTCGGAGGAGGTACGGCTCTACCAGCTCCTCGAACTAGGGGAAAAACGCGTCCATAGCATGGCTGTGTTGGAACAGGAACAATGACGGCGTCAAGCGTTTGTGGATTGACATCGGAATGCAAGGGAAAAGGAGTTCGTCGTGGACCGAGCGGTGCTAGTTTTTCAAACGCGCATGGGCCATATGCCGGGGAAGTTACGTTTCCGCTGGACTAGCCCATACTGGATAATTGGAGCGGAACAAGGCACGTTCCAACTAGGAACGCTGGCTGGAGAAGTAGTACGGCAAAAGGTGAATGGGTTTCGGCTCAAACCTTACCTGGGTCCTACGCCACCTAACCCATTCACCGTCAAACGGGACAGAGCCGGAGAACGTAAAATGGACAACCCCATTTGTACTATAATGTAAAAATAGGTTGTAAATAACCGTTACGAAAAAAAAAGAAGAAAAAAACAAAAGAAAAAAAGAAAAAAAAGAAGATAGCGACTATTAAAACGACTGCATGCACAAACTCCTAGTTCAAGAACACGCGGCACCACGATGGCTCACCGCCCAATGAACCCTAAGCCACAAAAAGAAGGAAACAGAACATTTTCTGCACAAAGCAGAAACCCATCTTCTAGCTATCAGCGCTCCCATCGCTCCTCCTCCTCACCTTCTTCCCCATCCTATCTCTGAGCTCCAACTCACTACAACTACCCGTCTCCTCTCCACGAACCTACTCTGGCGATGCCGATCTTCATCTCTATTGCCCTACGCCGATGGCTCGTGGAGAAACGCCTGGATGGTTACATCTGGGTCGCAGAAGCACCTCCGCACCCGGACGCCATGGACATCGCCATGAAGCTTAACATCGACACGGTCACCAACTCTTCCATCCGGAAGAAGTTGGACCTATCCTCACTAGGTGAAAGACATTTCGAAATACCTCCTGCAGAGGCGCTGCAACGGTATTTTGGGCCATATTCCTCCTGTTATGTACACATAACGTTGGTGAGGGTAGGTCACTAATATTTACATTAGTGAAGGGTATTTTCACTATTATTAAAAAGGGGACTAATGATTGGATAGAATGAATGATATGTGCATGCACTATCATGATTTAGACAACCAATGAATAGAGAGCCTTTTAGAAAGGCACATCTATTCAAGGGGCCTAGGAAAAGGTATAAATATGAGGCTTAGCTACCCTCATAGACATCATCACGTCGGAAGGCTGCTGTCGTAGACACCGGTGGTGCGGGCTAGGCTTTCGTCTCAACGATCGTGTTTATCTCTTCCAAGGTATTAGTCATCCTAATATCCGGCGGTATGGGACGTCGGTGGTAGGTTGGCTATGTCTAGATCATAGCTCGGGGGTGGTCGGGTGGAACGGGTTCTTCTATCCAATCTATTTTCTTCCTTTTTACTTGATTTGGTCTATTGATTAGTAATAGACTCTTAACAGTGGTATCAGAGCTTTTACTAACAATTTTTTTGTTGTTTTGATGTTTTTTGCGTGTGAGCGAGGGGGATCTAACAAGGCTCGTCATGCTCTTCTCAGGATCAAAACAACACTCTAAACCCGGTATTCTTCTTTTTTGATCTCTTCTCTTTTTCTATTATGCGTTCTTTATGGTCGAATCAAATTGGTATTACGTTTTATTCTCTTTCTTTCTACCTCCTACTACGCTACGATTTTACTTATTATTATGCATTGGGCCGAGCGTGTTTGCACTAATCGCACACGCTCAACTCATGGCCTTTTGCATATTGCGATATATATCCCACTCTCTCCTCTCTTGAACTCTTACGATAATAATTATTCTTGTGCATTGGGTCGAGCGTGTTTGCTCTAATCGCACACGCTTATCTCATGGCCGTTTTGCATATGATGTTGAGTATACCACTCTTCCCCTCTATTGAGCCATCACTTGGCCGATTCTAAGGGATGATGTGGCCTTGACGAGGTGTATGTTGCCTACCTATGCCACTCTACTCTCTATTAAGCCATCAATTGGCCGATTCTATGGGATGTTGTGGCCTTGACAAGGTATATGTAGCTTACATATGCCACTTTCCTTTTTAATTAGCCATCAATTGGCCGATTCTAAGGGATGATGTGGCCTTGACGAGGTATATGTCACTTACCTATGCCACTTTCCTCTTTAATTAGCCATTACTTGGCCGATTCTAGGGATATGTGGTGGTCTTGAGGAGGTGCATGTCAACTACCCTAGGGTTTCGTATCTTAGGGCATGTTTGATTCCATACACCTAATTGTTGATTATTCTAATTAAATCTTAATTTCATAAGTATTGTTTCACTTATATGATTTTCTAGTAATTATTATTTACCCGCCCACAATTAACTCTCCTTTTTCCACTTCCTTTTCATGTATAAAGTATTTACATCGTTTATTTTAATGTAACCTTTACGTGTAGACTATTTTTTTCGTATGGAGTGGCTTGTTGAACGATTTTTTTTCAACGGGTCATCTAGGTTTAACTCTTATCATCAAGCCTTAGAAAACGAGTAAAACCATATGAGTTCCCTTATTGATGTTTTACTCATGGATTTGAGTATTACATCTTTGCGCACAACACCGTCATCACTTGTATCAATTTGTGGCTTATGTCACAATTGTGCAAGTTATAACAATCATATTGGGATGTATATGTGCATACCTTGCACTTCCCATTTATTTGTGACATTGTTTTCTTCGTAGGTAACACATGGGTTCTTTTTTTTTTTTACCCTTGTTTTCGTCACTACTTAACTCTTATGAGTAGTGCCTTATTTTAGCATTTTATCATCACGTTTGCTTATTGCTCGCAAGACTAGAATATTACTTGTGAGTGCACTTGTTTTTTCACGTAATACACTTTCTCGACCATATAATACATGATGGGTTGGCATTAATATAAGGCTATCTAGGAAATTTCATTGATGTAAGAACCATGGTTGAGCCTCAGGGAGCCGCCATGATTACTCAAGATAGAGATCCGAGAAATACATCTTAGCTATGTTTTCCCCCATGGTTTTTAAAACACCATAGTGTTACCATAGTTATCGGATCTCGAATCACATCTCATATGTCTAGAGGGGTAAAGACATGAGATACTTTCTTGGATAAAGTTCTTTCAATCAAAATTTCAAGCATTCATTTTGCTTGTGTATTTTCTGAACCTCCTTATTTTATTGCATACCCACAGCGTGCATCATGGAACAAGTTTTGAACGCAGTTGGAATGATCTCTCCAAATGAGACCTCTCAACCCCAATCCGCATCTCGCACACAAGCTGAGATCACTATTGAGCAATTGCTCACTACTACCTTGAATCAATTGGCCGAAATGAGACAGGCCAATATGGCATTGGAAAAGAAATTCCAAGAATTAACTATTGAATCACGCCTTTCAAGGGAGATAAGAAAGAAAGAACCGAGGAGGCCATTAGCACTTGGCTTGGTCGTTGGGAGTCTCACTTTGAGCTTCATCCCAAGCCCGATGCAGTAAAAATTGGTTATGTCGGTCGTGAGTTAGGTGGCCGAGCTGCTGCTTGGTGGCGTGGCCTAAGGACCGCAAAAAACTTACCCACAACTTGGGAAGGTTTCGTTGATGTTTTTAAGAAACAATTCTTGCAGCCACCTTCTCAAACCGAACAAGCGCAACACTTGCTCACATTGTCTAGTAAGCCATTTACCTCTCTCGAGGATTATGTGCATCACGCTCGGACCCAGATCCAAAAATCGGGACTTACGGGTGAGAAATGGTTTGTCGCTTGTTTTTTGAATGGTATTCCCAATAGGGATTATCATTGGATTGTCCATGACAAGGACCCCACAACTTTCGAGGAAGCCATCAACATTGTGCTGCGATACCATAGGACTTCCAAGAAAGACCACAATAAACCTGAGTTCGCCAAAACTCCGAATGTCAAGTTCATTGGGAAACGTAAGCAATCCAGTGACACTCTTGACCGCGACTCAAAGAAACCGAACCTCTTCTGTGCATATTGCAAGAAGCGGGGCCACACAAAGGATACCTGTCGTCGTCTTGAGAGGAAGTCAATGAACACCCCTCCTCAAGACAAATCTACGAGTCACACAGGTGAGTCTTTTGATATTGTTGAAGTTCATACCAATCACTTAAGTTTATGTGAATGCACTTTTCCTTCACATTTACTTGGACCTAATGATTTACTCCGAGCAGTCGGATATATCAATGGAACACAAGCACATTTCTTGTTTGATTCCGGTAGTTCTCACAATTTTCTTAATGATCACTTTGTGCAGCAAATGGAGCTCCACATAAACGCAAGTGATCATATCTATCAAGTTCACATGGCAAATGGAAACGTTCAATACATCAGTGGCATTGTTTGTCAACTGCCAATTCAAATAGATACTTATTTGGAGAAGCTTGACTTTCATGTTATGAAATTACAATCCGCAGATGTCATTTTAGGATATCCTTGGTTTTTTAATAAAAACCCTTCTTTGTCCATTGATTGGGTTAATCACTCAATCACATTTGAACTTAATAATTGTAAACATTTTATTCAATGTTCCAAACTTCCTTCTCATTCACTTGTGTCTTCTAAATCTTTAAGTGAGTATTCTAGTTCATTAATTTATTCGTGTGTAATTGATCCTGCGGTTCAATTTTATTATTTTAATATTGATGCCACACAATTACCACATTTTGAGCAACGATTACTCGACTCTATTTTAGAGGATTTTCAAGATGTGTTTCCTACTGAATTACCGCTTACTTTACCACCTAAACGTAATGTGGACCATCAAATTGAACTCATCCCTGGGGCTGCTCCTGTGAGCATTCCACCTTACCAACTTAGTCGATTAGAAGAGGATGAGATCGCTAAACAACTTAAGGAATACTTGAGTATGGGCCACATTAGGTATAGTAAGTCACCTTGGGGTGCGCCAGTTCTATTAGTCAAGAAGAAGGAAGGTTCGTGGCGAATGTGTATCAATTATCGCCGTTTGAATAAAATGACAATTAAGAATGCATATCCATTACCTCGTGCCGATGATTTGATTGATCGTTTGCACGGGGCTCGATATTTTACGAAAATTGACTTACAAACTGGTTATCATCAGATTCGCATCGCCGAGGATGATATTCCTAAAACCGCTTTTCGTACGCGCTATGGCCATTATGAGTTTTTAGTCATGCCATTTGGGTTGACTAATGCTCCAGCCACATTCCAACAAGCGATGAATGATGTTTTCCGAGATCAACTCGGTGATTTTGTTGTCGTCTTCTTGGATGATATTTTGATATATAGCCGTACCTTGCAAGATCATGTTCAACATGTTCGATTTGTTTTGCGAAAGTTGCGTGACAACTCTTTCTATGCAAAACATTCAAAATGTGACTTCTTCCAAAAATCTATTGTGTACCTAGGTCATTTAATTACAGAAAATGGCGTTGAAATTGAACCTTCTCGTATTGAAAAGGTTAAACTTTGGCCCATTCCTCGTAATATTCGTGAACTTAGATCATTCTTAGGGTTTGTTGGATTTTTACGAAAATCAATTCGTAACTATTCCAAATTGACTACGCCATTAACTGACCTTTTAAAAGGTCATCCACGTAAGTCTGTCAAACCAATTTCATGGAATGAACAACTTGACAAATCATTTGAGACACTCAAGGAGCATGTGTGTCAGGCTCCCACTCTTCTATTACCAGACCCTTCTAAGCCTTTCTCAATTGAAACCGATGCTAGTGATTATGCTATTGGTGCCGTTCTTTATCAAGGTGGTCACCCTATTGCTTTTGAAAGTAAGAAGCTTGATGCTGCTCAATCTCGGTATTTGGTTCAAGAGAAAGAGTTGTTTGCGGTGATACACGCACTTAAAACATGGAGGCACTATCTCTATGGAAATAAATTTGTGGTTACAACAAACCATCAATCATTAAAGTATTTTGTGACTAGCCCGATCTTGTAGGTCGTAAAGGCCGTTGGGCTGACCTTATGCAAGATTTTGATTTTTCCATACGATATCGCAAGGGTTCTATGAACACCGTTGCTGATGCTCTTAGTCGCATTAAAGAAGTTAACATGCTTAGCTTCACGGAAATAAAATCTGATCTTTTAGATCACCTTCGAGGGAAATACCTTGATGACAGTTATTTCTCAAAATACTGGACGAAAGCCGAATCTGGTTTAGATGCCGATACTAGCACCCTACCCTCGAAGGCGACCTTTCACATTACAAACGGTTTGCTCTACCGTAGTGGAAAGGTCTGTGTTCCAGATTTACCAAATCTTAAACAGAAATTTTTTCATGAATGTCATGATGCACCATCTGCTGGTCATCCTGGAATACAACGCACACTCGTTCTCATCTCGTGTACTTTTTTCTGGCCTAAGATGCGCTCTGACGTGCATAAATACGTAACTCAATGCTTACAATGTCAGATTAATAAGTCGGAACGACTTAAAGCTGCTGGTCTTTTACATCCCTTAGATATTCCCAACAATAAATGGGAAAGTATCTCGATGGATTTTTTTGTTAGTTTACCTCGTACACAGAGGGGTCATGATGCCATATGGGTTGTCGTTGACAGGCTAACAAAATTAGCTAGATTTATTCCTACAAAAACCACGGTAACCGCTCAACAGTTGGCTTATCAATTTGTTGATGAGTTATTTCGTTTTTATGGATTACCGATGGATATTGTTAGTGATCGAGATTCCAAGTTTACTAGTGACTTTTGGACTCAGGTCTTTAAGAAACTAGAAACTACGTTGAGCATGAGTTCCGCAGATCATCCTCAGTCTGATGGACAAACTGAACGAGTTAATCAAATTATTGAGGACATGCTTCGAGCTTATGTAGCAAAAACCCCTTCTAAGTGGGAGCAATACCTTCCTATCTTAGAATTTGCCTATAATAGCTCTAAACATACATCCACTGGATATAGTCCTTTTATGTTGATGTATGGTTTTCAGCCACGTGCCCCAGTTGATGTCACGATTCATCGTGATACATTAGACAGTACACGCAATTTTTTGCAAGACATGAACCAAATGTTGCATATTGCCAAAGAAAATGTCAAGACAGCTCAAGATCGTGCTCGATTTTATGCTGATCAGGATAGACGTCCTCGTGCATTTACTATTGGTCAAAAAGTTTTTTTGCGTGTCCCAACTGATTCTACGTCATTATCTACGGGCAAGTGCGCTAAGTTAGCCCCACGATATTGTGGCCCATTTGAAATCCTTAAGCGAGTTGGGTCATCTGCTTATCACCTTGCCTTACCTCGTAACGTTGGTATTCATCCTGTTTTTCACGTCAGTCGTCTAAAACCATTTTTAGGCTCTAGTGATAACACCATCACAATCCAAGATCTTGTAACATTAGAGGATTTTTCTTACAAACCTCATGTTCCTGAACGAATTCTTGATTCTCGTACTAAACGTTTACGTTCTAAAGAGATTCGGCTATTCAAGATCAAATGGATGGATAAACCTATTGATGATGCCACATGGGAACGCGAGCATTCGCTTAAGGCACAATTTCCTCACTTTATATTGCAAGAGTGCAATCTTTTGAAGTAGGGGAGTATGTTATGTACACATAACGTTGGTGAGGGTAGGTCACTAATATTTACATTAGTGAAGGGTATGTTCACTATTATTAAAAAGGGGACTAATGATTGGATAGAATGAATGATATGTGCATGCACTATCATGATTTAGACAACCAATGAATAGAGAGCCTTTTAGAAAGGCACATCTATTCAAGGGGCCTAGGAAAAGGTATAAATATGAGGCTTAGCTACCCTCATAGACATCATCACGTCGGAAGGCTACTGTCGTAGACACCGGTGGTGCGGGCTAGGCTTTCGTCTCGACGATCGTGTTTATCTCTTCCAAGGTATTAGTCATCCTAATATCCGGCGGTATGGGACGTCGGTGGTAGGTTGGCTATGTCTAGATCATAGCTCGGGGGTGGTCGGGTGGAACGGGTTCTTCTATCCAATCTATTTTCTTCCTTTTTACTTGATTTGGTCTATTGATTAGTAATAGACTCTTAACACCTCCTCTGCCAAGGCCTATAGAACAAAACAGATTGCGGATCCCTTCTTCCGTGAAGTTGCCAAGTTCTTGCTAGAAGTCGGCTGCGTACATGTCAACGCATATGGGATGCCTAAACAGAAGGCGGGCATCATTATCGATACCTTTGAAGGGCGTGCCGTCGATTGGGGGGTCATCACAAGGCCAACGTTAAGGGAAGGCTTGCATGCGTACCAAGCAGGCAAAAAGCTCAGGCTGATCATCCAACGATACCTTACGGTACTATTTCCACCTCGAGGCCTGCCAACACCGCAGCCCAGCCAACCCACGACCCCGCCCCAATCCGCGAAACGTAGGTTAGCGGAGTTATCGACCCAGAGTGGGAAGAGGAACCCCAACCGGCTCAGCTAGACCCAAGGACAACACCTCCTACCGACCAGCCGGACACACGGACAACGCAGGAGGAACAACCGAGATGCTCCATGGAAGCAGCCCCAGAACCAGACACCGAAACACGGCGGGAAAGCCCCAGACCAAAACGGCGCAGATTGGACAGGAAAGATGGGCGGGGGTTGGTAAAAAACGCCCCCATGGCAACGGAGACACCGACCGAAGGCGAAGGCTCCGTAACAGCGGAACCAAATACCACCTTCGAAATCATCCGGGAGCCACAACCGATTATTACGACTCAGTCCCGACGAGGGAAAGCCGTATTGATGGTGGAAAGCGAGGTTTTGGCATATCCGGATATCCCGGATATGACCCACGAGTTCAACGCCCTCTTGCAGTTCGGTACTTCTTTTGAGCTCATGGAGTTCTTGGCAACACAACAAGTCAAAGCCGCCCAACGAATGGTCGAGGAGCATGCGGAACGCCAGATGATCGAGCTCGCCCTAACACAAACAACGGAGAGCGACGATGAGGACCGGCTAGCCAAGGTCGACAGACAGAGGAACGCCGGGGTACGGCGAGTGGGGATGGAGATACCGCCCTTAAACATGGACCTAGTCGAAGTCCATCGGGAACTGGCAAAGGTCAGCACGGGCGCCAAGGAGATGGCCATAAAAAATAAGAATGTCTGGAAGAAGGTTAAACTGACTGAAGCCGAATTGCAAAAAGCCAACGCACGCATCGCGGAGTTGGAAGCTCACGCGACTACGGCGCAACACGCAACCCCGCCACCGAACCACATCATCGACGCTCTAAACGAAGAAATCGAGGCTCAGACCACCATCGCCTCAAAAGCAAAAAGGGTCGTGCAGCTAGCGGAATCCGAAATTGACTGTCTTCGAGTAGAACTACGCCAATCCTCAGATAGAGAAAAGGAGATACGGGCTAATGGATGGAAGGCAGTAAAAACTCTTGAAGAGAAACTAGCTACGGAGGTAGCTCAGCACATCCGGACAAAGGACGACAATGCACAATTACGAGAGGACGCGAAGAAATCGGAGGCGGCAATAGCAGGACTTCGGGCCTTATTAGAAAAAAAGAAGGTATGGTTTGATGAGCAGTTGGTGGTCGAACAAGACAGAAGGCATCAGCTCGAAATCCGCCTAAACAATGAGATGGGGAAATTAGAAGAACAGCATGCAAAGGAATCCCAGCTGTGGGCGGGCCTGAAGGCCACGTATGAGGAAGCGGCAGCCGTTAAACAACAGGAAATCGCCAATCTCCAGAAGTCAATGGAAGACGCAGTCAACCATTGCCAGGCCATCACAGATAACGTGCGGATCCTTCTCCAAACAAATCAGAAGAGGTTCACAACGCAATTGAAACCGGCGTTGAACAAAGGATGGATGGCGTGGGCAACCCAAGCAGTGGAATTGCACGTGTATCGTGCGGACTGGGAGAACCGGCGAAAAGACGGTCGAGGTTTCTATAAACTAAATGAGGAGAGCATTACGACCGTACGAGAGGACCTAGTGCAAGACTATCGTGCGCTAGCAGACCAACACTCCAAAGAACTCGCACAACTCTTAGATGATTTTGGTGAAAGTCAGGAGGAGCTATTTCACCAGATCACACAAGCCGGCAACACGCGCACAAATGAGGAATATAGTGCGATGCCAATACCGGCCACAGCCGAAGAAGAAGAACCTCAGGCCCGATCACCAGAGATGACAACGATGGAGAATAGCGGGGACTGACGAGTGGAGTTCCCCACAGGACCAGACAGCGAAACCACTACCCAACAAGAGGTCCAGTCGCACGAGCCCACACTATCATTAGACCACGCGGAGAACGGTGCGGACCAGGCGGAATCTCCGCCCCACTCCCAGGAACACACAAAAACGGCCAACACCATGGAGGACGTAACAATGGAGGCCGAGCCGCAGCCGACTACAAGCACGACAACGACGGAGCCCAACCCACTAGCTCAAGAAGAGCCCACCGTACCTGGACCACCCACACACGGCGACGACGACTCCGGGAGAAACCAGCCCGACCAAACAGAGGAGCCACACCACGATGCACCTACGGGCCCTACATCATCTCCAGATGAGGACACCACAGCAGAGCGGAACATCCGGGCCATTTTGGAAGAAGATTAACGGGATGGGTGCGACGTGCAAAGGCACTGTCCCACAGGCGTGCCAAGTGTTGTCCGCCAGAATAGTAACCGACAGACAAAAGCATAGGAATAAGAAATTATATAAGAGCATAACGCATGTAACGGTTCACGCAGGGAGCGTGAACGACTAATTAGACCCTGCATATATAAAGGGCAGAAAACCTCTGATGGAGGTGCGTGTAATTTTGGGAATGTAAAGAAACACCTGATAATAGAATTCTATCTTCTCTGATCTTCTGTGTATAGCTACGGCTAATTCAGTGTTGGTGTCTTGAATACTTAAGTGTTGAAGTACGTAAGTGTAACCCTTGATAGGGATTCGGTTGTAGCCGTCTTCCCTTATACGCTGATAGGGTACAGGGGTTCTTCCCTTATGCATTACACTTAAACCCTTGTTCGTTGTTCCACACCCACTTTGAGGTCTAGGTTGAAGGACTGACTGCGGACTGTGTTCCTAAACAGCAACAGTGAGCGTTGCCCATTTGCAATAATCGAACATTGACGGTCGTGAGCAACCACATTAGATATGGCCATATATGATGTCCAACATTTATCAATGACTATTGCATTTGGCCTCACCCTAGGGATCCTTGTGAAAATGACTTTCAAGCAAGTTTATAATGTTATTTGCTCTTGATTTGAGCCCTTGTAAGAACTATAAATCATGTACCGTAGTCGGATCCCAATTCTCATGACATTTGGAGCAATAACTGCAAATAATAGCAACCTTCATTTATTTGTTTTAAATGTGGAGTTGATTGCCCAAGAGTTGTTTTGCAACAATCAATCACACATTTCCAACATCCATTTATCTTGAAGTGTTGTATCAAGATAAATGGTTGATGGGCTAGAGATCCATTTGAACAAGGCAAGTATAGTTGGACATGAGCCATTTTCCTGAGATCTCGATGTGGATAGGCATCTTCTTGACCCAAGACCCTTATAACAACGTGTTTAAATGTATTAGCCATATTATGAATCTCCTTTCATATCATAAAGAATCTAAATGAAACAAGTTCTAATGGACTAGCGTTAGACTGTGATATGCTTCTTTTCGCATGCTCATCGTGCAGCATGCCTTGCACACCCAACATCAAATAGGTTATTTTTGTAACAAATTATTACATTTGGGTGGCCAACAAATGGTACAAATGGGGTCTACTTCTTGGAACATGACCATTATGACATCATATATATTAAAATGGTCATGGTCGCATGCTTATCCCCATGTTCTCAAAGTTACGCATGTGTGTAGGAAATTTGAGCGGGACCACCGACAACTTGAACCTGTGAGGATGGGTTGAGTCATGTTTCCAAGTGCAATGAATCGAAGGCTCCCAAGAGTTGAAGGCCCTTTAAAGTTGTAGGCTCTTTAGACTCGAAGACTTGCTAGAGTCGAAGGCTCTTGAAACTTGAAAGCTCGTTAGAGTTGAAATATCCTCAAAGTCAAAGGGAGTGGTGAGTCAAAATCTTTTCAGAGTCGAACAACAATTAACACGTGAGGTAAGGACACTGATTAACATGTGAGGTTAAGAACCGTAACGAATTACGTATGCGAAAGCTTGAACACAAAAGACACAATTGGCTAGGCCAAACAACAACACACAGTTAGGTAAACACAAAAGATAGAGTACATAGTATGTGTGAGAGAGACAGAGAGAGTAGACAACAGAAACTCAATTCAAAATAATAATACTTTGTACAAGATGATTGCTCACAAATTATCTTTAATACAAGTCCTCTTGACAAGGGACTAGCAAAAGTACTAACTAGTAGTTCAATGCTCATAAACGAGCTACTGACACTAACTGCCTAAAATATTCCTATTTTAAAAATAGGAGTATAGGCCTAAAATGGCATGTCAGCTTTTAGTCAAATTGGCATTTGGCTTCTCCAACTGATTCTCTCGACCGACTTGGTTGTCGGCTTCTTCAACTGATCCAACCTACTGGCCTATAACCGATTCGGCTCATGTTGAGGTTGTCTCTCAAGACTCCCCCTTAAGCTCAACTTGAGGTTCCTCCTTCTCTACCGGTTATTCGCCTCAACTCCTTCTACCAGATTTTCTCCCGGTCCGCGCTCCATGACCCATTTAGTCCCGCGCTCCTCGACCTGCTCGACCGACTTGTCTACTCCCAAGGCCCTCAATAACCTTTTCCTTGCCTCTACGGAATTTGCACCCCTCGACCCGTCGACTCCTCCGTATTAGTGTCAGCTTTAGATGCCTCCTCATATGTTTGGCCTTCATATGATTCGGCTCATCCGAATCATTCTTCTATTGGATTTGGCTATCTCCGATTCGTTCCCGCTCTTGTCCGAATTGGCTGTCTCCGGTTCGTCTTCAAATCGAGCTTTGGCTATCTCAGCCCAAATCCCTGCTTTCTTCTCACGGGTTTTCCCTCCGTGTTTGGCTGGCTCCAGCTTGCTCATCACCCCCCCCCCCCCCCAAAACCCTAAACCCCCCCGTTTAGTCCCGCGCTCCTCGACCTGCTCGGCTGACTTGTCTACTCCCAAGGCCCTCAATAACCTTTTCATTGCCTCTACGGAATTTGCGCCCCTCGACCCGTCGACTCCTCCGTATCAGTGTTAGCTTTAGATGGCTCCTCATATGTTTGGACTTCATATGATTCGGCTCATCCGAATCATTCCTCTATCGGATTTGGCTATCTCCGATTCGTTCCCGCTCTTGTCCGAATTGGCTGTCTCCGGTTCGTCTTCAAATCGAGCTTTGGCTATCTCAACCCAAATCCCTGCTTTCTTCTCACGGGGTTTCCCTCCGTGTTTGGCTGGCTCCGGCCTGCTCGTCCACCCCCCCCCCAAAACCCTAAACCCCCCCGTTTAGTCCCGCGCTCCTCGACCTGCTCGGCTGACTTGTCTACTCCCAAGGCCCTCAATAACCTTTTCATTGCCTCTACGGAATTTGCACCCCTTGACCCGTCGACTCCTCCGTATCAGTGTCAGCTTTAGATGCCTCTTCATATGTTTGGCCTTCATATGATTCGGCTCATCCGAATCATTCCTCTATCGGATTTGGCTATCTCCGATTCGTTCCCGCTCTTGTCCGAATTGGCTGTCTCCGGCTCGTCTTCAAATCGAGCTTTGGCTATCTCAGCCCAAATCCCTGCTTTCTTCTCACGGGTTTTCCCTCCGTGTTTGGCTGGCTCCGGCTTGCTTGTCCCCCCCCCTTGCAATTGGTTGGTCTTCCCTTAGCCGATTTCCTTCCAATCCTTCTCTTGTCCAATTCGGTGTTGAGGAAAATCCTCGTGTGTTCGTGAAATGAAGCGGGACTGCCGGGGTCCTGAACTGGAAAGGATGTTCACCAAGCTAACAAAAAGACAAGGATGTGAGGAACATAACATGCGAGGAAAACAAGGAACCACTTGAGAAGATCGAAAATTGGTATAGTTGAGAAGAGGAAGGATAAGAAGAAGATGTTTACGAAGAAAAATATTATAATTATTATTATGGCGTTGAACCTTTGACTTCAACTTTAAGAGACAAGATATTTTTTCAATGAGCTTAGAACTCCTCTTTTCATTGCCCTTTTTTATTTTTTCTTTCTTTCTTATATAGGTGGTCCCATGCATATGATGCATGTGAGGGTACAAGATATGCATACAATGCATGGATTGCTTGAATTGCATGATTGCTATTTGGTGCTCATGCATTACATGTGATGCATGATAACTATCTCGCTCAATCGAGCTCTCATGTATGAAAATTTACATGGGATAAGTACAATCATGAAAATATAATTAAAAAAAAAAAACTTAGCCTAGTGGTATGTACTTTTTACTTGGTATATAAGGTTGTAGGTTCAAGTCTCCCAAATGTCACTTAGTACATATAATACTTGAGTATATATATTTTTATATTGTGAAAAAACTCCTTCATGACACCCACGCCAACGTGAAATCAGAGTTCTTCGTCATTTTCCCCTAGTGTACCTTGTTTAACACGACATCGGCTTCCTCAATTGATTTGGCTCTCTCATCAAGTCTCCCTTCAACTTAAAGTCCTCTGACTTTGATTCTCTCATCAAGTCTCCCCTTGACTCTCCCCCCTCAAGTTCGACAAATCGAGGTGTTGTAGACCACACATGCCCGAGAATTGCCGCAACTTGTCAAGACTAAGAGGTTTGGTAAAGATGTCGGCTAGTTGCCGATCCATCGGAACATACACTAGTTTCACTTAACCAGAAAGAATGTGCTTGCGCACGAAGTGGTAATGCACTTCAATGCGCTAGCCTTTTTAGCCAAATGGCTTCGCACATTGTGACAACCACTCCTCTGTACTTGGCCTTGGTGCTCGATAATGTTGGGAATTCGGTCCCTCCGGATGGGATCCGGATGAGAACTGGAGGAGCTGGATGAAGGAACCGGATCTGGAAGGGTTCCAAATGAGACCTGGAAACCGGATCGAGTGAATCCAGATGGATCCGGTGCAAACCAGATCCAAGGACATATGTGTAAATATGTTTCATGCTGAGCCTATTGAGGCTATATTTGTAAATAGCCCAAAAGTCATATAAGTATAAATATGACTTAGGGAAATCACTTTTGTATAGTGTGTAATAGTTAGCGTTGTTGTGGTTAGTTGTATCACAGTAGTACAGAGAGAGAGAAAAGTGAAGCCGCCAGTTGACGAAGATATAGAGCTCGAGGTCGTTGCCACTAAGTCTCTTGTTGTACCTCCTTTCTTGTATAGTGACAGTTGGAGTCTGTGGGCTCCCGTGGTTTTTCCCTATTAGGGCTTTCCACGTAAACATCCTGTGTCGTCTCTTATGTGTAAGTGTACGAACCTCCATTTCTGTTTTGTTCTTTCATAAAGTGTTTGAGTCTCGGTTGTGGCTGAGCGCTATTCTGCGCAAACTGGTATAAGAGCAAACAAGAAAATGAAAGAGTCATTTGGAAACATGTTCATGCTCACCGGCTCCAACTACCCAGTGTGGAAGTCAAAGATGAGGGACATGCTCATGGTCAAAGATCTCTTGTTGCCGGTATAGTTCAGGGACAGAAACCAGACAAGATCGATGCCATGACATGGGAGGTGATGCACATGAAGACGACAACATACATATAGTGCTTCATCGACATGAGCCTATACAACAACTTCAATGAAGAAAGTAATCATGTGCTTTGGGAGAAAATCGGCACCATGCTGGAGAGCAAAAACGCCGTAAATCGGGTTTCGGTATTCCGGTACCAGGACGGATCCAAGATGGCGGAGGACATGAACGCATTCCAGGGGCTTATAAACCAAACAACTTCGCTTGGAGTACCTCTAGCCGATGAGGTACTTGCGTCGCTATTGCTTGGTTCCCTCCCAGATAGTTGGGATACGCTACTTGTCACTTTGGGCAACGCCGGGCCGGAAGGAAAGCAACTATCCCTAGCAAGAATGAAGTCGAGCTTGCTAGATAAAGAGGCGCGTCGGAAAGACAAGGAAGTGATCGCCGACCCAAAAGCCCTGATTTCCGAATCCGACACTCAACGAGGGAGAAACCGGAACCGGAGTTCCCAGAACCGGGAAAACTCGGGGACAAGGTCGAAGTCAAGGGGGAGGCCTACTTGCTTCTATTGTGGGAAACCAGGACACTTCCAGAAGAATTGTCGGCACTTCCGGAAAGAGAAAGGGACCGACAACACCGATTCGAAGAAGAGTTTGGATTGAAATGGTTTGAACCGGAGAGGTCCAGATTGGAAAGGAACATCGGCGATCGAGACAAGTGCAGAAGAACTATTGCTCATCACCGAGGAGAATGAGTTAAACCTTGTCGGCGACGAGACAACATGGGTTGTCGATTCCGGAGCATCATTCCACCTGACACTGGATTGGGAATGCTTCTCATCTTACACTACCGAAGATCACGGTTGTGTTCGGATGGGGAATGAAGGTACTTGCCGAATCGTCATCATAGGAGATGTGTGGTTGACGATGTCGTGAAAATCCACCACTCTGTGCGGATCGTGAGGCGGAACCGCTGGGGTTATGGATTGGAAGGAATTAGGGTTCATACGCATAACTCAAACAAGATTTACACAAAAGACACATAGGTGAAACAAAACATTAGTTTATTGCAAAACAATAGATTCTTTTATAATATAAGAATCATGTTACAACGGGTTGGATGTGAATATGAAGGATTGTTTATAAAGGAATGGGGGAAGAGAGGTGGAGAAAAGAAGAGAGTGGAATATAGGAGTTTCTTTGTTGATGATGCCTCTTGATGTTGTTGATCCTTCTTCTTCCGCTTTCCAATTGAGTAGAGCTTCCATGTTCCTTCTCCCTCCTCCCCCTTCTTCACTAGAATAGGCTCTTATTTATAGGTGATTGCTTGCCTTTTTCCCCTAAAAAAATGCTTGTCTATATGAGTCTCCTTTTCTTTTTCTCACTATTTCTATTTTCTAGCCCCAAATTTCACATGCAAGATATTCTTGGAAAGCTCTTTGGGTTAGCTTTCTTATGCATCTTTTCTTTTCTAATTTGGACATCAGAGGAGGAAATTATGAGCTTTTTTCTCCATTGTGCTCCTCATATCCACGCGTGCTTTTTTTTTCTCTCTCCCCATCTTTGATTTATAAGGAATTATCTTTGGCAAATGAAAAAGTATTTTTGCTACCAATAAAGTTGACTTCACAATACTAGTTTATTTGAACTACTATTTTACTTCTTTTTGAGGGGGGTTTCACACTGTGTTAGAAACATCTCGATATCCAACCCCACCAAACCTGCACATCCTCTGGTATGTGGCAATGATTGTTAGCTGCTATTGCTTATTCTTTTTAACCCTCGAAGTCTAGAGGTTCGATTTCAGGATTTGTGCTCTCTCTTTTCTTAAAGATCTTGATTCTCTTCCCTGCAATCGGCAAAGCAAGTTGAGTTCCATCTAACTCCGCTAGAAAATAGGTTGCATTGTTTTCAATTTCCTTAACCACGTATGGGCAAAACTTGTAACGGAATGAGAGGCAAGAGTGATTGCAATACAACGGAAGATGATTGAGTGTGTGTGAGGCAACAGAGGGAGAGAGAGAGAGAGCACTTAAAGCAAAGATAGAAAAATTGTGTATTAACCAAAAATACATCAACATAAAACATCCAAGAGTAACTAAGTTACAATGTGTTGGTTTATATACCAACTAAGCTAGGGCAAGTGCCCTTTCTATTATTTACAAAACTAGCCCAAGATGTCCATGAGCTAGTGTGGAACCTATCTATGGGAAGTTGAGCTCGACTCTCAACACGCCCCTTCGAACACAACTTCTATCTGTCGAGAAGGTTGTTCGGTTCGTACTTCGACTTGTCTAGTCGGGTGTGTTGCATACTCGCGTAGTCGATCAATTGCGTATGTGTTGCGTATTGCTTCCATGTCATCTGTACTTATACCCCCCTGAAGTTCGACAATGTAGATGTTGTGAGACCAAGGTCCGATGCAAATTGCCCGAGCTTGTCGACTCCTAAAGCCTTCGTAAATATATCAGCAACTTGGAGGTGCGTACTTGTATGTTGTAGATCGATCTCGCCGGCTTGTACGCGCTCGCGGATGAAGTGGTAATGCACTTCGATATGTTTAGTCCGCGCGTGAAATATAGGGTTCCGTGCCAAGTAGGTATTGCTCATATTGACACAGTAGAGACAAATTGGATCCTTGATGGGAACGCCCAGATCCTTTAGTATGCGTTTAAGCCATACAGCTTCGCATGCGGCAACTGTTGCGCCCCTATATTCGGCTTCCGTGCTTGATAGTGCGACTGTCGGTTGTTTCTTGCTGCTCCAAGAGATTGCTCCGCTTTCGAGGGAGAAGAAAAATTTGGAGGTGGATCGTCTATCTGCTTTATAGCTTGCCCAGTCCACGTCGGTGTTCGACTTATACATGATGTCGTAAGCCATTGTTGTACTAACATACCATAGTATCCTCTTGGCATAATCAAGATGAAGGTTTCGTGGATTCTGCATGAATTGGCTTAGTAGGCCGACTGAATAACTGAGGTCGGGTTGCGTAATGGTTAGATAGATCAAACTACCGATCAATTGTCGATACTGATTCGGCTCGCTCTCAGTGGTTCCGGAATTGGCATCAATCTTTAGGTTACGATCGAGAGGGGTAGACACAGGCTTGCACTCGGTCATTCCAAACTTGTAGAGTAAGTTAAGGACGTAGTGCCATTGTGAGATCATTATCCCAACTGGTGTCCGAATTACTTCAATGCCTAGGAAGTAATGGAGTTCGTGCAGGTCTTTCATTTCGAATCTGCCGGAGAGAAGTGTTTTGACTTTGTTGATCTCAACGAGATCCTTTCCTCCGATGACCAAGTCATCCACATATAGGACGATGATGATCATGCTATTCGACTCATTTTGGATGTACAAAGAAGTATCGGATTTTGACATCCGAAATCCGACTTGATGAAGATATTTCTTGATCTTCGAATGCCAAGGACGCGGTGCTTGTTTGAGCCTGTAGAGTGGCTTCTTGAGTTGGCATACGACGTGTGGATGTTTACGCGATTTGAATCCGGGTGGTTGAATCATGTACACCTCTTCTTCTAACTCTCCTTGGAGGAAAGCATTTTTCACATCCATCTGGTGGAGGTGCCATCCCTTCACTGCGGCGAGTGCAATTATTGTCCGTACAGTTGTCATCTTTGCCACCGGGGCAAAGGTTTCTTCGTAGTCTATGTTGTGCGTTTAGCCTTTCGCAACAAGACGTGCTTTGAAGCGATTTATGGATCCGTCGGCATTGTATTTTACTTTGTATATCCATCTGCAGCCAATCGCTTTCTTGTTCAGGGGGAGAGGAACGAGATCCCATGTCTCGTTTTTGCATAAAGCTTCCATCTCCTCATTCATCCCGTCGACCCATCACGGATCCTTTGCGGCTTCAAAAAGCGTCTCCGGTTCCCGAACTGACACTACTTTCATCATAAAAGCGTAGTGATACACCATGTACTCGTCATAGCCGTAGCGGTTTACGGGGTTCTTTTCACATGTGGATCGGCGTAGCTCTCGATCCGTGGGGAGTATGGCTTTCTTCGCTCCATCTATGTGGATGTCGAGATCTTCAAATTCATTGTCAAGAGAATGAAGCATCTTGGTCTCTTCATGATCTTCATATTCCCGCATTTTCGCCTTCCCTTTGTCCAGCTTCAGACTTGGTCGAGATGTGCTTTCATCGCTCGGCGGCTCTAATGGCCCACTTAACTGTGTCATAATTGGGTTGTCTTCTAACATCTGTGTGAGACGATCCTCAGCTTCTATTTCTATTTTAGTGTCGTCCGCGTCGAGCCGGGTTGGAGTCGAAGTGTTCTCTAGTGCGTACCAGGATGCGTATTCATCGAAGACTACGTCTCGACTTGTTCGAACCTTATAGGTAGATGGGTTAGCATTTGTACCCCTTCTGTTCGAGTGAGTATCCTATGAGGATACATTTCTCTGACTTTGGGTCAAGCTTTTGGCACGTATCGTCGGGAATATGTACGCAGGCGATAGAACCGAAAATGCAGACATGTGACAATTCCGGCTTCTTTCCGAAGAACTGCTCATGCGGAGTTATATCGTGTACTCCCGTGATTGTGCACTTGATCATGAGATATACGGCCGTATTTTCCGCTTCTACCCAATATGATTTTGGTAGGTTCTTCTCGTTCATCATGGCTCGTGCGACTTCTATTACATGGCAATTTTTACGCTCTGCTACACCGTTTTGCTGAGGCGTGTGTAGACACAAGAACTCTCGTTGGATTCCTTCTTTTCGGAGATACACCGTAAATTCATCCGAAAAATATTCTTTGCCTCCATCTCATCGAAGACAACGTACATGCCAACCCGTAGTTTTTTCGACTTTGGCTTTGAATGTCTAGAAGTGCCAGAACACTTCACTCTTCAGCTTCAACAGATAGATCCAGGTGTTCCTGGAGAAGTCGTCGATGAACATGACATAGTATCAGCATCCCCTGAACATTGTTGTCTGGGCTGGTCCCCACACATCTGAATGTACGACATCCAGGATTCCTTTGCTCACATTCCACTCTTTAGGGAATGGGTGACGACGTTGCATTCCGAACTGACATGCTTCGCATACGCCTGTAATCTCCTTCGCCGTAAAGTTATGGAGTCCGACTACGACTCCTTTCGATTGCATGTTCTGGAGCTTTTGGAGATTGATGTGGCCGATTCTCTTGTGCCACAGTTTCAAGTCGGTTTCGACTTTCTGACCCTTTGCAAACATGGCCGACTTTACCTCGCTTGATTCGAGGATGAACATATGGCCTTCACGACGGCCATGAGCTATGACTTGATCGCCTTTTTCGATGAAGCGCCCATCGTTATTGAAGCGTACTTGCATTCCTTGTTCGACAATCTGGCCAACCAAGACCGGGTTTTTCGTAATAGTGGGGACATGCAACAAGTTCTTGAGGTAGGTCTGTTTGCCATCGTTTTCGAATGGGACGTTCCCAATATGTTGTATTGGGTGAGTCGTGTCATCTCCTATTTCGACATATTCGGGACGTTCGGGCTTCCGTAGTTCCCGAAACCAATCTTCATGGGATGTCATGTGATTGGATGCTCCCGAATTGACAAACCATACGTTGTTCGGAGTGGAAGCGGTAGTTGACGGAAGTGCGGCCATTGAGTGTGCTTCGTGCTTCATTATTAACATTCTGTCGCGGTCTCCGTTGTTGGAGTTCGTGGCGTAATTTGTTAGTTGTCGGCCTTGCTTACGCTTCTTCTTCCAACACTCCTCTTTGTAGTGGCCAGGTTTTCCCCAGTACCCGCACTCAACTGGGTTCCTACGGTTGCTTGGTCTAGCGTGATGACTCCCCCTTCCGCCAAACTCTCTGGGGCAGTTTTTGTCTGCTTGCCATTGGTGGGAGTTACGTTCTTGGTTGTGTCGGCCTTGGCCGAATCGACCTCTCCTTCCGTGGCTTGGTCCTCTTCCTCCATCGAAGTTCGAATATAGCATTTGTCCGTCATGCGCGTTGTTCCTTTGACACACGTGATTCTCTTCGACTAGCAACAATGATTGGAGATCAAAAAAGGAGGGAGGATTCTCTCTCGCAAGAACGGCCGATCTTATTGCGCCAAATCGCGGTGCCAAGCCACCGAGGCATATCTGCACCATTTCTTCGTTGTCAATGCTAACATTGATTGATCCAAGGGCATCGCACAACTCCTTGATCTTTAAGGTGTAGTTGCCGATTGACATGTCCCTTTGTTGAAGATTGTTCAGCTCCTGTCGAAGTTAGAGCTTTTGTGTGGCCGTATTCGCTGCGAAAATATTCTTGAGGTTTTCCCACGCCTGCTTCGGCGTTTTTGCCTCTCGAATGTAGCCAAGCATATGATCATGAACGCATGATGCAAGGCAATACAACACACGGCTTGCAGCCTGCTCCCAAGAGGGATAGTCGGCGTGTGTTGGGTTGGGTTGTGATTCGTGAGCTCCTTCGATGTGGCTCTAGTAGCCTTTTTAGACAAGGTATTGATGCATCTTGTATTCCCAAGATGCAAAGTTCATTCTGTCAAGCTTCTCGGTAGGAAGAGCGCTTCCCATTTGAGTATTCATGGTGATTTCTTCTCTATTGATGGGCTGGTTCTGTTGATCATTGGCGTGCAGCACAACACAGTCGAATAGGCTTAATTAGGCCACCACACGCTCTGATACCATGTAACGGAATGAGAGGCAAGAGTGATTGCAATACAACGGAACATGATTGAGTGTGTGTGTGTGTGTGTGTGTGTGAGGCAACAGAGGGAGAGAGAGAGAGAGCACTTAAAGCAAAGATAGAAAAACTGTGTATTAACCAAAAATACATCAACATAAAACATCCAACAGTAACTAAGTTACAATGCGTTGGTTTATATACCAACTAAGCTACGACAAGTGCCCTTTCTATTATTTACAGAACTAGCCCAACATGTCCATGAGCTAGTGTTGAACCTATCGATGGGAAGTTGAGTTCGACTCTCAACAAAACCATCGTTTCACGAACTTTCGAGTAGTGCTATGCTAATTATCAAGGTTGCTATCATAGACAAGTCCCCAATCTCCTTCTTCAATTTTTCTTAGACGAAGACAATGTTTTTTATCAAAATTCTCCTTGTTCCTCAATCGAGTTCACGTAACTATTCTATTGCTAACTCAACATCTTTGGGTCTCCGTTCTAATTGTTGGATCCTTGTAGCTAGCAAGTCTTCTTAACTCATCTCCTCTTGCCATGGTAAAGCCGTCCATGAGGTAACACTTTGCTCGATAGGCATTATTGGTTTTTGCCCTAATATGAGCTCGGCCGACATATATCCTGTAGTCATGCTCTGTGCAGTTCTATCGGCCCACAATGCATATGCTAACAATGATGTGCATCCCCAAAATCTGTCTTGCCAGACCCAAATCTTTCCTTCAAAAGGTCCGATTTAGAGCCTTCTTCCGCATTCGGATCTTTATTTGGTCTCGTCCGATGATCAACATGTCGTCCACATATAACAGGAGTATCAGGAAGTCGCTTCCATCAAATTTCTTCACGAACACGTAGTGGTCGGCCTGTGTCTTGTGGTATCCTTGGTCGGTCATGAAGGAGTCGAACTTCCGGTACCATTGCCGGGGGAGCTTGCTTCAGTCCGTTGTCGAGAAAATCCTCACAAATGCGTAGAAGCTGGGCAGGACCACGGGGGTCTTGAACCAAGGAATCAAGAAGTGAGGAGGAAGAGTCTGTGGTTTACGTAAGCCCTGAGATCGCAGCTAAACAGAGAAGGTTAGCAAAACGAGAGAGAGTGTGTAAGAGGATCACGTGTAGACACAGGCGCAAACAGAGGTGTTGAGAACAACTTGAGTTAGGTGGATGGGTTTCTATTAATCAAAACATGCGCGTAGCGCTGTGGGGAATTACAACCGGATCAGTGCCAGTGATAGAGCATAGAGCTCTACAGTAGTTAGATGCAAAGGTACGTAGGCACGCAGAAGGTCGATCCCCCCGGTCGGGAGCACTCGGGCGTCTGACGTGAGCAGGGGGAAGCGTCTTCCGATGATACCTCATAGGACTCGTCGTTCCTTCTTCTGGTTGTTTCTTCTCTCCTCTCTAGATCACCTTTTCTTTTTTTCCTCAAAAATGACATCCCCGCAAAAAGTCAAAGGTCGCCCCTTTTATAGCACAAGGAGCGACCGTTACAAGGCATTCATGACTTGTCGCTTTCCCTTCCTAGATTCTCCCCCCTAATTCGCTCTCCTCGTAACTCTCCCTACTTACGCGATGTCTGAATCCCTATTAATGGCTTAACTACCTAGTACACCTCCTTCTATCTATGCCTAGTACTTACACTATTTAATTCACTAGGGGTGTGCACTCGTGCACACCAGTGCTCCCTCGCGTTTCACATTATTTCCACCTATGGCCCGGAATCTTCATGACACCGTATAAGCTCTTTTCACCCGACACACCAGGTGCTCCTTCCCTTTCTTGACAAATTCCTCCGGCTGCTGCATGTAGATCTCTTCTTCGAGGTCACCGTGCAGGATCACCGTCTTGACGTCTAACTGCTCGACTTCGAGGTCCATGCTTTCCGTAATGCTCAACACAGTCTGGATGGATGTCATCTTTACTACCAGGGCAAAGATCTCATCGAAATCCACTCCTTTCTTTTGCTGGAAGCCCTTCACCACAATAGGGGCCTTATACCTTGTTGGATTTCCGATGTCTCCTGGGTTCAACTTGTACACCCACTTGTTCCGGAGTGCTCTCTTTCCTTTCGGCAACTTCGTCAATTCATATGTGTGGTTCTCATGCAAGGAATCCATCTCATCCTATATGGCACTTAACCACTTGCGGTTGTGGGTGTCTTTCTTTGTTTCTTCAAAGCTTTCCGGCTCCTCCTCATCGATCAATAACACATGCTGTGCATCCGGAAATCTCCGGGGGGACCTTCTCTCTCTTAGAGGGTAACTCCGTCCTTGTTTTTCGACCACTGGCTCCTCCATCTGTTCTTCATCCGAATCTGATACGGGATCTTGTGTAGTTGCGGTGTTCGATTCTTCTTCGGTCGGTTCGGTTCTTTGTCCGAATCTGATCGGTTCATCATGGTCTTCAGCTGACATCCGGCTTCCAAATGGATGTGTCTTTGCATCTTCCAACCGATTTATGTCAGTCGACCCGGAGTCCACTATCTTCTTCTCCGACTCCCAATCGAAAATGGTCTTGTCTTCCATGAAGACTATGTCTCGACTCTGGAAGACCTTTTTGTCGACCAAGTTCGACACTTGGTAGCCGGACTCATCATCACCGTATCCAAGGAATATGCATGGCCAAGACTTTCTTGAAGACAGATAATACCTGGTCCTTCGTCTTTAGCGGTGAGACCCACAGCTTCCGACCATGGTCGTCTATGAATGTCACGAAGTATTGTGATTTGGCATGTGACTTCGTGTCCACTTGACACATATCGGTATGCACCAACTCCAGTGGTGCATTTCGTCTCATTAGTGTTCTTGACTGGAAGGAGGTTCGTTTTTTCTTGCTGGCTAAACAATCGGTGCACTTCTCAAGATGCACGTATTTCACCTCCGGAATCTGGTTGTCTTCGACAAGTCTTCGCATCCCCTTATGGCTTATGTGGGACAACCTTTTGTGCCACAACTCACCGGTAGTGTCGGATACCATGTTCACTGCTTCTCGGCAGATGCGGGCATGCATCAGGTACAATGTGTTGATCTTTCGGGCTCTGTCCACGTTCAAGCTCCTTATGCTGAATTTCATTACTCCGTTCCGAATGCTACCCGTGTAGCCTTTGTCATCTAGTCAACCGGTTGATATCAACTTCAACCAAGCCTTGAGAACGTGTCAGACATCCTTCAACAACAATTTGCAACCGGTTGAGGTCGTCAACCACACATCTTGTTAGGAATCGACCGGCCACAACCGGTTTCACGTTCGTGTGTAGAAACCAAGAACTAGTACACAGATAGAAGAACGTGAAGACACAGAGACACATATATTTTACATGGAAAACACGAAATGGGAAGAACCACGGAGGTCCACAAACCCCGAGAAAACAGATCACTATAGAAGAGAGAAAGTACAAATACGGAACTTGGAGGCAACGACCTCGAGTTCTCCTTCGTCTGATAGACGGCTACAGAGTTACACTCTCACTCTCTCACACACTATTACAGAGGCAACTACCTCGTTTTAACTTTACAATAATGATCACACACACACACACACCTATAAAGTTTGCCCTAGTTTCTTATAAACAAAAGCAACTTTCTGGCTATTTAAAAGTATAGCCCCCCAAGAGGCATTTTAGACTATTTACAATTATAGTCTTCCGTAAAGATTTTGGTTTCCGATTTCGATATCGATATCAGTTTTGGTTTTGGTTTCGGCCTCGGCCAAATTACCCTGGTGTCCTCGATTTTGGTTTCGGCCTTGGCCGAGTTACTCACCAAATCGGTTCTTCTCTTCCCATCTCGAGGGACATGTTTCCCAACAAACTCCCCCTTCACTCCGAGATGGGGTACTTCACCAAATTGGCTCTCTGTCGGCACACGTTTAGCCTTTCGGCTGACAACACCTTCGTTAGCATATTCGATCCATTTTTGGTTGTGTGGATCTTCAATAGAGCAAACTCCGTTTCTTCTACTCGCTCTCGGAACCAATGATATCTTCTCTAGATGCGTTTGTTCCTCGAGTGGTAGGCGGCATTTTTTGCAAGGTCGATGGCACTATGGTTATTGTAATGGAGTTGGAATTCCTCCTGCCGAATTCCTAGTTCACCGATAAACTCATTCATCCATATGATTTCCTTACCGGCTTCCGCTGCGGCCATATATTCGGCTTCCATGATCAACAACACCACGGCCTTCTACAACCTCGACTGCCATGAAACGACTCCCCCTCCATAAGTCATTATCTACCCGGACTTGGATCGGCTAGTATCCACATAAGACGACATGTCCGAGTTAGTATAACCTTCTAGTGTGGGGTTACCCGAACCAAAACGAAGACACCCCGTTGGAGGTGCCTTTTAGGTACCCAATGCTCTCTTCTGGGGTTGCTCATATATTGGCAAACCACGCCGACTGCTTATCCTATGTATGGCTTGGTACATACCATTGTGTACATCAGGCTTCCGACTACGGAGGCATAAGGAACCTTTGACATCTTGGCCTTCTCAGTTTTCGATTTCGGACATTGTTCTATGCTTAGCTTGTAGTTTGTCGGTAGTGTCAAGCCGATTAGTTTCTCGCTTTCCATGCTGAATCTTTGGAGCACCTTTGTCACGCATTTTTCTTGTGACAATCATAACAATTTCTTTGTTCGATCCCGAACAAGGCCTTCTTCAGCACTTGGATCTTCGTATGGGCCCGTTTGACAATCAACATGTCGTCTACGTACAACAGAAGGATGAGGAAATCTCCTCCGTCGAATTTCTTCACCTCATCGGTTAACAGTACACGCTCTTCATCCGGAAATCTTCAGGGGGTCCTCCTTTCTCTTAGGTCTCCATTCAGTATGGTCAGTTCTTCTTTGACTTCTTCGGTCGATTTGAATTCGGTTCCTTGTTCAACCATTTCCCGTCGCTCTTAAGTCGGTTCTCGATTTTGCCAAGTATTAAATCGGCCGACTGGGTTGGATTCATTTTCGATCGCATCGGTTTCTACTCGATTTGGTCGAGTGTCGACAATGCCACGACCTTCTCCAACCTTGACTCTCACAAAACAACTCCCCCTGCATAAGTCATTACGTACCCAGACTTGGATCGACTGGTATCCACATCAGCCGACATATTCGAGTCAACATAACCTTCTAGTGGGGGTTTAGGTTCCTCCGGATGGAATTCAGATGAGAACCGGAGGCGCCGGATCAGACGAGTCGGATGAAGGAACCGGATCCGGAAAGGTTCCGGATGAGATCCGAAAACCGGATCGAGTGAATCCGGATGGATCTGGTGCAAACCGGATCCAAGGACATATTTGTAAATATGTTAGAGTAAGCCCACTGAGGTTATATTTGTAAATATCCCTAAGGTCATATGAGTATAAATATGACTTAGGGCAATCACAAAAGTGTGTTGTTGTTGTATATTGTTATAGACAGAGAGACAGAGAGAGAGAGAGTGAGAGAGAGATACAGAACTAGTCGGTTTGGCGAAGACATAGAGCTTGAGGTCATTGCCTCTACGTCTCACATTGTATTCCTCCCCTTCATAGTGATAGTTGGAGTCTGTGGGCTCCTGTGGTTTTTCCCATTTAGGGTTTTCCACGTTAACATCCTGTGTCATCTTTGTTTTAGTTTGTTCTCTTCTATTCCTTGTTGAAGACTCGATTGTGGCCGAGCGTTATTTCCGTACAAATTGGTATCAGAGTGAATAACATAGGAAATGGAAGAGTCGTTCGGCCGCATGTTCAAGTTCACTTGGTCCAACTACTCAGTGTGGAAGTCGAAGATGAGGGACATGTTGGTGGTTAAAGATCTTTGGTTGCTGGTACAGTTTGGGGACAAGAAACTGGATAAGATCGATGCTGCGACAGGCGATGCACATGAAGACGACAACATACATCTGGTGCTTCATTGACATGGGCTTGTACAACAACTTCAATGAAGAAAGTAAGACTCATGAACTCAAGGAGAAGGTCAGCATCATGTTCCAGAACAAAAATGCCGTTAATAGGGTTTGGTATTCCGGAAGTTAGTGAGCCTCCGACACCAAGACAACTCCAGTATGGCGGAGCACATAAATGCCTTCCAGGGGCTAATACACCGAGCCACCTCATTGGAAGTACCTCTTGTGGATGAGGTACTCACATTGCTCTTGCTCGGTTCCCTCCCGAATAGTTGGGAGACGTTAGTTGTCATGTCGGGTAACGTCGGGCCGGAACGAAAGCAGTTGTCCCTAGCAAGGGTAAAATCAAGCTTGCTAGATGAAAAAGCTTGCTGAAAGGACCAGGGCTCTGGAACCGATCCGAAGGCATTGGTTATGGAAGATGACCACAACCGGGAAGAGGCCAGTATCGGAGTCCCCAAAACTGGGACAAATCGGGGACGAGGTCGAAGTCAAGGGGGAGGCCTACTTGCTTCTACTGTGGGAAGCTGGGGCACTTCTAGAAGAATTGTCGGCATTTCCGGAAAGAGAAAGGAACCGACAGTGCCGATTTGAAGAAGGGTTCTGACCGGAACGATGTCGTAAAGTTTTTCGCCAACGGTATGAAAATTGAATGGAATGTATAAAATTGAGTGTTGTTCTTCACACACAACATAAAACAATAATAGTGAAGATACTATTTTATACTAGTTTAATATCTTGGTACAAAAAGATGGATGTCTTCAAGACCTTTCAAATACACTTTACCACATAAGAAACAGACAACTAAGTGGCAAGTTATGTGGGTATAAAGTTTGCGAAGAAGAAGAGAAAAAACAAAACTATGAGATATCCCACATAGACAGGACAAATAAGGATCCCAGAGTATATAAGGAGGGCCAAAATCTATTACTTTGTGTTTATGAGTGGATCATAGAATGTTCAAGATGACTTGAGCTAAACTAATCGGATGAATGGGTGTGGCCTAACTACTTGTAAAGGTTTTGGCCAACCGGAACTGGACAACGATCGGGACCGGATGGCGACGAACATGATCGGATTGAACCGGTCGGGACAAACAGATCGGTTGGTTGATTGCGGTGCATGGTGGTTTGAAGATTTTCGGTGTAAATACAAGACCAAAAGCCTAGTAGTATTTTGTGTTTTAAAAGGGATGTGAGCAAGGCTTGAACCTTGCACCTGCAAGATAGGATGCAATATGCTTAACAGTAAGCCAAGTCATTTCCGTAGAAGCTATATTTTTATCATTATAATTTTACATGTAAATTCTCATACATGAGAGCTTAGCTGATGACATGGCAAGCATGCATTGCATGCATTTCATGCATTACGTGCATGTCTTGCACCCTCACATGTATCATATGTATGGGGGCATCTATAAAAGAGTGGAGGATTCAAGCAAATGAAACTAATGAAAAATTTGGGAAAAATAAGAAACTTGTAATCCTATTTTTGATGTATCTTCTCTCTTAAATCTAAAATTTAAAAGTTCAATCTTTATCTCAATATCTCTCTTTCGTCATATCAATCTCTCTCAATCTATCTTAAATACTTTCTCACTAAAGTTAGTGCAAACTTCGAATCCTTCCGGTCTAGGACCCCAGTGGCTCTGCCTCACAATCCGCACGTAGTGATGGATCTTTACGACATAATTAAGTGGTGAACCCCACGTGAAAGAGGCGGTAGGAAGGATCAAGTCGAGGATCGACCGATACTTGGAGATGACATCCTCAAGCAATCAAGCGGGAGAGTTTGAAAGGATGATGCTAATTGTTGAACAAATGATGAGATCTCAAGACAATGATACGAGCGTGGAGAAGGCGTCGACCGCGTCGTAAAGCTCGAGGGTCAATTTGATGGAAGGAACATTACGAAGCTCCTTGATGCATACAAAAGGGAGATGAATCGAAGGGACGACGCGGCAAATCACAAGTTTTAAGAGAGTGGTCGCCAACAACATCCAAAAACTCGTTGTCGTAGTGTAGTCCGCACACTATGTGAAAAATATAAAAATAATATATCCGATTTAAGTACATATATATAAATAAAAGAAAATATTAAAATATTTATTACATGCATAGGCCAGGATTCAAACCCTACACCTCCATGTAAATAAACTAGAACTTTACCATTGTATTAACTTATCATAAGTGTTGTAAATATAGATTTAATAGGTATAAGACTTTTATTTATGCCTACCTTTATTAAAAAGTAAATCATGCATTTTTAGAGTGTGTGAATACTTTATTTACAAGAAAAATATAAACCAATAAAAAAATACTCGTGCACATCTAGCATGCGTGAGCACTATATTCAGGAAATAAAAGCATAGTGGAAAAAGCAACTCATGCACATTTAGTGTGCATGAACAGTTTAGAAAAAGCAGGAAGCTATGCTTAGTCTCTCCCATCCTTATATAAGGAGGAGAGAAAGATGTATATGGTTGTTGATTATTTTGGAAGGGAGGACCAATATAATATATTTGTGGGATTCACGAATTTGTCATCTAAATTGTCTCTTACTAACTAAATATTGATTAAATATACTAAACTCATGGGATTCACGAGTTTCATAACTTACCTCTCTTTCTATTTATTCATTACTAGCCTTATCTCATATTCTTCTTTCTCCTAGTCCAAAAACCTCATTGGTTCCCACCCGATTCATGCAACGATCCGGAGCCGAAAGACACGATACAAGTGGTGAACCCGACGTGAAACCAGGTGGCAAGGAGATGGAAATTCAACCAGAGGCTAACAACATGATGGCAATGATTGAGCGGATGCTACAAGAACAACACGTGATGTCGAAGATTGCGGCAACAGTAGAGCGGCTCATGCAACGGAACGATGTTACCCGGCCGGCAAGAGGGCTAAAAGATGTCCAGACCAGAGTGTGAAAAGGGGAATTGTTATTTGGGAATCTGTTGTAATTACTAGTCTTAATATATTAATATATGAGAAGATGTGGACGGACAGACCGGAATCGATATGCCGATCCGGATCCGGACCGATCCCGAATAGGTGCCGGTTGGCACCATTTTGTACTCGCACAGGTGACCTATATAAAGGCCCGGTTACAATGTAGTCATTAACGGAGAGTAATATAAACCTTTTGTTTAATCATTGAGTATTGTTCACCGTTCTATGCTTATTGTATCTCTTACGCGTGTTAATGACGTATTGCGAAGTAACCTATTAAGGTCCAATTAAGCGTTGTGTCGTAAGTTATCTTGCCGTAACACCCTTTGGTGAAGTGTCTTAAGTGGACACCCTGTGTTAGGCTGTTGTCTGGCCCTAAGGATTAACAAATGGCCAATTCAATGGGAAAGATGTGTCACGGTATTTGCGAGATTACAAGGCGGAAATGCTACGGTGCGGAATTTCGGAAGGATTACAAGTGACATCCTTCAGCCGGGTGGCGATCGACGGACTTCAAGGGAGTATCCACGGGATGCGACAACAAAATCGGACATGGGAAGCATTTGAAGAGGCCCTAAAGACCACGTTCGCCATCGAGGACTCCTCCAAGGCAACGAGGAGAGGATTCGAAGATTGGGTGGAAACACCGGACAGGGGGATGAAGGTCCTCGATGTGTTTTCAGCATTCGAAAGTCGATTCGGGAGGTTGTCCATGAGAGATCAAGATATCCTTGCACCGGAAAAAGTGATCATGTTCCTACGAGCCATGGACGTCCGGGACCGGAAAGACCTTGGAGTGCTTCTGGAGGACACGACCACCGAGAGTGGCCTCACCGATACATGGGATAACATGCGAGATATCGTCGCACGATACACAAAGAGGGGGCAATGGCTTGCTAACGAAGAAAAGAGGGTTTCGGAACCGATTCCGAAACCGAGATCCGGATTGGAAGACCATCAACCGCGGGCTTGGGAGACTACGACCGAGAAGGGAATCGACACAACCACGGTGGAGCAGTTGCTGAAGGAGATGGAGAATCTGAAAATCGTGATGGTGAAGAAGTTGGATGATTGTCCCACAAGTTCCAAGTATATGGACCATCGGTGTATATGGTGTGATAGCACCGAACATGATCGGAGGGATTGCGACGAGCACAAGGACGTGTTACGATGAGATCTTATCTACTATGAGGGAAATCGGATTCATTCGATGGACTCTCGGAAGCCACTCTGACCGAACTTCCGGAAAGGCGACATGCAGAAGGTCCTAGAGGAGGAAATAGCGGCGAAAGGTAATTATTCGACAACTGCGGGAATAAGTGTGGGTGAGTCATCAGGAGCAAAGGCATCTTTTTGGCCGAATGTGCTAGAAAACCCCGAGAAAACCGACACCAATGAGATTCGAAGCACCGCGGAAGGCATCCGTGAAGCTATGGGATGGGAGTGCCCCGTCGATAAGAATAGCGTGTACGCCTTATGTCAATTGCATGAAGTGTATATACACAAGAAACGACGGCGCACGGATGATGCGGCCGGACCATCAAAGACACCAGAAAGCTGGAACACCGGAGGGAAGGGAAAAGAAAAGACGATTCCGGCATTCAAGCTCGCCTCGGACATCGAACAATAAACGAACTTGAAAAAAGTGTTCGAGGAGAGAATCCTCGATAGCTGGGTAGACTTTTCGCTTCGGGAATTACTCAGAATAGCGAAGAGGGAGTTCCACGATCTTCTTGTGGATCTCGTGAAGAGAAAAAGACAAATTACGGAGGAAAATGCTCGAAGAGTAAATGCGAACATGGTTTTAATGAATGATGCCGAATTGCAGGACGAAATTCCAAACTCCCACTACACAAGGCCACATTGGGCACGTGCAACTACGGAGACTCCGGTCCAAATCGGCAACATCAAAGAGCCCGTGCTAGCATTGATTGATCATGGATCAGAGATCAACGTGATATCCAAGGAGTTCTACCGGAAGGGGAAGTGGCCTATTAACACTAATCATGGATGGAAGATCCGGGCAGCCACTAAAGCAACAGAAGACCTATTTGCGGCTTGTCCGGATGTGACGGTGAAGATCAGAGATGTGGAGATAGACCAAAATTTCTTCATGCAAGATAAGGTCTCACACTTCGTGATCCTCGGGAAACCCTTTATCATGGCATCAAGGATGGAGAGGAAGGTGCTCAATAGCGATGCGGCTTTCGCATGAATTCAGAGTCAAAGCGGAGGGAAATCCGTCCAATTCCTAACTGTGCCCTCGAATCATGAAAGGAACAAGAGGGAGCTCTTGTCCCAAACAAAGATGGATTTTTAGAGCAGATTGTTGTGGAGTGGGGAAGTGATAGTCCAAGAAGCCCTTATACCCCAAACAGTAAGAAAACTCTCGGAGCAAAACAAGTACAAATCGGTCCGGATGGGGCATCTACGTACATGGCCGTAATCGGAGGAATGAACAAAAAATACCAAAAAGTAGAGGATAAGTTACAGTCGGCATCAATAATAAAAGAAAACGAAGAAATCATGGGAGTAGTCGAAAAAGTGTTCTATGGGAGCATGCTACAATGGCTTGAAGAGCTTGCGAAAGAAAATAGCCAAGGAGACCGGGTAGTTCCAGTGGAATTGGTCGAGATGTACGAGATCATTGCGAAAATGGGGCTGGATGCGCTCCACAAAGAAGAAGCAATGGTAAGTACGAAATACAAGACCGTGGAGAAGAAAATGAAATCGTCCATGGGACCACTACCCGCCGATAGCGAAGAAAAGAGGAAAGAAGTCTCGAGAGATCCAACACTTCGAAAGTCTGTGGATAGCAGACATGCCTTCACGGATGAGACCCGGGAAAAACTTCAGATTGGTGGAGGTGGTTTCCTCTTACAAAAAGAAGAAGAACGGTTTCGTGAGATGTTGGAAGAACATGGAAAATCATTTGCATTCACATCAAAGGAGATAGGGTGCGTTGATCCGAAGATAGTGGAGCCGATGGTGATCTTCACTATTGATCATGTGACGTGGAACTTGAAGCCGATTCTGGTGCCACGGGCGCATATTCCGAAAGTCATCAACTTGCTCAAGGAGAAGGTGGCGATGGGGATTCTAGAGCCATCAAACGCTCCGTACTCAAATCGATGGTTTACGGTTTCGAAGAAGAATGGGTCACTCCGGTTTATTCAAGACTTACAACCGGTGAACAAGGTCACGATCCAGAACTCCGGAGTTGGTCCGATAGTGGATGAATTTGCGGAAGCATTTTCCAGGCGCGCGATATACTCTATCAGAGACCTATACTCTGGGTATGACCAATTACAACTAGCCGTGGAGAGCCGAGACATCACTACCATGCGAACTGATAGGATACTTGTCTCCAACTATGCTCGGCCACAACCGAGACGTCGGATCAATCATAGAAAAATAGGGATGTGGAGAGATGTATCTACGCACGAAATAGTAAAGAAGAGAGTGCACAAGATGTTAATGTGGAAAACCACGGCAGCCCTCAGACTGCAAAACATGACTATATCAAGATTACAACAATGGGGCACAGAGGCAACGACCTCTTGCTCCCTCACTTCGCCACTAGGCGGTTACAACAGAGGCAACAACCTCTGTATATCACACTCTCTAGCTCTCTTACGCACTGTACAGAAGTTACACCCGCAAATAACTCTATCATGATCGCTATTAAGTTTGCCCTAGGTCATATTTATACTAATATGACTTTCAGGCTATTTACAAATATAGCTCCAGTGGGCTCTCTAGAACATATTTACATATATGTCCCTTCCATCCGATGAGAGGTTCTCACCGGGCCTGCAACATCCGGTTCTCACTGGGTCTTCCTTGCCGGGTACTCGTCCTCCGGTTCTCACCGGGTCTTCCATTGCCGGGTACTCCACATCCGGATTCCACACTGTTCTTCTCACTTCCAATCCGGAGGAACCTGTTTCCTAACAAACTCCCCCTTCACTCCGGCATGGGAAGTCTTACTAGTCCGATCTGTTGGAGACAAAGGCCGTCAATGCGGAAGATCTGATAGCATTCGATTGAGGTTGAATACCTGCGTATGACAGAATCGAAGATCTTGTGCGACAGAGACAAAGAGAGAGAGAGAGAGAGAGAGAAGGCACAAAGAGTCTTTCTATTCAATAGAAACAATAATACAACCAACCTTACAAAAAGGTTACAAGGTCACTATATATAGTGACCGACTTAGGGCAACTACCATTTATGCTAATTACACAAATGGCCCAAACTTGATCTATAGAAAGGGATAGTGTGAATACGTCCATTATACACTTGTATTCGACACTCCCCCGTAATGGGCGTATACATGGGTTATCTAAGATTACAGGTATAAACCTAGGTTCTCGGACATATCAGTTTTGTTCGAGTCGGCAGGGTCCGAAGGCAAAAGACCGGACTGGTCGGGTCGGAAGAGTTGAAGCCGATCATTAGGGAACTGATGTCGGTTGTCTGAAACCATCCTGCGCTGTGTCCGGCTCTAACCGGACTGGTTTGTCGTTACGCCCATCTGATGCCGAAGGGACCGAAAGCGGTCTGCCGAAAGACACTTGGTCATTCCATCTGCGACATTGTCGGTTGTGGATATTTTCTCTAGACCGATTTTCCCTGAAATGACGCAGTCCCGAACGAAGTGATATCGAACGTCGATATGTTTGGAGGCGTTGTGGTGAACCGGATTTCTCGACAAGGCAACAGCACCTTGACTGTCGCTATAGACAACTGGAGCCGAGTCATGGTCGACTTGCCGAAACGTGTGCGCCAGCCGGCCGAGCCACAAAGCTTCTTTTGCAGCGTCGGACGCAGCTACATATTCTGCTTCGGTCGTTGAGGTCGCTGTGCACTCCTGAAGTTTCGACTTCCACGAAATTGCTCCATTGCCGAATTTGAAGCAGTATCCGGTTGTTGATTTCCGACTGTCTATACAGCCGGCGAAGTCCGAGTCGGTGTAACCGACTACGCCTGAGGTTGAGTTCGGACCGAAAAGAATGCCGTGATCTTTTGTGCCAGCGAGATATTTGAACACATGCTTGACTGCGTTCCAATGCGATCGGCCAGGATTGTGCATAAATCTGCTAACGACTCCTACGGCATGAGAAATATCAGGCCGTGTCGCGACCATCAGGTACATAAGGGAGCCGACTGCCGGTGCATACGGTACCGACTTCATATCTTCCCCCTCCGGACCGGATGTCGGGCAGTCTCGCTGAGAGAGCCGAAGATTCATGGGGAGCGGGGTTGAAGCAGATTTGGCTGATTGCATGTTGAAGCGTTCCAAGACACGTCCGATATAGTCGGTCTGAGACAAAAAAAGATGTCGTTTATCGCGATGCCGACTAATCTTCATGCCAAGTATGTGTCGTGCCGGACCGAGGTCCTTCATGGCAAACTTCAACCGCAGTTGCCGAATGAGATCGACAAGTTCGCCCGCGTGGCGTCCAGAAATTAGCATGTCGTCCACGTAAATGATGAGGAAGATGGGTGATCCATCTTGAGCTGTGTTGGTAAAAAGACAATGGTCCTCATCGCTTTTTGAGAAGCCGATCGATTGGATGAAGTCGTCGAACTTCTTGTACCATTGTCGCGGTGCCTGTTTGAGGCCGTATAGACTCTTCCTGAGTCGGCAGACTAGATGTTCTTGGCCAGTTGCCACGAAGCCTTTTGGCTGTTCCATATAAATTTCCTCTTCAAGATCACCATGGAGGAAGGCTGTTTTGACATCTAGCTGAATCAGCTCCAAGTTGTCGGCTGCCACTACGCCGAGCAGAAAACGAAGGGTTGTCATTTTCACCACTGGTGAAAAAATCTCGTCGAAGTCGACGCCATATTCTTGTTGGAAGCCCTTCGCAACTAATCTGGCCTTGTACTTTGGGGTGGTCGAATCAGACGTCTCTTTTAGTCGATAAACCCACTTGCAAGGAAGAGCACATCGATTCTTAGGTAGTTCGACCAGATCCCAAGTCTTGTTTGCCCGAATGGAGTGCATTTCCGACTCCATCGCCAGATGCCAGGTGGCTGAATCGACAGATGTCGATGCTTCTTCGTAAGACGTCGGTTCGCCGGCGTCGGTGAAGAAAATTCCAGGAGAATACCTCTCCGGAGGTTGCGACAGTCTCTCGGATCGTCGAGGTATGATTGGACTGGTCGCATCGGGTATCGAGGTCGGATGGTCCGAAAGCGAATTATTCTGCTGTGCCGAGTCAGAGTTGTTCGAGTCGGTGGTGTAAGGTTCAGCTACCCGTGAAGCTGACCGTGTGTTAAGAGCGGGGCCTTCTTGAAGGGTCGGCACATCGGAAAATGTTACCCTTCGGACTTCGATCGGTTTTTCGACTGATGGATTCATAGCCGACTCGTTGAACACAACGTCCGAACTTCGAACGATTTGTCTGCGTTCGGGGTCCCAGAGTCGGTATCCCATTTCGCCGTCTGATCCATATCCAAGGAAAATGCATTTCCTGGACCGAGGTGCAAGTTTTCGGCGATCATCTTTCGGAATAAGGGCGTATGCCTCGCATCCGAAGATCCTCAGCTTGTCGTAATTCGGCTTACTGCCGATCCATAGTTCCTGAGGAATTTGAAGTCCTAGAGGTCTGCTTGGCGACATATTGATTATGTGTACTGCCGTGAGTAGAGCCTCTGCCCAGAAGCCATCCGACAGTCCGGAGTGTTGGAGCATGGAAACTATCCGTTCTTGGATTGTCCGATTCATGCGTTCTGCAATCCCGTTTTGCTCCGGACTGTGTGGTGTCGTAAATTCACGTCGGATGCCGCGTTGTCGGCAGAATTTGACGAATTCTTCTTATTTGAACTCTCCCCCATTGTCGGTCCGAAAGCATTTCAGTTTTCGGTCAGTTTGATTTTCTACCATAGCGAGCCAATCGGAGAAGATCGAGAAGACACGATCTTTGGTGCGAATTGGATAAGCCCACACCTTTCGAGTTGAATCGTCAATAAAACTGACGAAGTAAGAGGCACCGCCAAGAGACTGATGCGGCATTGGGCCACAGACGTCCGAGTGGACTAAATCGAGAGGTCTCATTTCTCTTGGTGCTGATGTCGGGTGTGATGCGGCTACTTGTTTGCCATACTGGCAATGTTCGCAGAATTGATGGTCCGAGAAGGAGAGTTTAGGGATGTATCCGGCTCTGGATAGGTGCGTAATGCCGGCCTTGCTGAGGTGTCCTAATCTTCTGTGCCATAGTGATGACACGGGAATATCCACCAAAAACAGGTTACCCTCTCTGAGCGTAACATGTAACGGATACAGTGAGTGTATCTTGGGTCCTCTAGCAAGCAGGCGGTTCCCCCTGTGGAGTGTCCACCCTCCCGAAGAAAAACCGGAACGAATGCCGTCTTCATCTAGTTGTCCGACTGAGATCAATGGCCTTGAGAGCTCGGGTACATGTCGGACATTGTGAAGTACAAGTGTAGAGCCACCTGCAAGGTTGAGCTCTACTGTGCCGATTCCAATGATGTCACAGTGTTGCGAGTTGCCGACTCGAACTGAGTCGGAGTGACGGATCGTATATTGCCGAAATTGGGATCGATGAGGAGTCACGTGAAATGACGCGCCCGAATCTAAGAGCCATGTGCTCGATTCTTCAGTTGTGAGCAAAACTTCTAATCCGACTGGATTTTCGATTGATAGTATATTCGGGTCGTTTGGTAGCACATCAGCTGAGAAGCTGACGTAATTGATCTCCTCATGCCGGCCACTCTTCTTGTCTGATTTCTGAGACTTGTCATTCTTGTTCTTGAGTGCGCGGCAGTCGGCTTTGATGTGTCCGGGTTTCTTGCAATAGTTGCAGATTCGATTATCCCGTGACTGGCTCCGTCTTCGCTGATTGTTCGGCTGCCGTGAGGAATCTCTTCCTCGTATGTTCGATCGGTCTGTCGAACCTTGTACTACATAAGCGTCGTCTGTTGAGTCTTTGGCGAAAGACTTTCTCCGAGCTGCTTCGGTCAGGATTGCGCTCGTGACTTCGGAGTATTTAACAGCCGTGGTTGACGCGTTGCACACGGTTGTGACGAAAGTTTCCCATGATGAGGGAAGGCTGCTCATGAGTATCATTGCTCTGAGTTCATCCTCGATTGCCGTCCCCTGAGATGAGATTTGGGAGGTTATGCTTTCGTACTCATTGAGATGTGCTTGAACCGAATCTGATTCTTTCATCCGCAAGTTGTAGAGGCGCCGGATCAGAAACATCTTTGTTGCAGCGACCTTCTTTTCGTAAGTGTCCGACAGTGTTTTCCACAGTTCGAATGCTGTCGTACACGATTGCACCGTAAAGTATACCGATTCCGATAGGTGCATCCGAATCGTGGCGCGGACGATTCTGTCCAGCTTCTGCCACTCAATTGGTTTGTATCCTTCTGGAGGTTCTTCATTTTCGATGGGATCGATTTGCCCCTTGACTATGAGATAGTCCTGCATTTGCTCCTTCCAGAAGTTGAAGTTCGATCCATCGAACTTTCGTAGACTCATTTCTGACGAGCCGGATGTTGATGCCATCAAATTTGGTTTCGGTTGACGAAGCTCGGTTCGGAGTTGACTACGAACCTTGTTGGAGTGCAGCCGGTTGGCTCACCCGATATCGTTCTAGTCGGATTTGAACCCGAGTCGGTTCGGCTTCGGATATATGTATTGTTGAACTTGCTCGAATTGACTACGGTAACTTGAGGGACAGAACCGACTGGTCTTCCCGAATGTTGCCGAGTCGGAGTGAGCCCGGTTCGCTTCCGAATATATATGCCAAATACCGATTATTGAAACCGATTGTCTGGACCGATTCTGCTTCGGGTGACTGCAGCGACGAGAGAGACAGATCCAACTGATCCTCCCGAATGTCAATCAGCCGGATGAAGCACGAATTTGGGTAGTTGTCTTGAGACCGATCTGCACCGAGTGGTTACAATGAGCTGCGAGCAGCGTTTGATGACCTCTTCGGATGCCGTTTAACCGAGTGGAGCACGATCGTGTCAATGTTGCACAAGGGGATTTCACCTCGAGCGGTTACGATCACAAGGAACAGAGTACAACCGGCTGGCTTACTCCAAGCGAAGATGATCTAACGCGATGAGATGCAAGCCTCGTTTTTCTTCTTCTTCTCTCTTCTTCGAATGACGCAAGAAACCGAATGTTGTGCAGGCTGAGACGACGGCCGACAGCGGGTTGAAGGAATCGAGTACTGTGCAGGCTCTGATACCAGATGTTGGAGACAAAGGCCGTCAATGCGGAAGATCTGATAGCATTCGATTGAGGTTGAATACCTGCGTATGACAGAATCGAAGATCTTGTGCGACAGAGACAAAGAGAGAGAGAGAGAGAGAGAAGGCACAAAGAGTCTTTCTATTCAATAGAAACAATAATACAACCAACCTTACAAAAAGGTTACAAGGTCACTATATATAGTGACCGACTTAGGGCAACTACCATTTATGCTAATTACACAAATGGCCCAAACTTGATCTATAGAAAGGGATAGTGTGAATACGTCCATTATACACTTGTATTCGACACGATCCGCTTCCGACATGCATCCAGCTTGTCGGGTATCAGTACTTTGGTCAACATATTTGACCCGTTCTTGGTCGTGTGGATCTTCGTCAGCGCAAACTCTCGATCTTCTACTTGCTCCCAGATCCAGTGATACCTACGCTGGATGTGCTTCGTTCTGGAATGGTATGCTGCATTCTTAGCAAGGTGGATGGCACTTTGACTGTCGCAATAGAGCCGGTATTTATCTTGCCGTATACCGAGCTCTCCGATGAAGTCCTTCATCCATAATATTTCCTTGCCGGCTTCAATAACCGACATGTACTCCGCCTCCGTGGTTTACAACGCAACCGTCTTCTGCAGCCTCGACTACCGGGGTAAATATCTCGTCGAAGTTCACGCCCTTCTTCTACTGGAACCCCTTCGCCACGATCCTGGCTTTGTATCTCGGGGGAGTGCCCGCTTTCCTTTCGGCAACTCCACTAATTCATACGTATGGTTCTCATGCAGGGAATCCATCTCATCCTGCATGGCACTTAACCATTTGCGGCTATGGGCATCACTTTTAGCTTCCTCGAAGCTTTCTAGCTCCCCCTCATCGGTTAGCAACACGTTGTCGCGTTGTTACGCGCGTGCGTGGAGAAAGGCGGGACCACGGGGGTCTTGGGCGAGAGAGTGATGGAGCGTAGAGAGTCGTGTTGCACTGTTTCTGGGGCATCCCAGAAACACACCGGAAGCAACCGAAGGGAGAGAGAGAGAGAGAGAGAGCGTGCTTAACACCGACTCATGTACACACACACACGCACGCACGCACGCGCAACTCAACCCGACTCACGCCTTATGTACAGAAAACGCAGGAGAGGGTAAGCACCCGACGCCAACAACGACACGAATATACACAGACAAACATAAACGTATATGTATGTATATATATACGAAGAATACATTCCCGGCTTCGAGCTGGACTGAGGTGGTTTACAGTAGTCGTCTGCTGCCAAGCCGTCGTCGGGGAGCTCTCAGCTCGTCGCGCCGAGCGGGGTCTTGCACAGGAGGCCGAACCAAAGCAAACCCTAAGCGAAACACAAAGAAGGAGAAGAAGAAGAACCTAACTCTAAACCTAACGGTATAGCCTCTATTGCAAAATGGGCAACCCTTTTCCAAAGGGCATTCCCTTTCTTTTATAGAACAAGGAAGGGGATGCGTTACAATGTGGGACAAATCCCGCCTTCCATGGGATCGTCTGCCTGGTCCTGACTACTCTTCGGCGCCATAAAGGCGCCCTCAATATTCACACTAAATGTACATGGGTGCGTACATACGCTGCACCCCACCGATGTAGCCAATGTTTCCTAGTTTCCGCCTCTGGCCGAAATTCTTCACGACATCTGCCCCCACCTAACTGCACGTCCACCGGTACGTGCCAAATCTGGTTGAAGGGTGAGAGATTTTGGCCGGTGAGAAACCGGTCTCCCGTGATCCGCATCTCGGCTCGTTGCCGGTTTGATCCGTCGGCTCCGAGTCTTCCTTCGCGCTCGCCTCCCCGTACGCTCGTTCGACCCGTCGATGGGTCCTCTGCCGCGATCTCTGTAGTACGCGTACTTCCGTTGGCCCTTGTTCGGCCGTATGAACGCCCCGCTTCCCGCCGTAGGCCCGATGTCCTCCGCTTGAGGCATGCCCGTAGTGGCCCGCTTGGCCCCCGTTGACCAACCGTGATGTCCTGATGTTGTTTTGAGTTGGCTTGGTCCTTTCACCGCCACCTTCCTTCTCCATGGTCTTACATTGCCGCGTCGGCTCGAACCGCCATGGTCTCCGGAACGGTGTGGAGGATCCCTTTCCGGTCTTCTCCGCGATACCTCTGAACCGTGCAACCTATCTCCGCACTCGCCTTTCCGCTCTGGCACCTCCGTGTGCCACATACCCTGGTCCGTTGTTTGGCACCGCCTGTGCCGTACTCCGGTTCATTGCACGCCTCGTTGGCCCCTTTCCCGGGCAGATCGTGCATCGCCGCTCACCCGCATATCGGTGTCCTTTGCATCCGAGGAACACCCCGTAGTAGCCCGCTTGGCCCTCCCCGTCTTCGTGCTGCCGCGATAGGTCCTGAGTCTTCCACTTCCTTCGTTCGGCCCGCCCGTGCCGAACACCATCCCGTAGTCACGCCTCGATCCGGCCCGCGATGGCCACTTGCGAGACTCTTGTTTTGTCCAAGGTGTGCCTTTCCGGCCTGATACACCTCCCCGTGTTCACCCCTACCAGCTCCTTCCGATACCTCGTGTCGTCGGATCTCATTCCCTACCGCCACCGTCCTTCTCCCTCGGTCTCACGTTGCCACGTTGGCCGAACTGCCGGAGTCTCCGGATCGGTGTGAGGGTTCCATAGGACCGGACTCTGTTTCTATGCTTGCCGAAACTAGGGTGTCTTTTGTTTGAGTCCCTCCCGGACTCTCCTCGTCTCGTCCGCGTAGTCGGGTTTCATTTCCCGCCGCCACCAACCTTCTCTCTCGGTCTCATGTTGCCACGTTGGCCGAACTGCCGGAGTCTCTGGTTAAGTGTGGGGATCCTGTAGGACCGGACTTCCTTACGCCCATTGTCTTTGTCACCTCGCCGCCACCGTCAGTATCTTGGTCTTACGTCAGCCGCGTTGCCGACCGCCGAAGTCTCTAGAACCGGTGTGAAGGATCCTCCGTAGACCGCCCATCCGTAGCCCTTGCCTTCGTCACCTCGCCGCCACCGTCAGTATCTTGGTCTTACGTCGGCCGCGTTGCCGACCGCCGAAGTCTCTAGAACCGGTGTGAAGGATCCTCCGTAGACCGCCCATCCGTAGCCCTTGCCTTCGTCACCTCGCCGTCGCCGTCAGTATCTTGGTCTTACGTCGGCCGCGTTACCGACCGCCGAAGTCTCTAGAATCGGTGTGAAGGATCCTCCGTAGACCTTCGTTGCCTTCTTGACCCTGTCCCGGGTCGTCCTTTTTCGGATTGCTGATTCCGTTCTCCTGTCGCCACCGATCTCTCTTATAAGACTCACGCCGGCACTCAGGCCTGTAGCCGGTTCGGTGTAAGGAATCCCATAGGACCGGCTTTCATTCTCGTTCATAATCTTGACCTTCGCTCGGTCGGTCTTTCTCCCCATGTAAAAGAGGGCGGCTTGTCCCGCACCCCCTCCCGAATCGGCGCCTTTATGCCGAGCACGTCCTCGATCGAACGACCCACGACCGGATCACGCTCCACCCGTATCGGAATGCCGATCTCCACGTGTTGTGTCCGTCCTCAGCCTTCCCGCAGGCCGTCTCCCATCCGTCTTCGCTGGCATCGTGCCAGGACTCCTCGGTACCGCCATCCATCTCCTCGATCTTATATGGGCATACGGGCCCGAATGCCGAGTTCTCCGGAATTGGGTCCGTGGGCTTTTGTCCGCTCCTACCCCGTATCGTCTCGCCGGTGATTCTTGGCCTTTCGCCGCCGCCTTCCTCCGCTTGGGACTCACGTGGGCACTCGGGCCCGACTGCCATCGTCTCGGGAGTAAGTGTGGGAAGACACAAAGAATCGCCCGTCCGTTTTACGCCCTTGTCCGTAGCCACCGGCTCTCCGTGGTCGGCGGTCGTCTTCTTACCGATCGCGCAAGCCCCGTCTGGGCTTCCTTCTCCAATGACCGGGATCTCGGGTTGACACGCCCGAAACCGCTGGTCCCAACGTTCTGGTTCCGCGATCGGTATCTCGGCCTCGTCCTTGGTCGTTCTATCTCCGCAAGTCGAGAGGGCGTTTTGTTCCACACCCTCTCCCGTGGTACCGTGGTACCGATCTTCCGCCGTCGCGTGGGGCAAGTCCATCTCCTTGGTCTCGGCTTCCGGCCTTGATCTTCCCTCTTCCTCGAGCATCGCTTTGAGAGCTGCGTACGCCTCCGCAATCCTGGCCCCAACGCCGATCCTTGCCAACTCCCTTTTCCGTTCGGCCTCTTCCCGTTGTGATGGCACGCCATCGCGTACCTTCCTCCTAGCCTTCTCGGCTCGCTCGTTGTCTAGCCGTTGGCACACATTTCCGACCTTCGCCCAGTCCTCCGTAAGCCCATTCGCTCCATCATCGTCTTCGAGTTCAATCCCGATGGCTTCCCATTCCGCTCGGTCGATCGACCTGACGAACAATAGGACCTTGTCCGCCCCCACCAAACCTTGTTCCCGCTCCGGGAGCCGAGCAAGCCGATGCTCGAACTCTCGGAACGCCTTCATTGCACCCCGGTGGGTTTTTGCCGTTGCTACCCACTGGTCGAAATCGTGTCATCCCCGGCTCTTTCGCCGTCCTCTGTATGCCTTCAAGAGCGCCTCTTCGAAGGCCTCCCACGAACTATGAGCCTCACGGAGCTCCTTCACTTCCGCATGCATCCGGACAGCTACGACCCGACGGAAGAACTCCAGCCTCAACGCCTCGTCTACGCCACACTCCTCCATTTCCGCGTTGTAGGCTTCTAGGTAAGATGGGACTTTGTCCCCGTTGAAACGGCCGACTCTTTCGACCACTCGCTCAACCGCTTGTTGCGCTGCTTCTTGCCTCATCACCACTCGTGCCAACTCCAACACCACTTCGGCCACCATCTCCGCAAGGTCGTCGTCTTCTAACTCCATCCTCCGTCCCCGCCTTTCACGTCGGGTTCACCAAATATGTCGCGTTGTTACGTGCGTGCGTGGAGAAAGGCGGGACCACGGGGGTCTTGGGCGAGAGAGTGATGGAGCGTAGAGAGTCATGCTTCACTGTTTCTGGGGCATCCCAAAAACACACCGGAAGCAACCAAAGGGGGAGAGAGAGAGAGAGCGTGCTTAACACCGACTCACGCCTTATGTACAGAAAACGCAAGAGAGGGTAAGCACCCGACGCCAACAACGACGCGAATATACACAGACAAACATAAACGTATATGTATGTATATATATACGAAGAATACATTCCCGGCTTCGAGCCGGACTGAGGTGGGTTACAGTAGTCGTCTGCTACCAAGCTGCCGTCGGGGAGCTCTTAGCTCGTCGCGCCGAGCGGGGTTTTGCACAGGAGGCCGAACCAAAGCAAACCCTAAGAGAAACACGAAGCAGGAGAAGAAGAAGAACCTAACTCTAAACCTAACGGTATAGCCTCTATTGCAAAATGCGCAACCCTTTTCCAAAGGGCGTTCCCTTCCTTTTATAGAACAAGGAAGGGGATGCGCTACAATGTGGGACAAATCCCGCCTTCCATGGGATCGTCTGCCTGGTCTTGACTACTCTTCGGCGCCATAAAGGCACCCTCGATATTCACACTAAATGTACATGGGTGCGTACACACGCTGCACCCCGCCGATGAACCCAATGTTTCCCGGTTTCCGCCTTTGGCCGAAATTCTTCACGACAACGTGCTCTAGATCCGGAAATCTCCGGGGGGGCCTTCTCTCTCTGAGAGGATATCTCCGTCTTTGGCTTTCGACAACCGGCTCCTCTATTTGTTCTTCATCCAAATCCGATTTGGGGTCTTGGCCAGTTCTGGTTTCAACTTCCTCTACTTCTGCTTCATCCGGTTCGGTATCCACAGCGTAATCGGTTGGTTCCTCAAGTGTCAACCGGCTCTTAGCTGGGTGGGTCCGAATCTCATCGGAGTTCATTATCTCTTCTCTGACTCCCAGTCGGCAACAGTCTTGTCCTCCATGAAGATAATATCTCAACTCCGGAATACTTTTTGGTCGACCGGGTCCCACACTCGGTAGCCGAACTCATCGCCACCATAACCGAGGAATATGCATGGCCGGGTCTTCGGATCTAACTTTCCTCTCCGGTCCTTAGCTACATGCACATACACATGACACCCGAATACCTTCAGATGCCGGTAGGACACTTCCTTACCGGTCCAGACTCTCTGCGGCGTGTCTCCGTCCAAGGGTACTGAGGGTGATCTGTTTATCACATATGTCGCCGTTGACAGTGCCTCAGCCCAAAACGTCTTGGGTAATTTTGCATGCGCCAGCATACTCCGGACCCTCTCCATTATGGTCTGGTTCATCCTCTCGGCCAACCCATTTATTTCCAGGGTCTTCGGCACGGTAAATTCGAGCCGGATTCCCTTCGAGCGACAGTACTCCTTGAACTGCCCCCGGTATTCTCCTCCGTTATCTCCTCGAACCGCCTTCAGCTTCCGGCCGGTTTCTCTTTCCACTCTCGCATGGAGCTCTTTGAAGACGGATAGCACCTGATCCTTCGTCTTCAACGGTGTGGCCCACAGCTTCCGGCTGTGGTCATCTATGATTGTCACGAAGTAATGCGATCCGGCATGTGACTTCGTGTCCACTTGACACACATCAGTATGCACCAACTCTAGTGGTGCATTACGTCTCATCGGTGGCCTTGATCGGAAGGAGGTCCAATTTTTCTTACCAGCTAGGCAATCAGTCCTTCACCGGAATGAGGTTGTCATTGGCAAGCCTCTGCATCCCCTTCTCGCTCATGTGGCATAGTCTCTTGTGCCACAGCTCACCGGCAGTGTCGAAAGCCACATTCACTTCTTTCGGGCATAACTGGGCATTCATCAGGTACATCGTGTTGACCTTCCGGGCCTGCGCCACTATCAGGCTCCCTTCGCTGAATTTCATGACTCCGTTCCAGATGCTACCTGTGTAGCCTTCATCATCTAGCCGACCGCCTGATATTAGGTTCAGTCGAACCTCCGGAACGTGTCAGACATCCTTCAGCAACAACTTGCATCCGGTTGGTGTTGTCAACCACACGTCTCCTATGCCGACAATTCGGCATGTACCTTCATTCCCCATCCGGACACAGTCGTGATCACCGGCTGTGTAGGATGAGAAGTATTCACGGTTCGGGGTAAGGTGGAACGACGCTCTGGAATCAACAACCCACGTTGTCTCGTCGCCGACAAGGTTCAACTCACTCTCCTCGGTGATGAGCATCAACTTTTCTTCACTTGCCACGATTGTTGTCGTTCCCTTCTGGTCCGGCCCCCTCCGGTCTTTACCGTTCCAATCCGGTGTCCGCTTCGAATCGGTACTGTCGGTTTCCTTGTCTTTTCGGAAGTGCCGACAGTTCTTCTGGAAGTGTCCCGGCTTGCCGCAATAGAAGCAGGTAGGCCTTCCCCTTGACTTTGACTGTGTGCCCGACTTCTCTCGGTTCTGGGGACTACGGTTCCTTTGTCTTCCGCGTTCCGATTCGGTAATGAGCGCTTTGGAGTCGGAGTTCGTATCCTTGTCTTTCCGACGCGCCTCCTCATCTAGCAAGCTCGACTTCACTCTTGCTAGGAATAACCGTTTCCCTTCCGGCCCGGCATTGCCCAAAGTGACAACCAACGTCTCCCAGCTATCTGGGAGGGAACCGAACAGGAGTAGCGCTAGTACCTGATCGGCGAGAGGTACTTCCAATGATGTTGCCTGGTGGATCAGCCCCTGGAAGGCTTTCATGTGCTCCGCCATGCTGGAGCCATCTTGGTACCAGACTCTTACTAGCTTCCGAAATACCGAAACCTGATTAACAACATTTTTGTTCTGAAATATAATGCCAATCTTCTCCCAGAGCTCATGAGCCTTGCTCTCTTCATTGAAGTTGTTGTATAGACTCATGTCGATGAAGCACCGTATGTACGTCGTTGTCTTCATTTGCATCACCTCCCATATCGCGGCATTGATTTTGTCCGGTCTCTTGTCCCCGAACTGAACCGGAAACCAAAGATCTTTAACCACGACCATGTCCCTCATCTTTGACTTCCACATTGAATAGTTGGAGCCGGTGAGCTTGAACATGCCTCCCAATGAATCGTCCATTTTTCTGTGTCGTTTCGCTCTGATACCACTTTGATAGGATACTTGTCTCCAACTATGCTCGGCCACAACCGAGACGTCGGATCAATCACAGAAAAACAGGGATGTGGAGAGATGTATCTACGCACGAAACACTAAAGAAGAGAGTGCACAGGTTTCGTGAGATGTTGGAAGAACATGGAAAGCATTTGCATTCACATCAAAGGAGATAGTGTTGAGAGACAAGCTCAACATCGGCCAGATCGGCTAAAGAAGCCGAGGACCGGATCGGTTGGGACCGATCGGTTAGGCCGAGTGCGTAAACCGGGAGGTCGTTAGGAAAGATATTCCGTGAGGAATATATTTGGGAGTTAGTGTAGGGGCTCTTGATGAGCATTGAAGTATTGTCAGTACTTCGGTCAGTCCTTTTAGGACTTGTATAAAAGTGCTCACTGAGCACGTCTTATGTACAGAGATTGAGTATTATTGTGAAATATAGTTTTTTGTGTTCTCTCTCTTTGTCTCTCCTGCGTATACCGTGTAAGCTCAAGCTCTCCATTAAACCTGTGTTTCCTTCCTCTGTTCTGTCTTCATACCTGCTTCCGCACGCTACTTTCTACATGGTATCAGAGCGCGAGGGTTGAGAACCTCTCTGCAGCTGACGCAGCTTGACGAAGAAGAACAAGAAGAACGATGGATAGAGGCATGGCGAGCTCGCTTCCAAGAGAGAAGCTCGACAGAACCAACTACGCGTCTTGGTCCTACAAGATGCACCAGTACCTGCTCGGGCATGGCTACTGGAGTTATGTCGAAGGAGCTAATGACGCGGCACCCGAATCGACACACAGAGACTTCCCGTCGTGGGAGCAATCAGCGAGCAGGGTACTATACTGTTTCGCGTCGTGTGTGGGCGAACATCTACTGAGCTATGTTCGGGATGCAAAGACGCTGAAGGGTGCGTGGGAAAATCTAAAGAAGATTTTCACTGCAAGCACCACAGCCAGGAAGCTTCAGCTCCGACAGGAGTTGAGCAACCTACGACAACGCGACTTGTCGGTGGCAGACTATACCTCGAAGATCAAGGATATCTGCGACTCCCTCACCTCCATAGAGGTGAACATCGAGGAGAGCGAGATGGTCCAGATCTGTCTCGGAGGTTTGGCGTCGAAGTTCGGAGCGTTCCGAACAGTTGTGTGTACCCGGGAGATGAGTCGTCCTTTTTCGACTTACAGTTGATGCTCCTAGTAGAGGAGAACCACGTGGGTGCGTCGACAAGCACGCACACCAACAGCAAGATGTTGTACACGGAGGGAGAAAGGCCCCGTGGTCGTGGCGGACGAGGCGAGTCAGTACGCAATGGAAGCAGCCGACGAGATCAAGGAAGAAGGCATCGATGTGATGCCGACAGCAACTCCGGACCCTCCGGAAACAGGGGGAGTCGAAGCGATGAGAACCGGCAAGGGAAGGCCATCGCAGAGTGCTGGTATTGTGGCAAGAAAGGCCACAGGGAAAGCGAGTGTTGGAAGAAGCGCGCCGATTTGGAGAGAACCGGTTCCGGAAACGGCTCCAGACATACCCACAAGGGAAATCGGCAGCGATCGCACTACGCCGAAGACTCCGGGAGAGCCGGAGAAGGGACTGCCTTCGTGACGAGACACGAAGCAAACTCAATGAAGCAGACCACCCCGAGATCAGACCAGGTGTGGTACGTAGACTCCGGCGCGTCAAACCACATGACAAGCCATAAGGAGTGGTTCTCGTACCTTGAAAAACCGATACAACCTGGAGTAGTCGCAACTAGAGACGACACTCCGCATCCGATCGCGAATGTCAGAGAAGTTCCCCTTAGCCATGTCGGGCAGAAAGGGAAACTCATGAACGTGCTGCACGTCCCGACAATCACGAAAAATTTGGTCTCGGTCGGACAGATAGTCGACCAAGGAATGGAGGTTCGGTTTACACACCTCGGGTGCTTCATTGAGGAAGAAGGCCGTGTGATTGCGCAAGGGCGCAGAGACGGGAGGATGTTCATCCTTGACTCCACTGACAGCGACACCGCAATGTTCGCGAAGGGACAAAAGACCGAGTCAGACATCGACTTGTGGCACAAGTGGATAGGCCACGTCAACTACCAACGGCTTCAAGATATGCAAACGAAACAGGTAGTGTTCGGATTGCCCAAATTTAGTGGCCGAAAGGCACAAATTTGTGAAGCCTGCCAGCTCGGGAAGCAACATCGACTTCCCTTCCCCAACGAACGAAACCAGAGCCGGAACAAGCTCGACCTTATACACTCCGATGTGTGGGGACCGGCACAAAACGTTAGTCTTGGCGGGAGCCGATATTTCGTCTCCTTCATCGACGACCACACGCGGCACACGTGGATCTACCTCATTGAGAGGAAGAGCGAAGTCTTCGACTATTTCCGGGACCTCAAGGGGTTCGTGGAAACCGAAACGGGACGAAAGATCAACTACCTGCGGTCGGATGGCGAGAAAGAGTACTTTTCCGGTCAATTCAACGGTTATCTACAACAAATGGGAATTCGGCGCGAATTCAGTTGTAGATACACGCTAGAGCAGAATGGCGTGGCCGAGAGAAAGAACCGGTCGATTGTGGAAGCGGCACGGGCAATGCTGGAGGAGAAGAGCTTGCCCAAGTTCTACTGTGCCGAGGCGGTAAGGACCGCGGTATACATCCAGAACCGGATCGGAGACAAAGTGTCGGCGCACGAGCTATATTTCGGAACGAAGCCGAACTTGCGACACTTGAGGGTGTTCGGTAGCATTGCGTATGTGCATATACCGAAGGAGAAAAGGAGGAAGCTGGACGCAAAGGCCGAGAAATGCATCTTCGTCGGTTACTCGAATGGGCAGAAGGGTTATAAGTGCTATAACCCTCACACCAAACAAGCGCGTGTCAGCCGCGACGTTGTGTTTGACGAGTCCGCGTCTTGGTACCTGCCCCCGACTACGAACCTCGACTCCAATCCGAGTTGTGACGATGAGGTCAGCGAGGCCGAGATGCCTCCTGATGAGCCCGAAATCGAGACCCACGAAGAGAGTCCGATTTCACTCCGGTTAAGTGGACCGATTGGACGACTGAGTCGGTACGACCAGTCCGATGAGGAGCCGGCGAGTAGTGGAGACTCGGCCGTGCATTCCCCGCGCAGGAAGCCGAGGAGACGGCTTACGCGCAAAGAGAAAGGGAAGAAGAAGGTATCGGATTCCAACACGGAAAGGAATGAGTCAGACCGACACGAGTCCGACTCCGAGGGAACCGGTGACAGGTCTTTAAAGATGAAGACCGCATCGACCGAGAAGGCCTCGACATCGGCTAATGTGAGATTACACCGATCTACCCGCCAAAAGAACCCAGTTGTGCGGTTCGGTTACAACGAGTACATGGCGCATCATTATGCGTACATGACCCGTGTAGCGGAAGTGCGTGAGCCGGAGAGCTACGCAGAAGCGGCTAAAGATGCGAATTGGCGTGCCGCGATGGAGGAAGAGATGCACGCATTCGTGGAGAACGAGACCTGGAACCTAGTTGACGCACCGAAGGGTGTGAAGCCGATCGGGTGTAAGTGGGTGTACAAGGTCAAGTACAACACCGATGGCTCGGTCAACCGGTACAAGGCTCGGCTAGTGGCAAAGGGCTACGCACAGAAACACGGCATCGACTACGATGAGACTTTTGCGCCGGTCGCGAAAATGACGATCGTCCATGTTTTGCTGGCAGTAGCTGCGGCGAAGGGGTGGCACTTACATCAAATGGATGTAAAGAATGCGTTCCTGCAAGGTGACCTTGAGGAACAGGTGTACATGGTACAGCCCCCTGGATTTCACTCCGGAACGAACTCCTCGACAGTATGCCGACTGAAGAAGTCCCTTTACGGACTGAAGCAAGCCCCGTGTGCCTGGAACGCGAAGATCACGCAACAACTACGTCGGATGGGCTTCGTCACGTCAAAATCAGACTCTTCCCTATTCATCCGGAAAGGTCGACTCGGACCGATTATTATTTTACTATATGTTGATGACTTGGTCATCACCGGCGCCGACCTAGGTGAAATCGACCGCGTGAAGCTCCAGCTTGCGGCATCGTTCGACATGAAGGATTTGGGGGACCTTCATTACTTCCTCGGGATCGAAGTGATCCGTACCCCCGAAGGCATATTGATCAGCCAACATCATTACGTGATGAATATGCTCTTCAAAGTCAGGATGGCCAACTGTAAGTCCATCTCGACTCCTCTGGACAGAACCGTCAAGCTTCGTCCCGATACGGGAAAGGTATGCGACCCGACGAGGTTCCGACAAATTGTCAGAAGCCTCATATACTTGACCATCACGTGACTCGACCTCAGTTACCCGGTCGGGGTGATCAGTCAGTTCATGGCGCGACCTACCGAGGAGCACCTTCAGTGTGCGCAACGCATACTTCGGTATGTCAACGGCACTAAGAATCGGGGACTGCTATATCGGACTGGTGCAGCCGCGCAGTTAGTCGGCTACACTGATGCTGATTGGGCTGGCAACGCCGCTGATCGCCGATCCACGTCCGGATACGCGTTCTCCCTCGGGAGTGCCGCGATCGCGTGGAGCAGTAAGAAGCAGCCGACAGTTGCACTGTCGAGCACCGAAGCTGAGTACCAAGGAGCGGCTGTCGCGACATGCGAAGCCATCTAGTTGAAGCGGCTACTTAAGGATCTACAAGTGGAGGTGTCAGATCCGACGACGATCTACTGCGACAACCTCAGCAGCATCCAGCTCGCGAAGAACCCCGTTTTCCATGCACGGACCAAGCACATTGAGGTGCATTACCATTTCGTCCGTGAGCGTGTCCTTTCCGGTGAAGTCGAACTTCAGTACGTTCCGACGGATTGGCAGGCTGCCGACATCTTCGCCAAGCCTCTTGGTCTGGACAAGTTGCGGCAATTCTCAGGTGCGCTCGGGTTGCGTCACCTTGACGTGCCGAACTTGAGGGGGAGAACAGTCCCGAACGACCAAGCAAAGCAGCAGGAAAGGAGCGGACACCGTGACACCGAATCAGTTGTCGAGTTTGACATCAGATCGGCTGAAGAAGCCGAGGGCAAACCCGCAGAAAGGTTCGGAAGCAGACAGAAGGGGAGCAACCGAAGGAGAGAGCCGAAGCCAACCACGCATGAGGAGGATGACGCCATCAAGGGCGAGAAGACCGAAGACGAGTTGGAGACAGCTAACTCGGACGAGAGCGAAGACCGATCGGAGGTAGCCGAGTCGGTTCGGATGTTTGATTCAGACACGCTGAATCAACAGAGGCCCAAGCGGAAGAAAAGGCAGCAGGAGAGGCGTCAACACCGCAACAGCAGAAGAGCTAAGGGCCGCAGGAGCGCGAGCGAGGCGTGAAGCCAGGAGGAACCAGTGCTGTGAAGATCCCGAAGAGCCTCAAGTTGAGCTTGAGGGGGAGTGTTGAGAGACAAGCTCAACATCGGCCGGATCAGCTGAAGAAACCGAGGACCAGATCGGTTGGGACCGATCGGTTAGGCCGAGTGCGTAAACCGGGAGGTCGTTAGGAAAGATATTCTGTGAGGAATATATTTGGGAGTTAGTGTAGGGGCTCTTGATGAGCATTGAAGTACTGTCAGTACTTCAGTCAGTCCTTTTAGGACTTGTATAAAAGTGCTCACTGAGCACGTCTTATGTATAGAGATTGAGTATTATTGTGAAATATAGTTTTTTGTGTTCTCTCTCTTTGTCTCTCTTGCGTATACCGTGTAATCTCAAGCTCTCCATTAAACCTGTGTTTCCTTCCTCTGTTCTGTCTTCATACCTCCTTCCGCACGCTACTTTCTACGCACGAAACAGTAAAGAAGAGAGTGCACAAGATGTTAACGTGGAAAACCCAAATATGGGAAAAACCACGATAGCCCTCAGACTGCAAAATATCACTATATCAAGATTACAACAATGGGGCACAGAGGCAACGACCTCTTGCTCCCTCTCTTCGCCACCATGCGGTTACAACAGAGGCAACAACCTCTGTATATCACTCTCTCTACCTCTCTTACGCACTGTACAGAAGTTACACCCGCAAATAACTCTATCATGATTGCTATTAAGTTTTCCCTAGGTCATATTTATACTAATATGACTTTCGGGCTATTTACAAATATAGCCCTAGTGGGCTCTCTAGAACATATTTATATATATGTCCCTTCCATCCGATGAGAGGTTCTCACCAGGCCTGCAACATCCGGTTCTCACTGGGTCTTCCTTGCCGGGTACTCGTCATCCGGTTCTCACCGGGTCTTTCGTTGCCGGGTACTCCACATCCGGATTCGGCCGAGGCCGATACACTGTTTCCTAACACGAACACCGATAGGATTAGTCCGTATGTGCACACTACCACAAGGCGCAACGAACTCGGTCGCACACATGATGAATGGAATGAACAAGGTGCTTCAAGACTGCATTTTGGAGATAATGATGCCGTTCCTAGATGACATTCCGATGAAAGGATGCGCGGTGGAAGAAAAAGATGAGACTATGGATGATCGGGGATGCCGACAATTCGTAGTCGACCATATTCACGATTGCGAGAAAGAACTACGAAAGTTAGAAGATGTGCACCTAACACTTTCCGGAGAGAAATCGACATTCGGACAAGAAGAAATATTGGTAGTCAAACATCTATGTGGGCCCTACGGCCGAAGACCGTCACCAACCAAGATCGATGCGATTCAAGCTATGAAAGAAATATGCGAGTCACAATCCGAAGTCTGACAGTTTCTTGGAGCATGTGCATTCTATTAGATATGGATTCCGCACTATGCACATATTGCGGACCCACTCTATCACTTGTTGCGGAAGGGTAAGAAGTTCGAATGGAGACCGGAACACACCAAAGCCATGAAGAAGCTTAAGAAAACACTACGGAGGGCAGAATCACTTAAGAAGCCGAGCTATGACCGACGGATCATAGTAACGGTTGACACAAGTCCAACCGAAATCGGATGGGTCATCAATCAAGCCGACTCGAATGGTTCGCGATATCCGATCCGATTCGGAGCAAAGGTTCTCAATGAAAGGCAATGCGGGTATGCACAAGTCAAAAGAGAATTATGGGGAGTTGTGTCGGCAATCAAATCGGATCTAGATTATTTGATTCGAGCCGAAATAGTGATCAAAACGGATTGTCTTCCGATACTCGGGATAATGCGGTGTTGTACTATACCGGATGTGGCTATGCTAAGGTGGATTGCATATGTTAAGTCACTTAATCCGGAGGTACGCCACATCTCCGGAAAAGACAACACGGTAGCGGATATGCTATCAAGGGCGCGGTTCGGAGATAACATAACCGAATCTGATAATGAAGAATTTTCCGATGACTACTTTGCGTCAGAGCACATATCCCGGGTGAACGTAATCCGAGAATTCCGGGAAGAAGAATACGAGGGAGAAAACTTGCTGATCGGGAAAGTGCTACAAGAAATCGAGGAATCATCGGACAATAAAGAGAAGAGTGCTAAGATCCGAAGTAAGAAGCGGCAAGTTTGAAAGTTCTTCTTGAAAAATGGATTAATATGGAGGGAGCCGAAAAGACCGGATGGCATACCACTTCAAGTAGTCGGGATAAAAGAGCAATGAAACAAGATAATGTCCGAATTTGATGAATCCGATTGGGCTGGACATCGGGGAACATGGGCAACATTTGTGAAGATCAAGCAAAGATATTGGTGGAAGAATATGTACAAAGATGTCGCGGAGTTCACAGAAAGCTGCGAGAAATGCCAAGTCTACTCCGGGGTTCGACACCGAGATGAGTTACATCTGACATTCTCACCCACAATCAACTTCAAATGGATGGTCCACATTGTAGCCATGCCAACCGGGATCGAACAAAAGAAGTACTTGGTGTTAGCTCGGGAAGATCTTACAAACCAAGTAGAAGGTCGAGCGCTACAGAGAAAAACATGTTCTGCGGTATGCGAATTTCTTTTGGGAGAAGTGTATTGTAGGTACGGGTGCGTAGGACAAGTGATTGCGGATCGGGGAGAACTCAACTCTAATAAAGCTAGGGAATTCTTCACCAAACATGGAGTTCGGTTAACACTAACAACGGCATACAATCCGGAAGCCAACGGGAAGATCGAACGAGGACATAGTCCAATCGTCAAAGCACTTGCAAAAGCATGCGACGGAAGGGTGAAGGATTGGCTACAGATGCTCCTGTATGCACTATGGGCGGATCGTATGACGCATAGTTCCGTGACCGGTTTTATGCCAGTTGAACTCATGACCGAACAAACACTGGTAATGCCGACGGAAACCACAATTGCGACATGGATAGTGCTGCCGTGGAAGGAAGAGATGAGCCGGGAAGAACTACTAGTGGTCCGGATACGATAATTGGAGGGAAGACCAGAAGACATAGCAGAAGCAACATGCCGACAATAGGAAGCGCGATTCCGGAACAAAAGCCGATTCAACACAAAGCATCGACTACGATCGTGGAAGATTGAAGAAGGAGATTGGGTGATTGTCTATAATAGTAGTCTGGATCATCAACATACAACGATACAAAAGTTCGCGAAAAGGTGGTTTGGGCCATACGAGGTTCGGAAAGTTTTCGAGAACGCAACTTACCGACTATGCGAGTTGGATGGAACAGTACTACGGGTGCCTATAGCGGGGAAACGGGTGAAGATTTTCAAGAAGCGAACTGACGAAGAACCCTATGTAACCCTAGACAAGACCGACATTGAGGAACAACCGGACAAAGATCGCGGTGATACGGAAAGCGAAGAAAGTGCACTACAATTCGTAGTCGACATAAGGGGAGAATCGGAGAGTGCTACGGATAAAGACGAATAACATGCATCGGGAACTTCGGCACATACCGGAAGATGTGCGGTTTCAGAGGGGGTGAGTGTCATAGTGTAGTCTGCGCACACTACGTGAAAAATGTAAAAATAATATATCCGATTTAAGTACATATATATAAATAAAAGAAAATATTAAAATATTTATTACATGCATAGGGCAAGATTCCTTTGGGCGAATCGTCGGGGGCCCAAAGGAAAAGAACCCTTTAGATGCGTGTGGTGTGATAGCATGGACCACATGAGAAGGGATTGTGTGAGCCTTCGAGATGCCATTCAACAAAATATTGTATACATGGATGGCAACATGATCTGCTCGAGTGAGACTAGAAGACCACTACGAGTGAATTTCGGAAGAGGGGGAATGAAGAAAGCTATGGAGGATGCCGAGGCGACTCATGTGGATGCGATGCAATATGCTGCGTTGACCAGAATAAGAGTCGGGAAAGACAAAACTGAAGCTGCTAAAGCGGGAGCAAAGTTCTGGTCTATAGTTCTCGAGTATGAGAAGGAATTGGGCACGAGCGACAACGGAGACGTCGGTGAAGATCGGGGAGAAGAAAGAGACCGTGGTAGCCTTGATCGACCATGGCTCGGAGATCAACCTCGTGTCAACTGACTTCTACGAAAAAGGAAGATGGCCAATTAATACAAACCACGAATGGAAGATTCGAGCGGCAACAAAGGCGACAGAAGACTTGTACGGAGCTTGTCCAAATGTTAAAGTCATGATCAGGGATGTGGAGATGGATCAACACTTCTTCGTACAAGAATCGGCTTCGCAGCCTGTCATCCTAGGTCAACCGTATATCACATCATCCCAGATGGAGACCAAGGTGTTCGATAATGGAGCAGCCTTCACGCGAATGAAGAGTCTTGACAATCAAAGATCTGTTCAATTCCTAACGGTGCGAGCTAATCATGAAAGAAATCGAGATAGACTTGGAGGCGAATCCTCGGATTTTTAGAGCGGACTATTGAAGCATGGGGCACAAATAGTCCGAGCGATCACAAGTCCCTACAAGAAAGTAGAGTGTGTGGATTGCGAGGAGAAGCAACATGTGTCACACCTAGTGGCACATGTAAACTAGTACTTCCCAAAAAGAAGGACAAGTGTCGGATACAAGACTTGGAGAAGATGCTGAAAGAAGAAAACATAATAGAAGAAGAAGAGTTCGTGACTCATATTATGGAAGAAGCCTCATTTAACGACACCATCGGCGAAATCGAGGAACTTGTGGACTTGAGCTATCTTCGCGATCAACACGTGATTTCGGTTAACTCCGTCAACATGTATGCTATCATCGATTAATACCATCGTGGCATCTTGATGGAGGAAGTTGAAGTCAACACAAAATATAAAACGGTGGATAAGAAGATCAAGCCAGTTGCGGTTCCGCTACCGGAAGATAGCTGGCAAAAGATGAAGAAAGTTGCTAATGATCCAAGGTTAAGAGATCCAAAGGCAATAGGTCATGTCTTCACCGAAGAGATGAAAGGAAAGCTACGATTTGGAAGGGAGGATTTCCTCCTCCCTGAAGAGGAGTGAATATTTCGTGACATGCTTGAGAGACATGGGAAGGCTTTCACATTTTTCCCACAAGAAATCGGATGTGCTAATCCAAGGACGATAGAGCCGATGGTGATCTTCACGGTGCCGCATGTACCTTGGAATTTGAAACTGATACCGATTCCGAGAGCACACCTACCGAAGCTAATTGAGCTCTTAAAGGAGAAGGTGAATATAGGAATTTTGGAACTATTGAATGATCCTTATTCTAATAGGTGGTTCACGGTGCCGAAGAAGAATGGATCATTGCGATTCATCCAAGATCTTCAACCGTCAACAAGGTGACAATTCGGAATGCTGGAATTGCTCCGAGCGTGGATGAATTTGCCGAAGCGTTTGCAGGGCGGTCCATCTACTCCATTGGTAATCTCTACTCTGGATACGACCAATTTCAGTTGGCGATTGACGGTCGTGACATTACAACCATGAGGACTCCGATCGGGCTCGTGCGGATGTGTACCTTGCCTCAAGGTGCAACGAACTTGGTGGCTCATATGGTGAATGCCATGAACAAGGTCTTGAAGGATTACATCCCGGACATTACCATGCCATTCTTGGATGATATTCTGATAAGAGGATGTTCAGATGAGGAGAAAGATGAATCGAAAGATAAGGAAGGGTGTAGAAAGTTCATCGTGGATCATATGAAAGATTGTGAGAAGGTGCTCCAAAGGCTCGAAGATGCGAATTTGACATTTTCGAGAGAAAAATCCGCATTCGGGCAACCAAAGATCTTGGTGGTAGGTCACTTGTGCGGAGCATACGGCTGGAAGCCTTCGCCATCCAAGGTGAACATGATCCAGGATATGAAAGAAGAATGCGTAAACCAAACAGAGGTTTGAAGGTTCCTTGGAGCATGCGTGTTTTATCATATCTGGATTCTGCACTATGCTCATGTTGCCGAGACTTTATATGGATTGATAAAGAAAAGAATGAAGTTCGAATGGCGAGACGAGCACACAAACGCGATGCGAAGATTGAAGAAACTACTTCTTGAAGCTCCAACACTAAGAAAGGCCGACTATACTGAAGGGAAGCCAATTTATGTGACTGTAGATACGAGCCCAACCGGAATCGGGTGGGTCATCAACCAAGAAGGAGAAGATAATGCGCGGTATGTCATACAGTTCGGGGCAAAGGTTCTCAGCGAACGACAACGAGGATACGCCTAAGTCAAGCGGGAACTTTGGGGTATTGTGTTGGTAGTGAAGACGGACAAAGACTACCTGATCGGGTTGGAAGTGATAATTGAGACAGATTGTCTCCCAATCCTCGGGATGATCTCGAGATGTGCGACCCCAGATCTAGCTATGCTAAGGTGGGTCGCCTATATCAATTCTTTAAGCCCAGAGATCCGCCACATTGCAAGGAAGAAGAACACCATGGCTGACATGCTATCAAGGGCAAGATGTGAGAATGAAGGTGACATGGTTTCGGAAGATGAAGACGTCACCCTCGACTTCTTCAAGATGGCTCGACTATCGGCAGAAGACAAGGTCACGCTAACCCTCCACAACTTCAATGAGGAAGAGTACAAATGAGAGTGGTTACTGATCGGTAGATTCTTAAGAACAATGCCGACGGATGCTTCATTGACAAAGGTGGAGGCTCTACGAATCTAGAAGAAAGCTTACCAATACTTCTTGAGGGGAGGATTCCTTTGGCGACACCCAAAAAGAAGGACAGGAATGCCACGTTGAGTGGTGGTAAAGAAAGAAGATCAAGTGACGTTGATTACCGAATTACACGACAGTCCTTGGGCAAGTCATAGAGGAACAGATTGAGCAATGGATTCGCATATTGCACTCCACTGCGGAATGCCCCGAGTTCAAGCAAATCGTGCACCGGATTGCTTGATGAAATTGGCGTTCCTCATCCTGAGGTAACGCTTGTCGTGAGGACATAGAAAACCTTTCCTCCTCATCATCCAACTCGAGCTGTAACACTCGTTCAATTACCATATTCGTCGTTTCCCCTTTCACGCTATTGTTGTTGAGCGTTGCCAGGATGGGCCAGCGTAAAGCTGCCAGAAATGTTTCCCGAGCCTCTTCCCCCGCGGGGCTTCGTTCCAGTTTCCGTCGTAAATTTTGGAAACATAAGCTGAAGTCCGCTATCGTCTCGGTCGGTAGTTTCTTAATTGTATAAAACTACCCGAGAATCTCGCATTGTGGAACCCTCCGATGGAAGAATCGCAAGAAAGCGGACTGCAGCTGATCGAAGGTTGTTATGGCTGGTAAATCCATCTGTGAATGCCAAAACGCCGCACGCCCATCTAGTGTTAATCCGAACTCCGTCATTTTCGACTGGTGTGCCACCGTCTCGGAGAGATTCTACGCCATGTGGTTCGCATTCCAGACATTCAGGAACATGCGAATATGAGTTGTGGCGTCGGTTTCGCCGTTAAAGCGGGGGTAGGCAAAGGCCATAGTGGGAGCTACGGCGGATCGGGAAAGACCACAAGGTGGCTGCGGTGAGCGTGGTCCCCGCGTCTCGTCGAGGTATTTGGGGAGCGAAGGATCCCCTTTGCACTCACGGCAGGTAGTACTGAGGTCGTTGAGGCGCGGCTTTTGCCGTGCGCGTTCTTCTGCCTGGCGTGTGACGGACCTTGTTATTGGTCGGTCTTGTCGTGTTGGTTCTCTGGGTCGTCTGCAGCTAAACATCCATTCGTTGTTGCTCGTTTGTGAGGAAACATAGATCACCAAGCGTGCCAAAAGTGTTGCTGTTTAGGAACACGGTCCGCGGTCAGTCCTTCAACCTAGACCTCAAAGTGGGTGTGGAACAATGAACAGGGGTTTAAGCGTAATGCGTAAGGGAAGAACCCCTGTACCCTATCAGCGTATAAGGGAAGACGGCTACAACCGAATCCCTATCAAGGGTTACACTTACGTACTTCAACGCTTAAGTATTCAAGACACCCACACTGAATTAGCCATAGCTATACACAGAAGATCAGAGAAGATAGAATTCTATTATCATGCGTTTCTTTACATTCCCAAAATTACACGCACCTCCATCAGAGGTTTTCTGCCCTTTATATATGCAGGGTCTAATTAGCCGTTCACGCTCCCTGCGTGAACAGTTACATGCGTTATGCTCTTATATAATTTCTTATTCCTACGCTTTTGTTCGTCGGTTACTATTCCGGCGGACAATACTCACAAACACATTGCCAACAATGTATATGGCGAAATGGGCACACCGAGTTTTGGGCTTTTTGATATCTTAAACGTTTAGGCCAACTATCCCATTTTGTATATGGTAGATTCACTGTAATATCATTTTGTGTCGATATCATAATCCTTGGCATCCAACCATCCCATTTTGTATATTCCCATTTTGCACATGATGTACTCTTTATATATTCACTATCCATTGTAAGAGATTCGGTGTAAAATTAATATTCATTGCCATAATGAGGAAGCAATATTTTGATGTATATGGTATCTAAGTCGGTGATGCAATATTTTGGTGTAAAAGGTGTCAAAGTGTATTTTGAAATCATGACTGAAAATAAAGTGTATGATCAATATGGTGTATAGGTGTATATGGTATCAAAGTTTATATATGAAATCCTCTTTCAATACTATGTGTGAGGAATTAATGGTAGAATATGTGGACAAACCCGATGTTTGACAATATATAGAAGGACAATGGTGTGGCCTGACTTGTGTTTGGAGGAATATATGGCCCAAGTTTAGTAGATTATTCAACTATGGACATGTTGATATTACTACTATTATAAAGAGACATTGACAGTTTATCAAGTACACTGCTTTGAGAGGAGGAATAAACCAATCTATTACCGATCTTGTGCATGTCTTAATCAAGGATAGTGAAACCGACACTTGCATCAAAGGGACCATCATGAATGGTACATGTAACGGCAAGAAATATAGTAGATTTGTGACCCATGCAAATTGTAGGGATCAAAGGTCAAGACTTAAAGAGATTGAGACGATTCTCGAAAGGTATGTGGTTGATACCAAAACGATGGATAATATGGGTGAGGCCCGATATTGGTTTAGAATATTGAGCATGGCCACTCCCACTCCAATGCTCTTATTGTGATTGCCAAGACCTTGCAAGTAAGTGTAAGCATTTACTCAAAATTTGGATGATCATTGAGAGGCATATGTCATCCCTATGTGGGTCGTTATCATTTATAGATCATATGTCCCAAATGCGAATGGATGATATCATAGAAAAAGACATGGAGAGAGAGGTAGAAGCATATGACATTGAAGTCTAAAATACAAACAACCGAGGAAGTTATTGAATGGTTCAGCCAAGGGTTAGGATCCTTTAACAAGGTTGCATTTGAGGATTGTCTGCAACAAATGGCAGATCTTCGGAAAAAGGTGTATAGTTTAAGTGTGATGAAAGTAACCAATGAGGTGTATAATTCAGAAGCAACAAATTGGTGCAAAAAGAGGAGTGAGGCTCGACATTTCACAATAACTTATTGGCAACTCCCCAAACACTTCCGAATCCTATGCCGAAAGATTTACAAAGAGGTGCAAGTCGGTCTTGGAGGTGGTTGCCAATAAGTGAGACTGAGAAGGTTTGGAGTTTGCATTGCAATCGCTTGATCTTGACTTTCAGGGACTCGAATGCTTATTGCTGCAAAAATCATGGTTGTATTTTGTTGTCATGAATAGTACTAAAGACAGAGAGGAAAATAGTATTAGAGGTAGAGGAGGATGAGTACTGTGAGTACTTAAGAGGAAAAGATGGTGTGGAACTCACGAGAGAGAGATGATGGCAATAGAAGATATATATTATAAGGAGAAAGATACAAGAACAACTAGGAGGCTTAAGACTAGCGTTGAACTAAATTGGTTCTCAATAATGCCATGTGCCTCTTTTTATAGTATGCTTAGGAGTATTCTTGACATTTCTAGAATGTTCCAAAGAAATCTAGAATATACATGGATTTCCTAAGTGAAATAATAAATGAAAACAAATCTTTTGTATTACAGTGTATAGCTTAATGATAGGGCTTTAACCCATGTGACACAAGGTCATGGGTTCAAATCTTTTTGAAGCCATATCAGGCTATATCATGACACTACCCCCCTCTTAAGACGAGTTCCACTCGTCGTCTTAGATTGAGGACCTAGTTTGTCTGGATATTGTTGATGGAAGTCCTAAATAAGAGCTCGAGCATTTGCTACATTCTCGATTGGTTCCCAAGTACGATCGCTTGGTATATAGCCTAGCCAATCGACCAAATAGTAGAGCTTGTTGCGAACAATCTTGGAATCGAGGATGGCGGCAACTTCATAGTCCGGTCCTGCTTCAAGCTCAATCGGGGGTGGAGGTGGTGTAATACGATTCGGAATAGTGTTGTCTTGATAGGGTTTGAGGAGAGAACTATGAAAAACCGGATGTATCCATAGTTGCGGAGGTAGATCAAGGCGAAAAGTGACATCATTGATTTTTCTAATAATACAGAAAGGCCCTAATTGTCGATAATCCAATTTATTGCATGGTCGAGTAGTCTTGATGTGTCGTCATAATAGCCATACCCGATCTCCAATGTTAAAATAGGATGGAAGCCGATGACGATCCGCATAAACCTTTTGTGTTTGTTGAGCTTGATGTAAATGGGTAGATAGGTCTGCTTGTATCTTGCGTAGCCACTCCAAATGATCCTCTGCACGAGGATTTGTGGGTAACTCCGGAGTTTCAAATCCACACCACCGGGGATGATAGCCTATATAAGCAAATTCGTCAAAGTGGAGAATATCCGCCCTATCAACCTATTGATAGCTTAGAAAACACCGAAGATACTATTCTGGTGTTTGATTTGTTTGTTCTTTTGGTCCGTTTGTTTAAGGTTGATAGTCGAAGGAGAGGTTACAAGTGACCTTGAGCATTTTAAAGAGATGCTTCCAAAATTTCGAGATGAATGGAGGTCCACTATCGCTGATGATACACTAGTGGATAGAGTTATTATAAGCAAATTCGTCAAAATGGAGAATATCCGCTCTATCATCCTGTTGATAGCTTAGAAAACACCGAAGATACTATTCCAGTGTTTGATTTGTTTGTTCTTCTCGTCTGTCTGTTTAAGGGTGATAGTCAGAGGAGAGGTTACATGTGACCTTGTGCATTTTAAAGAGATGCTTCCAGACTTTCGAGAAGAATGGAGGTCCATTGTCGCTGATGATACTATATGGGAGGCCATGATGCCGAAATACCTCACGCATGACAATTTCAACGGTTTCTTCACTAGTGTTTTCCTTAGTACAAGGCAGGAAATGTGTCATCTTAGTATATCGATCTACTATTGTTAAGATCGCATTGAACCCCTTTGAAACTGACAAATTTGTGATAAAATCTGTTAAGATCGCATCGAATCCCTTTGAAATGGATTGCCACATCTTGCTTGGAATTGGTAATGGTTCCAATAAACCATATGGATGGTGTCTTGGCATCTTGGCTCTGCAACATGTATCACATGTCTAAACATAGTCTTCAATAAATCGTCGCATAGGAGGCCACCAAAATGATCGTTGTACTAAATCCAACGTTTTAGTAATACCAAAATGTCCAGTTGTATATGTGTCATGACAATTTTGGACTACTCGAAGGCGATAAGAACCTTTAGGAACATACAAGAGTTTCTTAAAGAATAGTAATCCCTCATGACATTCGAATTGTTGATAGTCTGTATCTGGTTGTTGAGACTGTGAACAGGATGCTCGCGAGGGATCAATTTGCACTAGAATGGCTTCAATGAAAGTGTCTATCTTCAATTCTTCACGTATCGTATCGATAATGCGGGAATCCAATGGAGTGTCAAAAACCCATGTTGCATGTAGTTGTGTTGGTCCCAAGATTACGTGCTTTTGATTATCGAATGTTGGATCATTGGGACGAGGTGCTAGATACGAGCGCCGCGATAATGCATATGCCTTCCCTTGTTGCTTCCCAAGGTGATATGTAATTTTGAAGTCGAAACGAGTGAGGAATTGGGCCCACCGAGCTTGCCCTCGATTTAATACACGAGAATTCTGGAAGTAGGCAAGATTTTTGTGACCACCGGATACAGTGACTTGATGAGAAGATCTCTCTAAAAAATGCCTCCATTGTGCAAAAGAGTCCACTATTGCTAATAGCTCCTTGTCATGTATCTCGTAATTTATTTCGGCGGCGTCAAACTTGCGCAAGTGGAAAGCCACAAGATGTAGTTTTTCATCATCGCCTTGTTGTGATAGAATGTTACCAAGGGCGAAATCCGACGCATCTGCCTCAATGATGAATGGTTTTTTCGGATCAACATGAGGTAGAATAGGAGCTGATGTAAATGCTTTCTTAAGACTCACAAAAGACATGTCCACTTCCTTAGACCAAACAAACGACCGCCCCTTCTTGGTAAGCTGTGTGAGAGGCAAAATAAACTTTGAGTAGTCTTGTATAAACTTGCGGTAGAAATTTGCGAAGCCTAAAAAACATTGCACATCTTGCAACGAACATGGAGTTTGCCACATTACCACAATTTTGACCTTAGCTGGATCCATAGAGATGCCTTCCGAAGAGATGACATAGCCTAGAAATTCCACCTGGTTGCACTCAAAACTACATTTTTCCAGTTTTGCATAAAGACCATGTTCTCGAAGTTGTTTTGGTACTAATAGTACATGAGAATCATGCTCTTCTTGAGTCTTCAAATAAACTAGTAGATCATCCAAATAGATGATCAAACAAATATCCAAGAGATCTCGGAATATATCATTTGCCATGTGCTGGAAGATTGATGGCGCGTTGGTGAGACCGAATAGCATAACCGTATACTCAAAGTGCCCATATCGGGTGTGAAAAGCGGTCTTCCATTCATCTCCCGGTTGGATCCATACGAGGTTATATGCTCCTCATAAGTCGATCTTTTTGAAGAACCTTGCACCATTAATCCGTTCTAAAAGACTCAAGATAAGGGGAAGTACATACCTATTCCTGATGGTGACCTTATTCAAGCCATGGTAATCCACGACGAGATGAAGTGAACCATCCTTTTTCTTGACAGCTGGAGATTTCAAATGTCGAATGAACCCGTTTGCAAAATTCTCCTCTATGTAGGCTCAAAGGACTTCTAGCTCAGTTGGTGACAAGTTGTAGATCGATCCCCATGGTGGCTCTTTTCCTAGTTGTAAATCAATGGGACAATCATACGGTCGATGGTGAGGAAGAGTATTGGCTTGTACCTTATCAAACACATCAGCATAATGACGATACTTCTCTCCAAGTTCAACTATGGATTCCTCTTTAGTGGCGTTGGAAGGTTTTACTGATATTGCGAATACAAACATTGATTCCTTGCATCCTTCCTCATGCAATTGATGTAGCGAAATGGTTGAAATTCGATGAGTAGATCCTCGGGTTTGTCGCTACCGGATTTTTCTTGTTCTCCAATCTATGTCTAGGTTATGTAATTCGAACCATGGTAACCCTAAGACAATTGGATGCTCTGGACTACTAATATATTAAAGGGAAAAGTATCAGGATACCCCTGGAAGTTCCGCTATTTACCAGAATGTCCTTGGAAGTTCCAAATTTATCAAACTACCCCTATGTCCAAAAAATTACACTTTATAAAGTAATTATACACTCAAATCTACAAGCCCTATTTACCAAAGATGGAAGAAATGGACCCGAACTAGCCCTATTTACCAAATATTTGAGTGTATAATTACTTTATAAAGTGTAATTTTTTGGACATAGGGGTAGTTTGGTAAATTTGGAACTTCTAGGGCATTCTGGTAAATGGACAAACTTCCAGGGGTATCCTGGTACTTTTCCCTACATTAAATGATACTACACACACCAAATTATCTAGGACAACCTGAATCGGTTCTGACTCTTCTACAATATTTCCGGAAGCAATGGGGCAACCATCAATGACTATTATAGATGTTGGGCAAGGAAGCTTTCTTAGGGATATTTGATGAGCTTGGGCAAAATTCCTATCCATGAAGCAAGAATTGGCTCCGGAATCTAAGAGTGTGTGAATGTAAACGTGTGGAAGCGTTAGATAAAACCGGCTCAGCCAAATAGCAACAAAGAATAGGAAAGGTTTAATGGAGAAGCTTAATACACAGAGAGTATACGCGGGCGGGGGGGGGAGAGAGAGAGAGAGAGAGAACATAAACTCAATTCAAAATATCACTCTAAAAACCTCTATATGTACAACGTGCTAAAACAACACTATTTATACAAGTCCATAAAAGACTGACAGAAGTACGGACATGTACTTCAATATTCCTATGTGCAATTGACACTAACTACAAGACAATGATTACCTAGTAGTCTAGGTAACTGCTAGGCTTCCGGTTCCCACTCGAATCCAACTCTCCGATCCGTCTCCCCGATCCGGCCGATTGTTTCCGGATACCGATCCGACTCATCCTTCTAGATGCCGATTCGGATCCGGTTGAGCTTGCTCACTCAACACTCCCCCTCAAGCTCAACTTGAGGTCAGATCGTGGTGTTAGTGTTTGTGACAGTCGGTTCTTCTACTCGGCTCCTTCTAGCGTCGCTCTGCCTTGCTCACGCTCCTCATCTGGTCCGGTCCTGTTTGTCGCGACCCTTCTAGTTCTGCGCACCTCGACCTCCTCGATCGGCTTGTCTGCTCAATAGGCCCATTTCAGCTCCCTTGCTGTTGTGACTCTGGTGCTTGTCGACCTGTCGGTTCCTTTGTGTTGGCGTCGACTTCCGTTGCGTCCATGTTCGCTTGGCCTTTAGTTGATCTGGCTTCTCCGAATCTTGAACCGAATCGGTTTCCTTCGATTCATTCCAGCTCTTGTCTGAATCGGTGTTCTCCAACTCATCTTCCGATTTCAGGCCCTTCACCATATCAGACCATGTCTGGGTCTTGGCCTTCTCCTTCCAATCGGCTCTATTCTTCTTGACTCTGTCGCCATTGCCACTCGTTCCGACTTGTTCGGACGTGCCAACTTCTTTCGTCGACTCGGCTTCCTTTTTCCTTTTGTCTCCCCCTTTGTTGGTTCTTTCTTCCTCTCCGGCTCCTTGTCCGGTGCCATCCGTTCCCTTTCCTTTTCTCCCCCTCAAGTGTGGCACATTGAGATGCTGAATACCGAGCATCTCCGAAAAATGTTGCAATTTGTCCGATCCTAGCGGCTTGGTGAAGATGTCGGCAACCTGTCGATCCGTGTGAACATACCAAAGGTCAACTTCACCGCTCAGAACCCGCTCGCAAACAAAGTGATAATGCACTTCTATGTGCTTTGTCCGAGCATAGAACACGGGGTTCTTGGCGAGCTGAATGTTGCTCATGTTGTCACAGTAGATCAGGATCGTGTCCGTACCTCAATCCGCAGGTCTTGCAACATTCGCCGAAGCCAGATGGCGTCACAAGTGGCATTGGTAGCGCCCTGGTATTCAGCCTCAATGCTCGATAGAGCCACTGTTGGCTGCTTCTTGCTGCTCCACGCAACAACCACGCTACCTAGAGAAAACATGTAACTGGAGGTAGATCGGCGATCCGATGCATCACCAGCCCAGTCAACATCGATATATCCGACTAGCTTCCCAGCTATACCGTGCCAGTATAATAGTCCCCCACCCTTTGTGTGGTTAACATATCGGAGTATCTGATGTGCGCACTGAAGGTGCTCGACGGTCGGCTTCTACATGAACTGGCTAATCACTCCGATTAGGTAACTGATGTCGGGTCGAGTGATTGTCAGGTATATGAGGCTTCTGATAATTTGTCGAAACCATTTCTCATCGCAGGCCGGTCCAAAGTTGGGACTGAGTTTTTGGTTTCGGTTCAGAGGTGTGGAGACAGGTCGGCATTCCGTCATGCCGAACTTGTACAACATATTCAAAACATAGTGTCGTTGTGAGAGCAATATGCCATCGGGGGTTCGGATCACCTCGATCCCAAGAAAATAATGAAGGTCCCCAGGTCCTTCATTTCAAATGCGTCCGACAGCTAGGACTTTACTCGGCCGATTTCAGTGAATCATCAACATAAAGTAAGATGCAAACCAGACCGTCCGTGTCAGAACCAAGGATAAAAGATAGAGTGATGGAAGAAGGATATTAGAGAACACGAGAAGAAAGGAACCAAATACTAAGAGAAGAATGGATGTATAAGATAGAGAAAGAAAGAGAATGGATACAAGATATATAATGAGAGCTAAAGACTGGTGTTGATTCGAATTGATTTGAGAATACATGTATGCCCTTATTTATAGGTTCCTATAGAATAGCTTAGAGATTTCTAGAATGTTCTAGAATGCTCTAGGACATTCTAGAACATTCTAGAGTAATCTAGAGTTTTTACAATAATCAATGTAATACAAGAAGTAGCTTTTATTGTTTCATATAACAATAAGCTATCTTAATGGTTGAGGTTTTCAAGTATGGATTACAAGGTTTGAGGTTCAAGTCCGGGTGACGCCATAATGGTCATGTGTTCACGACACTATCCCTCCTTCGAGAACGCCGAGTGGAAGTCGGCGTTAACATTGTTGGGTCGGGCTTGTTTGGATAGTGACGATGGAAGTCGTTGACCAGAGCTTCAGCATTACAAACGTTATCGATGGGTTCCCAAGTGCGATCACTCAGTGGATAACCAAGCCAATCAACTAGATAATAAAGCTTATTGCGCACAATCTTAGAATCGAGAATAGCAGCTACCTCGTATTCGGGGCCATCCACAAGTTGTACAGAAGGCGGTGGTGGCACGACACGATTAGGAATTAAAGAGGTGTGGCAAGGTTCCAAAAGAGAGCTATGAAAGACAGGGTGAAGCCGCATATGTACAGGAAGGTTAAGACGAAATGTTGCATCATTAATCTGCGCCGTGATGACAAAGGGACCTAAGCGTTGATAGTCAAGCTTAGCACACAGTCGGGTAGTCTTGATGTGACGATGAAGCAACCATACACGGTCACCAACCTTAAACGGAGACTTAAGACGATGTCGATTGGCATTGGTCTTATGGTGTGCTTGCGCTTTCTGAAGATGGGACGATAACTCGAACTGGATTTGTTGTAGTCGGTGGAGGTGATGCGCCGCACTAGGGTTTCGTGACACTTCGGGAAGATCCAGTATACACCATCGAGGGTGGTTGCCGGTGTAGGCAAAGAAAGGTGTAACTTTGGTAGAAGAGTGGACCGTGTTGTTGTATGCAAACTCGGCAAGATGTAAAATATTACTCCAATCATCTTGTTGATAACTAATGAAACATCGAAGATATTGCTCGAGCGTTTGATTTGTGCGCTCTGTTTGTCCGTCAGTTTGTGGATGATAAGCCGAAGAGAGTTTGCAAGAGATTTTGAGGCCTGCCCATAGGTGCTTCCAAAAGTGTGAGATAAATTGAGGACCTCGATCGCTAATAATATCATTCGGGAGACCATGATGGCGAAACACTTCACGCATAATGAGATCTGCAGTTTCTTCACTATTGATGGTCTTTACACATGGTACAAAATGTGCCATCTTGGTGAACCGATCCACTACTGTTAAAATAGTATCAAAACCTTTGGAAGGTGGCAGATCCGTAATGAAATCCATAGAAATAGACTGCCATGGCTTGTTGGGAGGGGGTAATGGTTGTAGTAAGCCATAAGGGTGATGTCGGGGTATTTTGGCGTGACAGTAGGTGTCACAAGTGCAAACATAATCTTCGACAAATTTTTGCAAGTGAGGCCACCAAAACGAACATTTCACCAGCTCAATGGTCTTGGAAATACCAAAATGTCCAGCCATGGGGGCATCATGACAATGTTCCAACACTTGAAGTCGGGTTGATCCGTCGGGGACGTAAAGGAGATTCTTGTAGAAGAGTAAACCATCTTGCCACTTGAAGTCCTGATAATGTTGAGATGACCCTGGCTATGTGGAGCAAGATGGACGACTTGAACCACAGTGGGCTAAGACATCCTTAGCAAAATCATCCGAATGAAGTTGTTGCCGAATAGTGTCAAGAAGGGTAGAATCAAGTGATGTGGCATAAATTGTTGTTACCTGTAGCTTTGATGGCCCGAGGAGAGTTTGCTTTTGATTGTCAAAGGCTGGATCTCCAGGTCGAAGTGCTAGATACGAATGCCGAGACAGAGCATCTGCTTTCCCTTGTTGTTTTCCGGGGCGAAAAATGATCTTGAAATCGAAACGCGTTAGAAATTGGGCCCACAGAGTCGTCTATTTAATACTCGAGCTGTTTGAAAATATGTGAGATTTTTGTGATCACTATAAATGATAATCTGATGAGGTGATCCTTCTAGAAAATGACGCCATTGCTCGAATGAGTCGACCACAGTTAGTAACTCCTTGTCATGCACCTCATAGTTTATCTCCGAAACAGTAAATTTTCTCAAGTGAAACGCGACTGGATGTATCTGCCCGTCCTCGCCTGGTTGCGATAGGATACTACCCAATGCAAAGTTCGATGCATCCGCCTCAATAGTAAATGGCTTTTCAGGATCAATATGTGCTAGGATGGGTGCTGATGTGAATGCCTCTTTCAGCTGCGTAAAAGCCTTGTCCGCTTCGATACTCCAAAAAAATGCTTGATTTTTCTTGGTGAGTTGAGTAAGGGGCAACACAATGCTTGAATAATTATGTATCCGAGGAAACACTGGACATCCCGAACTGAGCATGGGGGTTTCCATTCCAATATTGTTTGGACTTTTTCCGGGTCCATGAAAACACCATGGGATGAAATAGTGTATCCCAAAAATTCGACTTGTTTGCAATCAAAACTGCATTTCTCAAGTTTGGCGTAAAGACCATACTTCCTTAGGCGTTCAAGTACTTGCCGCACATGTATATCATGCTCCCCCTATGTTTTAGAGTAAATCAATAGATCATCTAGGTAGATGATTAGAAAAATATCCAAGAAATCCCGGAAGATGTCATTTGCCATATGTTGGAATACAGCAGGTGCATTTGTGAGCCCGAAAGGCATGACTATATACTCGAAATGACCATACCGAGTACGAAATGTTGTTTTCCACTCATCTCCCGACCGAATTAGAACAAGATTATATGCACTCCTTAGATCAATTTTGGTAAAATGCTTTGCCCCACCAATGCGTTCTAAGAGATTGGAGATTAAAGGTATAGCATACCTATTCCTTATGGTGACTTTATTTAAGCCTCGATAGTCCACGACCAAACGAAGGGAGCCGTCCTTTTTCTTCACAAAAAAGATAGGAGCACCAACTGGAGACTTTGAATGTCGAATAAACCCATGTGCAAGATTTTCCTCGATGTATTCTCGAAGAACCTCAAGCTCAGTGGGTGATAAATTGTAAATCGGACCCCACGGTGGCTCTTTTCCTGGTTGGAGATCAATAGGACAGTCGTACGGCCGATGCTTTGGAAGAACACTAGCTTTGACTTTGTCGAAAACATCAGCATAGTCTTGATATTTTTTGGGAATTTGGATGTCTGAATTCCCTTGAGTGACACTAGAAGGTGTCACTGATACTGCAAATAAGAAAAGGTCCTCCTTGCCTCCCACTTGGCGCAATTGTTGCAATGTGATGGCCGAAATTTGAGGAGAAGGATATGGTGCATCGATAGAACTATATACTTTGGGAGGATAATCCCGAGTTCGATCCTTGACAATGATATTTTCTGCTAAATGGCACCTAATTTCTCGCTTCCTCCAATCGATTCTAGGGTTATGTAGCTCGAACCATGGCAAACCGAGGACAATTGGATGCTCAGGACTACGGATTATGTTAAAGGAAACTACACATCCTAAATCACCCAAGAGTATGTGTATTGGCTTAGACTCTTCAAATAACTTCCCGGAAGCTATGGGGCGTCCATCAATCACTACTATGGAAACTGGACAAGGAAGTGTATGCAAGGATATTTGGTGTTTTTGGGCAAAATCTCTATCCATGAAACAAGAATTGGCTCCAGTATCTAAGAGGGCTTGGACTTGAAGTTGACAACTGGGTGTCCTAACTTGTACTAGGGCTGAGAAGACTCTACTAACATGCTTGGAAGTAATGGAACCCACACTAGGTTGTACATATCTAGGGTTGTCCAACCAAATGGCTCCTATTTTGGCCAGACTTATTCGTTTGACTCCTCTTCTAATTGGCTTAGGACTTCAAATTTATTGGACAAGGGTGGATTATTCATAATATTAGATTCACTAACTACTTCTAAAATGTTGGACTCATTTTTATTGTCATAGTGAATTTGATTTACCTGACGTCTTGGCCTACGGGAGCAATGAATGGCTATATGTCCTGGACCTCCACAATATAAGCACAGATGGTTTGCTCGACGACGTTGCTTCTCTTCGTCTGACAACGGTCCTCGTCGTTGAGTCATATCGATCTCCATGGGTGTAGGACTATCCATTGGGACTGGACTACGTGTTTGCCTTGGAGTTGGAGCAGGGCTATACATTTGCCTTGGGGATGATTGCGTCGTTACTGATGCATAAGTTGGTGTGAATCTTGATCTTGTTATTTGTTGTTGTCTCTCACATCGACGCTCAAAAAGGCGATTATCACACCGTATTGCTTAACTAATAGCTTCTGTAAGTGATCTTGGATCCTCGGGGAAGGTAAGAAGTAAGTCTTTGACATCACTACGAAGGCCTGAACGGAATTGCTCCATTAGGGCTTGTTCATCCCAAGGAATATCGCTTGCGATGAGATGGAAATTGGCAGCATATGTTGAAGCTGGTTGATCACCTTGACGAAGTGTACGAATCTTGTTGATAGATGTTCTTGCCCCATCAGTATCTCCGAAACAAGCCTTAAATTCCTTGATAAATTCCTCGAAATTATTCAGTAGAGGAGAATTGGTCTCTAGCAATGGAGCAAACCACGACAACACTATGCCAGTCAATAAAGTGCCCACTAGCCTGACTCGTGATGCATCTGTTGGATAACGTGCGGGATGCATTTGAATCACCAACCGTACTTGATTCAAAAAACCTCGGAAATGCGCCCTCGACCCATCAAATTTAGCTGGGAGGCTAATTTTGGGCTCCTTGATAAGTCCCTGACCTTCAACCCTTTGTTGTTGTAACACGACGATTGTCGACTCTAACTGTTGCACTCGTCGCGTGAACTCCTCTTATTGTTGTTGCTTCTCTATAGTAACCTTTTGTAGATCCCCAAGTAGACGTTGATTCTCTACTTCAAGAGATGTGAACTTTGATTTAAGGTTCTCCATTTTTGCAACAAGGGTGAGATATTCTTCTGAGTTAATGGCAGCCATGGTTTCAGGATGGTTACAAAGGAGGATGAGAGAGAGAGAGAGAGAGAGAGAGAGAGAGAGAGAGAGAGAGAGAGAATTCGAATCAAACTGTCAGAACCAAGGATAAAAGATAGAGTGATGGAAGAAGGATATTAGAGAACACGAGAAGAAAGGAACCAAATACTAAGAGAAGAATGGATGTATAAGATAGAGAAAGAAAGAGAATGGATACAAGATATATAATGAGAGCTAAAGACTGGTGTTGATTCGAATTGATTTGAGAATACATGTATGCCTTTATTTATAGGTTCCTATAGAATAGCTTAGAGATTTCTAGAATGTTCTAGAATGCTCTAGGACATTCTAGAACATTCTAGAATAATCTAGAGTTTTTACAATAATCAATGTAATACAAGAAGTAGCTTTTATTGTTTCATATAACAATAAGCTATCTTAATGGTTGAGGTTTTCAAGTATGGATTACAAGGTTCGAGGTTCAAGTCCGGGTGACGCCATAATGGTCATGTGTTCATGACACTCCGGACCTTGCCGGATGAACAAAAATGAGTCGGATTTAGAGGTCACAAACCCCATCTTACGCAACCGGTGTGTGATCTTCGCATTCCAAGCTCGGGGGCCTTGTTTCGGACCGTAAAGCGACTTCTTAAAACGGCACACCGCCGACTTGTTCATCTCCGACTGAAAACTGGGAGGTTGGATCATATAGACCCGTTCTTCAAGGTCACCTTGAAGAAACGCATTCTTCACGTCCATCTGGTGAAGATGCCACCCCCTTGCCGCAACACGAACCGTCGTCATCTTCGCCAGTACCACACGAACCGTTGTCATCTTCGCTACCGTGGGTCTGTGCGTATCCCTTCGCCACTAATCGGGCCTAGTACCACTTAACCGAACCTTCGGCATTGTACTTTATCTTATACACCCATTTGCAACCGATTGGTTTACAATATCGGGGAGGGTCAACAAGGTTCCATGTGTCGTTGGCATCGAGTGCCCGCATTTCTTCTTCCATAGCGGCACGCCAATTTGCGTCCTTTGCCGCTTTTGTGTAGCTCTCCGGCTCACGCACTTCCACCACTTTGGTCATGTACGCATAGTGATGCGCCATGTACTCATTGTACCCGTACCGCGTAACAGGGTTCTTCTGGCGGGAAGACCGTTGTAACTTGGTGTCACCCGGTTTGGGGCCCTTCTTGCCCGGTTCGGACTTCGTTCTCGAAGATCCGCCTTCATCCTTTCCGAAGTCGGATTCACTTTGATCTGACTCAATGTTGTCGGTTTCATATTCCGACATCTTCTTCTTCCCCTTCTCTTTGCGTGTGAACCGTCTCCTCGGTTCCTTGCGCGGGGAGAGCACAACAGAGTCTCCACTACTCATCAGTTCCTCATCCAACTGGTCATCCCGACTCAACCGCTCCCGAGTTGTTGAAAAAGGCTTCATTGTTCTGGCTAACAGATATTTATGATGAATGGCTACAATTTGACTGGACTGAAGACAAACATCATTTTTACTCATTCGGTCCACTTAGCCGGAATGAGATTGGACTCTCTTCTAGAGTGCCGAAGTCTTCACCTTCTACCTGGACCTCCTCGGGCTCACTAACCTCATCTTCTGGAATCGGGACTTCGTCGGGAGTTGGAGTTGGTAAGGAGTACCATGATGCCGTCTCATCAAACTCGACATCTCGGCTTACTCGGACCTGCTTAGTCCGGGGGTTATAGCACTTATACCCCTTCTGCTCATGCAAGTAGCTGACTAGGATGCACTTCTCCGACTTCAGATCCAGCTTCCTCCTCTTCTCATCCGGTACATGCACATATGCTATGCTACCGAATATCTGAAGGTGTCTCAAATTCAGCTTCCGCCCAAAATATAGCTCATGTGCTGACACCTTGTCACCGATCCGGTTTTGGATGTAGACAACCATTCGGACCGCCTCAGCTCAGTAGAAATGGGGCATGCTCTTCTCCTCCAGCATTGCCCTTGCCGCGTCGACAATCGACTGGTTCTTCCTTTCGGCCACACCTTTTTGCTCCGGCATGTATCTACAGCTGAATTCTCTCCGAAGTCCGTTCTACTGCAGATAATTGTTGAATTGGCTAGAAAAGTATTCTTTTCCGCCATCTGACCGCAAGCACTTGACCTTCCTCTCCGTTTCCCGTTCAACTAAGCTTTGTAAGTTCCGGAAACATTCAAAGACTTCGCTCTTCCGTTCGATGAGGTAGATCCACGTGTGTTGGTTGTAGTCGTCGATGAAGGAGACGAAGTATTGACTCCCACCAAGACTAACATTTTGTGTTGATCCCCATGCATCTGAATGGATTAGATCGAGCTTGTTACAACTTCGATTTCATTCGGTGGGGAATGGAAGCCGATGTTGCTTCTCGAGTTGGCAGGCTTCACAAATTTCAGCCTTCCGGCCACTGAATTTTGGCAATCCAAACACAACTTGTTTCAATTGCAGGTCTTGGAGCCTCTGGTAATTGACGTGGCCAATCCGCTTGTGCCACAGGTCAATGTCCAACCCGACCTTCTGCCCTTTGGCAAATATGGCGGTGCCAATGTCATTGGTGTTGAGGATGAACATCCTCCCTTCTCTACGCCCTTGCGCAATTATCCGGCCTTCTTCCTTGATGAAGCACCCTAGGTGCGTAAACCGCACCTGCATCCCCTGGTTGTCGATTTGTCCAACTGACACCAGGTTCTTTGTGATAGTCGGAACATGTAGTATGTTCATCGGCTTCCCTTTTTGTCCGACATGGCTTAAAGGGACTTCTCCGACATGCACAATCAGGTGAGGGGTGTCGTCTCTGGTTTCGACAATCCCCAAATGTTCCGACTTCTCCAAAAAGGAGAACCACTCTTCATGGCTCGTCATGTGGTTGGACGCTCCTGAATCAACGTACCATACTTCCTCCGATTTGGAAGTAGTCTCCTTCATTGAGTTAGCCTTGTGCTTCATTACGAAGGCTGGCCTGGCCCTTTACCGTTTTTCCCAGTTCCGAATCCTTCCGATCCTTCCACGTAGTGCGACCTTTGTCGGTTCTCCCGACCGGTTTTGCCGGATCCGGATTTGTCCGAATCGGCACGTTTCTTCCAACACTCGCTTTCCCTGTGGCCCTTTTTGCCATAGTACCATCATTCCATGTCGGCCTTTCCTTACTGATTCTCGGTGCCGCTTTGACTCCCCTTGCTTGTGGAGGGTCCGGAACTGTTGTCGACACCACACCACCTCTGTGCCTCCGGTCCTGCTCTTGTCAGTCGCCTCCATTGCGTGCCGACCCACCTCGTCCACCACGTCCATGGGGCCGATCTATCTCCCTATACAGCATCCAGTCGTCCGATTGAGTGGTCCTTGACCCACTCGTGTGGTTTTCTTTGACCATCAGCATCGATTGCAAGTCGAAGAAAGACGGTAGTTTCTCCCGGGTGCAGATCGCTGTCTGGATTGGCCCATACCTTTGCGCTAGACCACCGAGGTAGATTTGTACCATCTCGTCTTCATCCACTGTCACATTGATGGACCCGAGTGCGTCGCAAATCTCCTTTATCTTGGTGGTGTAATCCGTAACTGACATGTCTCTTTGCCAGATGTTGTTCAGCTCTTGCCAGAGCTGCAACTTATGGGTTGTGGTACTCGCGGCGAAAAACTTCCTCAGATTTCCCCAGGCCTCCTTCGGCGTCTTTGCATCCTTGATGTAGCCGAGCATCTAATCGTGCACACAGGACGCGAGGCAGTACAATACTCGGCTCGCTCTTTGCTCCCATACCGGAAAGTCACTGTGTGTCGGCTCCGGTGCTACCTCATTCGTTCCTTCCACGAAGCTCCAATATCCATGCCCCAACAGGTACTGGTGCATCTTGTATGACCAGGACACATAGTTAGAGAAAAAGCATGGATTACTTTTAGAAAAAGCATGTTAGAGAAAGCATATAGTCTATAGTTAGAGAAAAAGCATGGATTGCTAAGACTCTCTCATCACTATATAAGGATGTGGAGCACAATGTAATAAGGGGGGGGAAAATAAAAAAATAATGAGGTGATTATTAGAGTCTAAATATTGATTAATATAATACTCATGGGATTCGCGAGTTTTTGATCTCTCTTTTCCAATCTATTCCAATCAATTCCAATCGAATCCAAAGTATAATTAGGGTTAAATATTAATAAAACTAAACAAAACTATATTCGTGGGATTCACGAATTTCTATCTCTCTTTCTTATAATCTATTCATAACTAGACTCATCTCAAATTCTTCCTCCGCCTAGTCCAAAACCCCAATGGTTCCCACCCGACTCACGCAACGATCCGACGCCGAAAGGCACGACACAATTTGGTGAACCTGACATGAAGACGGATGACAAGGAGATGGAGAATCAACAAGAGGCGATGAACACGATGATGATGATGTTCGAGCGGATGCTACAAGAACAACAAGCGATGTCGGAGATCACAGTGGTAGTAAAGCGGCTCGTACAATGAAACGGACAATTCAACGGAAAGGATGCATCACGCTATCTACGTGACTACAAGGCGGAGATGATACGATGTGGGATACCGGAAGGATTGCAAGTGATATCCTTCAATCGGGTAGCCACCGATGAGTTACAAGAGAGAATCTACAAGATACGGCAACAAAACCCAACATGGGGGTCCTTTGAAGAAGCTTTACGAGAGGCATATGACTACGAGAGATCAAAGGGACAAGATCGACGCGAGTTTCACCAGTGGGTGGCATCAACGAAGACCCACCGAAGCGCAACACAAGCATTCCTAGAGTTCGAGCATCATTTTGCTCGACTCTCGGAGCGGGAACAAAGATTGGTGGGGGAGGATAAAGTCCTAATGTTCATAAGATCGATTGATCGAAAAGAAAGGATAGACATCAGGATCGAACTCGAAGATGATGACGGTACAAATGGTCTTACCGAGGATTGGGTTGAAGTCGAAAGAGTATGCCGAACACATGATAAGAGGAAGACGAGAATCTCGTCGGCAACAACATGGCCTATAAGGGATGATCGATTGAGGATGAATGATGTGTCTGAGACAAAGGCCGAAGTACGATACATCAGTACCACGAGAGAGGGTATAGAAGAAGGCATCCTCTTGTCTTGCGAAAGAACGATGGCTAAGGATAAGACCGATAACTTGAGAGTGGCGAACACCACTTCAAGGGTGGAAGAAGGTTTCGGGATACGAGTGTTTGAAATATCAAGAGAGAAAGGGGTAAGCATAATCGATGCTTGCATGATCAAGGGAGATAAAGAGTGCGAGGCGGACATGATTAAGGAGGTAGACACGAAAGATGACATCGAGTCGGAGGTGGCTATGGACGAGTCAATGGCGAATGGCCGTGTCGAGACTTTCCCACCACTAATTCCAGAGACTTTGGCGGTTGCGTTCGAAAGGCAACGTGAGACCGAAGAGATGGAAGGTGGCGGAGAGAAAACGAAGGTCGAAGCCGATTCATACAATGGAGAGATAGTCGAGAAGGTGGCTATGGGTGAAACGACGGGGGACGATAATACCGAGTATTCCTGCCCACTAATTCTAGAAACTTTGGCGGTTGTATCCGAGAACCAACGTGAGACAAGAGAGACGGGAGATGGCGACAAGGAAGGTAAAGTCGAAAGTCAGTTCGAATGGAAGATGATCCCGTCCGAAATTCCAATCTAAACGAAAGCCAAACGAAGCAGAAGTGGATTCAGCCGAAATCTGATCGGTCGAGCTCGACCCAGATGGAAATCGTTCCAGCCGGAAGCCGATCGGATGAGACCAATCCAGAAAGAAGCTAATACGACTCAATCGGAGGTTGAACCGGTCAAGGCAGGTGAACACGAGGAAAAGGAATCCAACCCAAACCAAAACCGATCGGTCGAACCCAAACCAAAAGGGGGCCAACTCAGTTGAAACCGATCAACCGAGTCTGATTCGGCCAAACGCGAATACGGATGGAAGCCGACCTAACTGAAAGCCAATCAAACAAGACCGTTCCGGAAAGAAGCTAATACGACTCAACCAGAGGTCAAAACAATCGAGGCCAGTGAACACGAGGAAGAGGCCAAGCAGGCACACTACCACAGACGACAAGGGCAAAGCAGATTTGAAGGGTGTTACTGAGGATGAGATCTCGACAAAGAAGGATGGCTCTAACATGAAAATTGTCAACTCTAACGCGAGATTGTACGACGAAGGTGGACGAAGTGCGGAGTGTCTTGACTAAGGAGACAGTCGGAACGAAGGTGGCACAAGCACGAGACATGAAGGATTATGCTCAAGAGGAGCACAAGGAGTCATGACAACTAGTCATGGCCATGCAAAGAGTGAATGAAGAATATGGTGGATCAGATGGCGACAATGGTTTGGGTGGAAGGAATGGACATGCTCAAAATGGAGAGACAAAGTCAACATTGCGAGAGAAATTGAGGATATTACGGATGAAAGAGAATATCGAGCTCCAACAACTTCGGCACATACCGGAGGATGTGCAGGTTTGGAGGGGGTGAGTGTCATAGTGTATTTCGTACACTACGTGAAAAACGTATAAAGTACCAGATTTAATAAATATGAAGAAAACGAAGAAAATATGAGACTACATGTTACATGCACAGGGCAAGATTCAAACCTTGTACCTCCATGTTAATAATTTGAAGCATTACCATTGCAATAACACATCATGCATGTCAAAAAAGCAGATATCCCACATCAAAAGGTTTAGTTAGATGAAAAACGCATGATAGAAAAAAGCTACACATGTATAGTCGATAAAAACGCATGAGGTTAGAAAAAAAAAGCATGTTAGAGAAAGCGTATAGTCTATAAATAGAGAAAGCATATAGTTTATAGTTAGAGAAAAAGCATGGATTGTTAAGACTCTCTCATCACTATATAAGGATGTGGAGCACAATGTAATAAGGGGGAAAAAAACAAAAAAATAATGGGGTGATTATTAGAGTCTAAATACTGATTAATATAATACTCATGGGATTCACGAGTTTTTGATCTCTCTTTTCCAATCTATTCCTATCGATTCCAATTGAATCCAAAGTATAATTAGGGTTAAATATTAATAAAACTAAAAAAAACTATATTCGTGGGATTCACGAATTTCTATCTCTCTTTCTTATAATCTATTCATAACTAGACTCATCTCAAATTCTTCCTCCTCCTAGTCCAAAACCCCAGTGGTTCCCACCCGACTCACGCAACGATCCGACGCCGAAAGGCACGACAACGTAAGTAGAGGCTGGACAATCACCTTGACGTAATCATCGGATTTTGTTGATTTCCGTCCTTATGCTATTAGTATCTCCAAAACAGGCTTTAAACTCGCTTATAAACTCCTCAAAATTATTTAGTAATGGAGATCTTTTCTCTAACAACGGAGCGAACCATGCCAAAGTTGAGCCGCTCAACAACGGAACCCACTCGTGATGCATCCGTGGGATATTTGGAAGGATGCATTTGAATGACTAATCGTACATGATTAAGGAATCCTCTGAACTGTGATCGCGTTCCATCGAATTTCATAGGAAGGCTAATCTTGGGCTCTTTATGAATCCCTTGAGTACTTGGTCCTTATTGTTGCAATGCTACAATGGTTGCTTCAAGTAGTAGCACGTGTAACGCTAGCTTCCCATGTTGTTGTTGCAACTCCTTGTGTTGTTGTTGCGTTTATTGCTTTTCTAAAGAGATTTGTTGAAGATCCCCTAACATCTGTTGATTTTCTTGTTCCAATGCAACAAACCTTTCTTTCAAGCATTGCAGCTCCGAGAAAACGGATTGATATTCTTGAGCGCTAACAATTGTCATAGTATTGGAGGAAGGAGGGATAAGAGGATTAGTATGAAGGGAGGGAGGAGTAAGAAGATAGAGAAAATTGGTTCAAACTATCAAGAATAGTATGAAAGACGGAGAGGGAATTAGTACTAAAGGTAGAGGAGGATGCCTACTATGGGTACTTAAGAGGAAAAGATGGTGTGGAACTCACAAGAGAGAGAGAGAGAGAGATGATGGCAATAGAAGATATATATTATAAGGAGAAAGATACAAGAACAACTAGGAGGCTTAAGACTGACGTTGAACTGAATTGGTTCTCAATAATGCCATATGCCTCTTTTTATAGCGTGATTAGGAGTATTCTTGACATTTCTAGAATGTTCCAGAGAAATCTAGAATATACATGGAATTCCTAAGTGAAATAATAAATGAAAACAATATTTCTCATATTGTAATGTATAAACTTAATGGTAGGGCTTTAACCCATGTGACATAAGGTCATGGCTTCAAATCCTTTTGAAGCCTTACCATGCCATATCATGTCATTTGCCAATCTCCCCACATGATCTCAACTTTTGTATGGATTCAATTTTCATGTCTAGGTTTTGGGTATTTGATTTTTGAGATTTTTGGTCTCCGAAATCAACATTGGATAACTTATGATCTTAAAAACTTTTTATGGCTCGAAATTTGAAGTTTCTAGTATGTTGAAAACATATTTTTGGTTTTTTAGTGGCCGAACTTTTAATGCCGTGGCAAAATCTAAGATGGAACGATGTTTGGAATGATCTCTAACTTTTTGTTGTACATTGGGAAGAAGATTTGCGTGTGTTTTAATTTTAATGGTGGAAGTTTTATATATCAAAAACTCTGTGATCTTGATGTCATATATATTTTTTGGACTTACACAAGTTTTTTGAAGTTTTTGATGTCAAGCTTTGAGTCGGGCCATTGCCTTGAAGTAGTTGTTCTATTGCTTTGAGTCGGGCGACTACCCTGAGTCGTCAATCGGGCTATTGCAGTCAAAGAGTCAGGCAATCGAGTGACAGATGAGACGACGGCGTGGCACATATCCTCGGAAACGCATGGCCCAACATTCCCTCCCTCCCTCCCTCCCTCCCTCGGGAGCCCAACCCAACCCAACTTTTGATTTTGGTAGCAATGAGACACACGAGAGCCTTTCTAAACGACTTAAAATTAATTCACTACATATTCCTTCTTCTTTTATTTTAATTATTCCTTCATCATTCAATGAAATTCCTCGCCATCGCCAAAACACACACAGAGAAGACAGAAATTCTCTGTGAATGAAGACATTCGGATAGCTTCGTGTTTGAAGGAGAAGAAGTAAAAGTTTTCTTTGTACGTTTGCTTGTTTCAAATCAGAACAGAGGAAGAACAAGGTCCAGGTCTTTGAGATCGGAAGAAGAAGAAGAAGAAGAAGAAGAAGAAGAAGAAGAAGAAGGAAACGAAAGGTAAGAGATGAAATCCAATTCCTATATTTTTAACCTGATTCTTTCAATCAAGGAAACGGGCCCCTTTGCTGAATTTAGGAATGAATCCTTGTTCTAAAGGTCTAGAAAAAAGGTTCAATTTAGGGATGAATCTTTGGTCATCTGTTTAATTCAGAAAAGGGATTCCTTTCGTTTATTGTTTTGATTCCCCCTCGAAATATCATAAACACATAGTTAAAGAAAATTTAGTTCTTCCTAATTGTTGTTTTGATTTCTCCAAACATCTACTGTAAAATTTTACATTGAGTTACTATCAGACCAGATGTGCCGAAGGTGGACCAATTCAATGTATTACTTCTAATTGATTGAGGATATGGCGCTACATTCGGGGCTCATCAGTCTGCTTTTCCTGCAGGTAAAATAAAGTATCTATGTGCTCATCTTCATCTCCTTAAAGTTAACACAAATAATCATTTATAGCCAAGGGAAATGTAGTTAGTGAAATTCAGATGATATTAGACAAAGCATATGTTTATGGAAAAAATTCAGACGACAACTTAATGTGATCTACAAGAAATACGCATGGAAGCAATCTAGGGTTTAGTAAGCCATGACATGTTCCCAATTTACTCAGAAACATTTTTAGTACTAAAACTATGCATGAAATGTTGAAAAAACCATTGCTTATGACAGAGGAAGAACAAGGTCCAAGTCACATCTCTTCATTTCAATATATTGAAACTTTAGGTTATACTTGACATTACAAAGTGTTTCCCTCTAGCTTTTCTTTACTGATAACTAATGTTAAAATACCATTAACCTTATGACATTGAAAACTATACATCTGAACCTAACCCTCTTCTTTCTCATACATTAGTTTGGGGATAATTACTCTAATATTAGAATTGTATACCAATTTCAGTAGAAAATCATTTAATAAAAATATTTGGCCACATTAGGATGATGATATGATTATGTAGGATTAAGCATCTTGCATTGTTAGATGATAAATTTATCATCATTAAAAAGGAAAGTTTTGTTGGGAGCTAATTGCAGTCTCATCTTAATATCTCTAGAGGAGTGGGGGGAGATTCAAGAGGCAGAAAACATGGTTAATGTTTGTGGAAAATGAGAGGAACTCATAGAAAATTACTTAAAGTATCTTGGGTAAAGGGAGGATATGAACAAACGGAAGAAAAAGAAAGATATATGGAAATGGCGGAGTTTTCTTTGTGAATTAGTCACGACATAACAAGCATTTGGAGGAGATAGAGATATGCCAATACTATCATAACTTGCACAAACTCTAATTGAAGGATTTGAACGTTTTGTTCACGAAAAGAAGAGATTAAGGGGTTTCCAAAGATTGAAGATACAGGTAAGGAAGTTGAATCTTGATCTGTTGGTAACCAATACCAAATGGCGGAACCTTCAATGGAAGAGAGGGATGTTGCATATGAATGTGCCGTCAGATTCTTAGTATCTATGACTTCCACCGGTTCTGCATCTAAGATAAGTGCTATGTGAAGGAACTCAAAATGATTTAACATGAGTTCATTTCATCAAGCTTCCCCTTGGTAATTATGGGAGGCTATGATCTCAACCTGCCAGGTGACCAACTACTTCCACTTGTTGACATCTTCTGTTGTGCTGCTCAAACAACCACCAATCGTGTTTAATTGCCGCTGCCTTATAACCAAGGTTGTTAGGTACGTTAGGTATGGTACGGATACCATACGTATATAACGTATTAATACCCGTATAGTACCTCCCTATTTAAAAATACGTTAAATACGTTTTCTTAATATGTTAAATACTTATAAAATACGTATTTTACGTATAGTACGTTAAATACTTCTAGAATTTGAAAATTATTTACCTTTCTAAAAAATATCTATAATATTGTAAAAAACATCTATGTTTACACAATTTTGTGATGTACAATATACTTCTATATCCTAAAATGCATATGAGACATTTGAACATTTCACATCCTAAAATACTTGTAGTAATATGGATGTCGACATTCCCTTATTCTATAAATCACTGTAAGTGTGTATCACGATGTTCTATTTCAAATTGTAATTATTTACAATTATGCCTTCACAGATTGAGGAATCGTCTACGATTATCACACTCATGATAGTTTCTCTTTTCTTCATTTTCTTCTTCTTCTTCTTCTATCTTCTGCGATTATCACACTCATAGTCAGGACAGGTTTATGTATTCTTTTCTCTCTTCTTCTTCTTCTTCGTCTTCTTCATCGTCGTCTCTTCTATTCTTCTTTCTTCCTTCCTTTGGCTTCTTTTTCACTAAAATCTTTTTTTTCTTTTGCTTTTTGTTGGGGTTTTACTTACATTTTCTTTATAAATACGTATTATACCTGTTTTTTTATAAATACGTTAAATACTGTATTGGACAAATGTACATGATATTTGATTGAACAACATTGAGGTATAGTACGTACTATACAAATGATGAGGTACTACCCGTATTTAAACGTTAAATACGGGTACGTAAACAACCATGCTTATAACTGTCTCCTCTTCTTCTTGGGTTGAGCAAAAGGTGGCATACACACGTTCGTACGCATACCTAGGAGTAACATTCACAAGGCCTAGGTTCTCCTTATGGGAGGCTGCAGGTGCTTGACTTTCTCATGGATATGTAGCCCTTGGTACTCTCGAAAGACAATGTGCACATTTGTAGTTCCAAGAGCTATGAACTAAATCGTGGCTATTTGACATAGTTGTCAAACCAATGCTTCTTTGTGGAGTAGATACGTGGGAACTGAGTCTAAACAAGGCAAATAATTGGATTCATTGGGAACTTTACTCTCAATGATTGCCCATGTGATAAGGAACTAAGCATTGGTGCTCCATGATATAATTGTTGGGTCTTCTTTTAAGAGTAGACCAAAGTAAGAAAAACAAACACAAGAAGACCTAAGGAAAGCAAGACAAACAGAGGGAAGATGGAGGCTGGAAGTGCGTTCTCTATAGATGTTCTCTTACATAGAAGAAGCTGAATAATGATCATCCCTAAGTACTATGTACCACCACATATATGAGTGAATCCAATATGTGGTAACATGGGTCAAAAACCTCTAACCACCTCTAGAGTAAAAAGTGCCCATGTATAGGGAAAGAGTTCACATCAAAGCTACCAAAGGGAACAGGTAAGTGTAACAATAATTTGGATAGAGATGGGAGCAGCCCCTATAATTATCGAAAACATGGATCGACCTCTAAACATCACTTTGTAGGAAGATTGCACACTATAAATTGCTTTTTACACATATCGGAGGATGTATTCATCATCATACCATCTTATAGGGACATACATTTATCCTATGCACTACGCAATGTGATAGGGCTGGGTAAAGGTAAAGAGGGATGTTTGACAAATCAGCTATTGAGAGATGACATTCAGCAAATAGGACTGTAGTAGAGATGAGAGTAGAGACACGTAGATCTTTGGTGTACCCAACCGCCTTGATTGATACCCACGAATCCGGTAAAGTCATAAGTAGGAAGATAGCTTTGAGCTTGTCATCAAAAGCTGGTAATCCTGAATCTTGTAGTTGGGAGAGAGTACCTGTGAATAACGATAGATGCTCTGTTGCACCTTTCGACTCATCAAGCCTCATACTGACAAGTTTTCTCATCAAATGCACCTGATTCACAGGAGTAGTATTCTCGTAAGTTTTCTTAAGTTTCTCCCAAACTTGATGGGCAGTAGTCAAGCCCTTTACATCTACAAGAATTTCATCAGAAACAACCATTTTAATATATGTAATGGCCTTCTTATTCAGAGTGTTCCAAGCATCATTTTCCATCCTCTCTGGTTTCTTTTCTACGAGAGCATCTTCACAATCTCTTAGAAAGAGGATGCCCAGCATACTCTCTTTCCACAATTCGAAACCTTTTCCATTAAATCTCTTGATTTCAAAGAGGTTTTTCACTTCAGCTGAAGTGGAGGCCATTGCTCCCAAGATTTATGACAGATGCCTTCAGAAATTGAGCAGAATACCAGTAGGAAAGGGTCTGACAGATTTTTTATTTTTTAAATTTGTGTTTTCTGCTGATTCTGAATCTAAAGAAAAACAGCAAAGCAGAGGAAAGAGATTTGGCTTTGATACCAGTTAAAGGTAAAGAGGGATGTTTGACAGATCAGCTATTGAGAGATGACGTTCAGCAAACAGGACTGTAGTAGAGATGAGAGTAGAGACACGCAGATCTTTGGTGTACCCAACTGCCTTGATTGGTACACAAGAAAAAAAGGTTATTATATTAGTTAACCTTACAAAGAAAGTGGTGTGTTCACATTACAAAACGAGGTGTCCTGTCCAGGTGAACAATGTGTTAACATATACCTAATTTGTGAACTACGGGCCTTTACATCTAACAGCTGGGAACTTCATCACATCAGTTAGAGATTTAGGTAGATATGCATGAATACCTTAATACCTCTAGAATTTGCGAATTGTGTCATCATGGAGTGAAATTTGACGAACACTATGTTTGTCACTGTAGCATTCAAATAAGAGGGTGATATAGTTGCCTCTTTAACCAAGGGTTTGGCCCACTAGCCAAGGTAATGGAATGTGGGATTTTTCTTGTAGAACTGAAAAGACACAGGGGAAAGTTTTTGAAGGATAATAGTATAACAACACAAGCTCATCAACAAAGAACAATCACAACTTTCTTTATCCCCATCACTCCGACTCATGCTACAAGTCAATCAAGGGCTACTCAAATGGGCTCTTGAGCAGGACAAATAATAGAAGTATGTGGGTCATCTAGGTAAGTATGTGATATGGGCATCCCCGGTTACCTAGTGTGTTTGGCACTTCCACATCTCCAGTCTCCTATACTTACTGAACAATTGAACATGCTTGGCCTTGGCTATGCCTTCTATAATGTTGCTCACATGTGATAACCATCTAAATGTAGAAGCTCAAAGATAAGCTCCTTCAAGTTAGCAAACCTTATGTCCTCCACAAAAGATTGGTGGTTGCCATCTTGATGCAGCAGCAGTAATCAGCATATCACGACCTCAATATTTTTCCTTGGAAAATGAGATCAATTTGCATATCTGAATCCCCATGTATCTTTGTACGACACATATACCCTTGATAGGCACTTGTTCTTGACGTAATACGTTCTTCTATTGGAAGCTCAAGTATTAACATTATCATAGGAGTGGTGACAAATGAGGATTGACTCAGTTCCACCATGTCATTCTCCTTCGAAGTTTCTTCGAAGTTTCCCAATGGTTCCTTAGTACATGCACTCTGATTGATTACGAGGGGATTGAAAATGTATCCATCTGTGGAATTTTTAGCTAATGGGCGAAGAATATCTCAAGTGGACAAGAGGGCAACTGATTCTTAAGCAAACATTCTGACAGTTGCAGAGATATGGCAGAGCGAGTTGGTAGGGATATGATAAACTGTTAAATAATGAGAACAATCGTGGATCGCAGGCTTTATTTTAATGGCTAGCACACTTATGTTTTTTCTCCACACTTGTTTTGTTATTCAATCTTCATTTCGGAATTTTGTTGCAGGTAATCATACTTGGATCAGACGGTGTATACACATCATCAGAGTATGTGTCCAGTTAATGATTGATCTATTTTGAAAAGCTTCCAAAAAATTCTGTTTTTTTGTTTTTGTCAATTTAGTTGACATTGTTTTCTACCTGCATTATGTGGTTTTCAGCGGAATTCTACTTTAAAGATTGTAGAACTCAGTCATTGTTGGGGGATTCTTCTTCTTGTAGTATTATTAGATGTAAAATATTTGAGATTCTATATTACTTAATTTTCTTAAGGTTTTGTTTTGGCTGGTGCTTGTTTTATACTGGCTAAGCTTTATTTCAATGGAATCTCGACCATTTTAAAGTTTGCTGTCCTTAGATTCTGTTATAGGAGCCATTGTAGATTCAGACAGTAATCTTGTTTTTTGAGATCATGCAACATCCCACATTTTCTTCACACAAAATTCATTAATCATTCTGGTCATGGGAATACTGTTTCCCCTATTGTTATGCAATGCATATATAGTCAATTGAGGATTTTTGCCCATCCATCTGTTTCCACAGCAGCCAAGTTGTGCAATTATTTTATCCTGGAAAGGACTATTTCTTTCATTCTTGAGCAGGCAGAAACATGAATATAATTACTGTGCAATGTATGGAATCTGTGGGGCTCGGGAGGATGGAAAAGCGTTGAACTGTCCAAACTATGTGCTGGCAACAGAGGTAGTTTTGTCTTACCATTTCATGTGAATGGAAATTGATTGAGTGTGTCAGTTGATGTTCTCGGAGATTTATTTCAAGTCTATATCTTTCTAGTTATTTATTTAATAAAAAATTTCTAACTTTCTGTTTACATGTTTTCAGCCTGATTTGTTGCTTTCAGCCAAGATCCAGAGTCTTTGTCCAACTCTTACAGGGAATATATGTTGCACAGCAGAACAGTTTGGTATTTTGCGTACTCAAGTGCAGCAGGTATATATGTATCTCATGAATTGAAAAATGCCCTTCTAAGCTCAGTTTTGCGCAAGTTTTGATTGAGTTGAATTCTTCAAATTATCTTTAACTGACTTATACAGGCTGTACCTTTCCTTGTTGGATGTCCAGCCTGTTTACGCAATTTCTTGAATCTTTTCTGTGAACTTTCTTGCTCTCCGAATCAAAGTGTTTTTATTGACATAACATCTGTATCAGAGGTATGAATCTTTTATCTCACACCTTAGATGAGTTGAAAAAACATTTATTTTCCTCGTATTCTTTATCCTAAGATGCACAGCTAATATAGTTGTTTGCCATGCATATCATAACTATTGATACTGCAGGGACCTGGCAATTCAACTGTTACTGGTATTGACTTTTTCGTAGCAGAAGAATATGGCAAGGAACTATATGAGTCATGCAAGGATGTAAAATTTGGCGCAATGAACACTAGAGCCATGGACTTCATTGGAGGTGGCGCCAATAATATCAAAGGTGATCATTAACGATGAATATAGATGATTTTTGCTCAATCAGCATTGGTAAGAATTGTTTTTTCTATATGCAGAATGGTTCACGTTTATCGGCAAGAAAGCGGAAATGTTTGAACCTGGTTCTCCATTTGCAATCCAATTCACATCCTCTGTTGAAAATTCATCCTCCATTGAGCCTCTCAACATGTCAGTGCATCCTTGTTGGGATACTTCATTGTCATGCTCTTGTGGAGATTGCCCATCTGCAAATTCCTGTGCTGATGTATTACCACCTTCATCACATGATGATGAAGGTTATTGTTTAATTGAAGTTGGTCACAAACAGGTTGCGTTTTATCAACTAGACTTTCCACTAGCTCTTTATAATATACATTAATATAATTTTATATTAATGCAGTACTTTCTTCTGTATACTGTATTCTGAATGACAGGTGCGATGCATTGATCTGACTATGAGCTTTTTATATATTTTGCTCATCTCTGCTGCAGCTTTTTTTTATTCTTCTAAGAATAAAAGGAAAGGGTACCAAGGCCAAAGTATTCGAGAACCTCTCATCAAATTTGAAGAGGAGAGTGAACTGCATCCGGTCAGCAATTATGTAGAAACCACAGATATACAAGTAATGTGACCTTGTGGGTTGTATAATTCAAGGAAAACCTTATTATCGTTTACTATTTGTCTGTTCATTGCCAGGTGCTGGAAAGTGAAGAAGAAGCTGAATACAAAGAGGACAATCACAGATCTTTTGTACAATCTTTCCTATCAAAATTCTTTAGGTTTTTCTCCTGCATTCAAGTTCTTTTTTTGTCAAAGAAAGATATAAAAGTAAATAAGATAAAAAGAGACGAGGGAATCTGGTTTTCGGCACATGTGAGATTCTCAAGTTAGATATATTGTAGCGTTTGTCTTCAAAAGATCTCAAGCATAGGTTGATCCAGAATGGAAAGGTCGCTGAAGTGAGGGAAGCACATGCGATGGTGGGAGATAATGGCCTTTATCTGTCGATGACAAGGGTGTTGAGGTCGTGGTTCATGGGGCTAGGGCCTACATGCACGACAAATTGCTATTGCCTGATCAATTGTAACCCCTTTGTTATGTCTTGGTCGGTAGCCCATTTGTGTATCCCTTGTTTGACTTGTAGCATTAGTAGGAGTGATGAGGCTAAAGAAAGTTGTGATTGTTCTTTGTGGATGAGCTTGTGTGGTTGTATCCTTCAACAACTTTTCCCGATGTCTCTTGAGCTCTAGCAGGAAAAGTCCTAGGCACCGTTGGTCCTCATTTTCCATTACCTTGCGTAGTGGGCCAAAGCCTTGTTTAAAGAGGCAATGATATCTCCCTCTGATTTCATAAAAGACACTATAGTGACAAACATAGTGTTCTTTGGATTCCAGTCCTTGATGACACAATTGGCAAATTCTTTTTTCTAGAGGTATTTGTGTATATAAGCCTACCTCAATCTGTAATTGATGTGATGAAGTTCGCAGCTGCCCCTATCACACTTCGCAGCGCATAGGATAGATGTATGTCCATATAAGGTGGCTTGATGATGAATCCATACTCCAATGTGTGTAAGAAGTATGTCTTATAGTGGGGAGAATCAAGCTCAACTTGTGTGAACATGTGCTTATGAAGAAAAGGACGATGTGTGAAAAAGTGTGTGAGCACATTTTATTGTAATCCATGTAGTTGTCGAGTGTGTGAGAGCACATTTTATTGTAATCCGTGTAGTTGTCGAGTGTTAGTGTGGTCAAAGAATATTAGATACTCTTATAACAAAATCGTACTCAAGTGGATATCTTGGTTAGATTCCACCAACACATTTAATAGGGAAGTCCCTTGAGGACTTGTATATAAAACCCCCTTTGGCCATTTAGTTTAGTTGATGATCTTTAGTTAATTAATATAGCTCTCTTCAGTGCATAAGCTGTCATCCCCCTACTGTGTATTTTCTTATTATTTTCTGGTTATTCTCTTTGATTTCTTCTCTTGCTTATTCACCCACTCTCACACAAACACACTACGCTTCTGAATACTCAACTCTAATAGAGTTAGATTCCTTACATGGTTATTTTGGGGCTGATGCATGTTATCTTGTTTTCCAAGTTAATAATATCAGTTCGGGTCTCTCTATTCTTTTCCACGTTGGTCATATTTAGATGGGGACAGTCCAAGCTATATTGGAATGGGGGTAGTGCATTTATACTCATGCCATGTGACTCTAACCATTGCTGCATTTCAGCATACCAACAATGAATGTCTCCATTTTCAGCTAGTTGTCTTGATGACATAAGTGACAACCTTTGGTATCTTCATTTAGGGAGCTCCCAAAGTCATTGGATAAATGTCACTAATCGGAACAATGCCTCGGTGATTATAGGTGCTGCTCCCATCTTTGCCTGGATTATATCATGGGGCACCAATGCTTTGCTCCTTATCAAAATAAATGTAACTAAGTAAATAAGCAAATAAAAATAGAATTAAGATGTGACCGAAGAATCTTGTCATCTATACATGTAAGATTCTCAAGTCAGATATATTGTAATTTTTGTGTTTGGAAAATCTCTAGCATAGATCGATCAAGAATGGAGAGGCCTTTGAAGCAATGGAAGCACATGTGATGGCAGGAGATAATGGCCTTCATCTTTTGATGACCAGGATGGTGCGGTCATGGTTCACAAGGGCGGGGCCTACGTGCACGACAAATTGCTGTTGCCTAATCTATTGTAGCTCTTCTGCACGTTTTGGTTGGGAGCCCTTGATTGGCTTGTAGCATAAGTAGGAGTGATGGGGCTAAAGAAAGCTGTGACTTGTTCTTTGTTGATGAGTTTCTGTGGCGGTGTTTTTGTCCTTCCACAACTTCTCGGTGTCTCTTGAGTTCTTGCAAGAAAAACCCCAAGCACCGTTGGTCCTCTTATTCTATTACCTTGCATAATGGACCAAAACCTTTCTTAAATAGACAATGGTATCTGCTACTTATTTTATGGAAAATAGTACAATGACAAACGTAATGTTCTTCAGATTCCCCTCCATGATGACACAATTGGCAAATTCTTTGTTCTAGAAGTATTTGTGCATATTTTCCTTCTTCAATCTCAACTGATGTGAAGAAGTTCACAGCTGCCCTATCACATTGCACATCGCATAGGATAGATGTATGTCCATATGGATAAGGGGACTTGAAGATGAATCCATCCTCTAATGTGTGAAAAAGTGTCTTAAAGTGGGCCACCCTCCAACTTGATTATGTCACTTGGGACCTCTCTACTCTTTTCCACCTTGGGTCATGTTCTGATTGTTGGGTTCTTGTTTTGAATCACAAAAACTTACCCACTTTAGGGTTATGAGAGTATTTATAGACAGGGGGAAAAAACCTCCTAAAGAGGGAAAAAATGCCCCTGTTGTCCTAAGTGTATTCACACGCATCATTGTCCTAAGTGTGTTCACACACATCACTATCCTAAGTGTGTTCACACACCACTACCGAAATATGTCAACAAATTCCCCTTGGGAGTGATGCGGTGAACAAGGAGCTAGCACTCATGGCTAAGCAAGTGCCAAGCTATGTGGATACAGATAAATCCACAAATGGAAGTAGGCCTAAAGCTTTGCGGAAAGCTTCAAACTTCTCCCTAGGCAGAGCCTTTGTGAAGAGGTCTGCAATGTTCTCTTGCGTGGGCACATAAGGCAAACTGATCTCACCAGTGGAGAACCTTTCCCTAACATAGTGATAATGCATGTCAATGTGCTTAGTGCGAGCATGGAACACAGGGTTCCTCACAACTGCCATTGCGCTTTGATTGTCAGTGAAGATGGTGGTGGCAGAAGATTGACCAACACCCAAATCAGCTAAAAGGCGTCTGAGCCACACACACTCAACTGTAGCTGTGAAAGCTGCCCTATACTCAGCCTCACAACTGGAAGTGGCCACAATAGGCTGCTTCTTGCTCAACCAAGATATGCATGAGCTACCAAGCATGAAGCAAAAACCACTTGTGGACACATGAGTGTCATAACAACCAGCCCAATCAGAGTCAGAAAAAGCATGCAGGTCTGGCGGTAGTGATCCCCCCTTGGGATAAAACAACCCAAGTGACCGGGTACCACTCAAGTAGCGAAAGATGCGCTTAACTGCCTGCCAATGCTTTACTCCTGGGCAATGCATAAACCTGCTCATTTGAGAGACAGCAAACTGAATATCAGGTCGGGTTACGCATAAGTAAATCAAGCATCCAACTGCCTGGTGATAGAGAACAACATCAAATGCATCTCCAACATCATGAAGGCTCAAACGTAAACCTGTCTCCATGGGAGTGGCAATAGGTTTACAGTCTTCAAGGCCAAAACACTGCAATAATGTGTCAATGTATTTCGATTGACGCAAAGCTATTCCACCATCAACTTGCATAAATTGAATGCCCAAATAAAGATGCAAATGCCCCAAATCTGACATCTCAAAAGAGGCATGCAAATCAGCATTAAAGTCAGCAATGTGCTTCTCATTGGGACTAGTGAGCAACATATCATCGACATACACAACCATGATCAGAAATACATCATCAGCACGCTTAACATATAAGGTGCTTTTAGTTGGACTATTCTCAAACCCAAATGCAATCAAATAGGCATGTATCTTTTCATACCAAAAACGTGGTGCTTGCTTCAAGCCATATAATGCCTTTCTCAACCTGCACACTTTATGTTCATGACCTTTCTGCACAAAACCACTGGGCTGAGTTACATACACCTCCTCATGAAGATCACCATTTAGAAATGCTGTTTTAATGTCAAATTGATGCTGTTCAGACACATCACTGTCCTAAGTGTGTTCACACACATCACTATCCTAAGTGTGTTCACACACATCACTATCCTAAGTGTGTTCACACAGCACTATCCTAAGTGTGCTCACACACATCACTATCCTAAGTGTTTTCACACAGCACTGTCCTAAGTGTGTTCACACATATCACTACCGAAATATGTCAACACTGATGGGGACAATCCAACCTATATTTGAGTGGGGGTAGTGCATTTGTGTTTATGCCATGTGACTCAAAACATTGTTGCATTTTAACATACCCACAATTAATATCTCCATGTTAAGCAAGTTGTTTTCATGACATAAGTGCCAGCCTTGAATACCTTTGTGTAGTGAGCTTCAAGAGGTGTTGGATATTGGCCGCTAACCTGAATAATGCCTCGATGATTGTTGGGGCTGCTTCCATCTCTGGTAGGATTATATCATGGGACACTAATGCTTTGCTCTTCATCATTGGGACAATTATTGAGATTAAAGAACTCTCTAAACCTTTTGATTTATGTGTAGAAAGTTGTAAAGGTTCCCATATTAAAGCAATTCCATCTCTGGTAGGATTATATCATGGGACACTAATGCTTTGCTCTTCATCATTGGGGCAATTATTGAGATTAAAGAACTCTCTAAACCTTTTGATTTATGTGTAGAAAGTTGTAAAGGTTCCCATATTAAAGCAATAGTATGTTAAAATAGTGATGCATTTGCTAAAAGAAAACCTTCTGTAAATTTCAAATCTTAGAAAGTTGTGAAGGTTCCCATATTAAAGCAAATAGTATATTTAAATAGTGTTGCATTTGCTAAATAAAAACCTTCTGTAAATTTCAAATCTATCTAATACTGATTATGTGTTCTACCAATCCTCATGGTAATATATACTGGAATTTATGTCTTATACATGGGAAGAAAGGGATGTTTGATAATGTAGGCTAAGATTGGGGTTGAGAAACCAGACAATGGAGTCTGCAATTTGTTTAAACAGCTCAAATTTAGGGACAAATACACGTCTTATTGTAATCTGAACTCCGTAGCTGAGAATGCAGCAACAAATTCAGACTAACGATAGTCAGCAAAGAGGGGAAGAAAGAAATATATATTAACATCTCTAGAAAGGGCCGTAATTTGCCCATGAGACGTAAATAAGTTTACAACTAATGTTAATTTTTGAATTTTGATAGCAAGAATCTTTCTAATATTGATTCCTAAAACTAAGCAGGGGAAATTGAATATTGACAAGAAAATAGTTCGAAATTAATTTGATTTCATATATAGAACTTGCTATTAGGCCAAACCTTAAAAAAATCAGAACCTTTTTCTTTCACATCTTTAGCCCAAACCTTGTGCACGTAGGCCCCGAACCCATGGACCATGACCTCACCACCCTTGTCATTCACAGATAAAGGTCATTATCTCCCGCATCGCAGGTGCTTCCCTCGTTTCAGAGGCCTCCTATGCTAGAGATCTTTCAAAGAAAAAAGTTATAATCTGTGTAACTTGTGAATCTTACATGTGCCGAAAACCAGATTCTTTAGTCTTGTTTTATATTATTTACTTAGTAATATTAATTTTATTTTGATTTGTTGTCCTCAAAGATGAGACAACACTTAAGATGTAATCTCTTGTTTGGTCTTATAGGCCATTTTGGCCTGTAAAAAGATTCATTTTAAGGACTGCTTTATCCTGCATTGCTTGGCATATCTTCTGTGTTTAAGTTGCTGATCATGTCCACTTTGTGTGGGCATCTTTAAAAGCATAATATATTGCCAAAAACTTTCCAAGCACTGTAGGGCCTCTAGTTTTAAAGCCTATTTCATAGCCTTGTATATTTAATTAGGGCTTTAAAGGCAAGGCATAATGCAAACTAGTATAATTCATAGGTGGCTTGGTATTGCTGTTGCGAAGAATCCTGGGCTTGTTTTGTCAATAGCAGTCGGCATCATGTTTATTATGTGCTTGGGCTTGTTCTTTTTGAAGGTGGAAACTGATCCAGAGAAGGTAATTTAAAGCCATGCTTACTATGTACAACATAAGATGACCAGTGCCTTGTAATGAAAATAATATCTTCATTTTCCTTTCCAGCTGTGGGTTAGTCCAGGTAGTCAAGCAGCAACAGAAAAGGAATTCTTTGACACACATTTGGCTCCTTTTTACAGAATTCAGCAGGCTAGTTAGCGAGATATAATATTCGTCAATGCCTTTACTTTTTCTTATGTTCTGTGGGTATTTATAGAAGTAATAAACCCTTTTTTAATCCTTTTTTACAGCTTATTTTGGCAACAATCCCAAAACCAGGGGATACAGTTGCTTCCACCATTGTCACAGACAAGAATATTCTGCTTCTATTTGATATGCAGAAGAAGGTAAATAATTAATTTCCCTAGTCCAACATTAAGAAAGTGAAAATACCCTTATCAGCAATAGGATGGCTTATTTTTGTGTCCCTAAATTAATGATCTATGATCAGACTTTGTACCCTATGGGGATACATAATCATTCTTTGATGAGTCGTCTTCATCCTGGTTTAGAAAAATATTATTATCAGTTTGTTTATTTTTTATTGTACACAATGCTGAGCTTGTAATGTGCATTTAAAGCTATTATATATTTATCATGTTCAATACCGTTGCATCTATCAAATACATACCTATTCATTCTTTTTATGGGGTTCCTCTACATTATGATGCAAAAAAAAAGAATCAAAGAACATGCACCTTGGAAGTAGTTAAGAAGTAGAAGGGACACCTATGGACAAAGTTGGAGTTGTGAGTGCAACATCAGATGGCAAAAAAAAGAAAGAAAGTGTGTGCCATTCATTTAAGTATCAGTTGTTGGATCACAGGAGTATGGAACCCCTCAGAGGGATGTAAAGGCATTGGGAACAAAGTTGGGATATCAGAGATCCCCATTACACCAGAATGGATAGTTGAGAAACATGAATCGTGAAGCCAAGCATTGATTTTAAATGATAGTAAACCCTGAAAGGTGAAAAAAATATCCTTGAATGAGAATCTTACATTGGCACAAGATTTATGCCTATCTTCCTACCAAAAGATATTGGGGGCCTCTTGTTTGGTCTTATAGGACATTTTGGCCTCCTAAAAGACGTTAACATATCTTTCTTTATTTCATTATCCAATTTAATGGTATCATTTCCCAATTGTTTGTTAGTGGATGATTAATTATGAATCACAACCAATTAAAAAGGGTACCAATAAAACAAAGAACAAAATATCAGTTTTTTATTTCAAATAATAAAAATGGAAAAGAGTGAAAATAGGATATAGTAATCCTCATCATATATTGTAGATTTTTAAGTGCCAGTCTTGAGTATCTTTGCTTTGGGAGCTCCCAAATGCATTGCATACCAGTCACTGATCAGAATAATGCCTCAATCTCTGATTGGGCTGCTCCTACCTCCATCCAGATTATAGCATGGGGCATCCTTGTTTTGATCCTAAACATACAGGCAATAATGGAGACCAAAGTTCTCTTCAAATCTGGCTAGTTATGGGCCTAGAAGGCCCGGTCTTCAAATCTACTCCGTCGTACAAGTGTGTTAACAACCAGAATTGAGTTCGTGTTTCTTGGAACTGTATATGTGCACATCATCTTTTAAGGGCACCAAGGGCTGCATATCCACGAGTAAGTTGAGCACATGTGGCCTCCCTTAGGGAAAACCAATTCCTCTTTTCATACAAAATGACTTTACAGCATTTAGATCTCTTTCTAGATCCCTTGGAGGGTTTCAAATAAATGGCGTCATTGCATATAATAATTTAAGTATGGATTCCTTGCACCAACAATATATTTTCCTTTTATGGGCTCTTCCTACGAAGGGCTCTGAGGGTCAATATGTGATCCAAAGTTGTCAACCCCTTTCATGAACCTGCCTCTCTGGCTGAATGTCAGCCATTTCTCTCACCATCATAAGTGATTTCATTTCTTCTGATATCCCTTCATTCTAGATTGACCCATGCTAGATATATTTTGAAGACAGAAATTACAATCTATCTGACTTGAGAATAGTACATGTATAAATAACAGGGTTTCTTAGTCACATTTATTTTTATTTACTTTCTATTTAGTTGTTTCTATTTTGGTTTGTCTCTAAGATGAGACAACATTTTAAGCTGTAATCTCTTTTCTGGTCTTATATGTGTGATCAATAGAGATGCCTCGAACCTATCTGCATGGACGTTTACTATTTTTCAACTGCGTCCTCAAAGATCCTACCTCCTAGGAGTGATCTATCTACCATCATCACAAGGCATTGGAGACAACCTTCTTGTCCCACTGAACTGTCCATATTAGATCACTCCATGATGGACATCTTCAGATGGCCGTATTTTTAGTTACAATTGTGAGGCACCGAACCTTAATCATAATTACATTTAAAGCCATTTATTATAGGGAGCTACAGTAGAAATCCACTTTTCTTTTGTTAGTCTCATTCATGAGATGGTAAAACTAGTTGGAGTATTTGTCATGTGTCATTGGCCATTATAGTCTTTTATAGACGTTTATATATCTTTCTTTTGTTCTTTCTTGGTTTTCTTCAGAAGATCCAAAGTGTACCTTTATTCATCTTTATCAGCTGCTAAGTTCCAACGATGCATATTTATTGAAGTTTGATAATGCAGTTGGTACAATCATTATTATCAAATATTATCCTTTGTATGTACAGATTGATGCAATAAGGGGGAACAACTCAGGGGTTTCTGTTGCCTTTGAGGACATATGCTTGAAACCAGTTGGCTCTGCCTGTGCTAGTCAAACTGTATTACAGGTATGATTTGACTTTGCAAGGAAATTCACATATATTCAAACACCATTAAGGTACAACTGCTTCTATGTCTGTATTTCAGTATTTCAAAATGAATCCTGAACTTTTTGAAGATTATGAAGGTGCTTCCCATGCCCTATTTTGTTTTGAGGTACTCAACTTTTGCCTGCTACATTATTTAGCTAATGCCTTATAGTTGAGGAAAATCCAAGGACTGGAAAACTGATGGGAAAAAATTATCATTGTCTTGCCAGCATTTTTCTTCATCTGAACCATGTCTCAGTGCTTATCAAGCACCGGTTGATCCAAGCACTGTGCTTGGCGGCTTTACTGGGAATAATTACTCTCAGGTTTTTCTTAAATTCAGATGATAAATATTTGAATAATAGCGGCAAACTATTTAGCTCTTTACTTTTGACTATAATTCAGGCAACGGCCTTCATTGTGACATATCCTGTCAACAATGCAGCAGGGAAGTTCACTGAAGCAAATAAAGCAGCTATTGCATGGGAAGAGGCTTTTGTGACTTTAGCAAAGGTATTTATTTAATGCATTAAACATTTAGTGTTTTAGTATTGTTAAAATAATGGATATTTTTGAGCAGGAAGAGCTTACACAAATGGCGCTTTCTCATAATCTGACTCTCGCATTCTCCTCTGAGAGTTCTATTCAAGCAGAACTAAGCAGGGAGAGTACAGCTGATGTTATGACAATAATGGTAAATGAAGTCAACAACATATTATTTATTTATCTCTCATAATACTTGGAAAGTAATGCTGAAGTGATATTTTTGTATGCAGATAAGCTATTTGGTAATGTTTGCCTATATTTCCATCTCTCTTGGTGATTTTTTGCCTTCCAAAGCTCCCTTTTATGTCACATCAAAGGTATTCAGGAACAAACTTATTGATCATTTACTTCAGCTAGCTATGTTTACAATATGTGCATTTTAATGAGGGTTTTGTTAGAAGGTTTCTATTATGTAAAACTTTCAAGAATACCTTATGAGCAAAAATAAGTAATGAATAAAAATATATTGTCCAACAACGAGTCCAAACTGTCTGTTTCATACAAAAGGATTCAAGTTGATCCAATTTCCACGTGTATAGTACCTATTCTAGGATCATAGGTATCATTTGGTTGTAACTTTGGTCTCATTCGTCATGCACATTGGAATAGGTACTAGAATAGGTACTTTGGTCTTTCTGGATAATTGAACGCAAGAAAGGAAGGCAAATGGGCAGTAAATAGAGATTTGAGATCATTAGTACAGAGAAGAGAGCTGCATGAATCTGCATGGCTTATGAGACTTTATGCATCACTATTTGGATCACCATGGCTCTCTAAGGACATACACTAATTATTTTGAAGATACCTTCAAGAACACAGATATACTGTCTATATAAAGACACCACTGCATTGCCATAAACTCCCAATGTGCAAAGATATAGATGGGAGTTGGTATGTCATCCCCAACCATAGATACCACACAGTAGTAGAAGCTCCAGAGGAGTGGCTATATTTTGGAAAAAGGAGCTCCATGAGAGTGCATCTTGTGCAAGGATATAGATACGAGTTATATGTGGATACAAATAAAAAAGTAGGGATCTTAGAGAGCTATGTATTGCAATTTTCTTCTTTCCACCTGCCTACTTGAAGTTTGTACCACTGGAAGAATCACCATTTGCACCATTATATGATGATATCATAAGGTTTTCTAGTATGGGGGATATAGTACTATTAGTATGGAGAAGTTATGGCAGGCGAAGTTGGTCTAAAGCGACAAGCTCAAGAGATGAGTGCAGTAACAAAATATGATAAACACTTTCTAGCCTTGAGAAGTGCTGATGGATTTGTGATGTATAATAGTTTGTCGCGATGGTCCGTATCAGATGCTTTGATATGTTGGAACATCAAGGGAAGTGCAAGCACAATCGATTACCTGATGGGATCTGTAAAGAATCTAACTCTAGCATGTACTTTCTGCAGGTATCATTGGGTTTAGCAGGCGTTTCAATTGTAGCATTGTCTGTTCTTGGATCCGTAGGCCTTTTCAGTATATTTGGAGTGAAATCAACTCTAATAATTGCTGAAGTGATACCTTTCCTTGTCTTGGCTGTAAGTAAATTCTGTCATTTATTATGGTTGCATGTTAGCCACTTCTAGAAGACATGAAAAATTAATGTGGTAGTGGTAAAACAGTGCTCTTGCTAATTATCGTTGTTATAAGTAAATTTAGCAATTTTGAGACAAGCAAGTTGCTGCATTAAAAGATAAATAATCCATGCATACTACATTAACGCTCAAAACTCACACATGCAGTTAACACTATTGAGAGAATAAAAATTTGCTCATCACAATTGTCACAGTTTTATTTATAATCTTCACATTTCTTGAGCTTAGGACTAGCTTTTGCATATTCCCAATGTATGTACATGTTTGCTTTCCTGTTTGGAACATAAAATATATTCCGTTTTGTCCACCAACCGTTCCATATTGGATTACATCATGTTGAATTTTTTCGGAGTGCAGAAATTTTGGTTCCAATGGTGTGGCTTCAAATCTGTTTGTTTAATTTTGTTCCACAATTACATTTCAAGTCATTTAGTTTCAGGAAGCTAGCATAGAAATACATTTTTCTTTTGTTATTCTCTTTAATTCCTCGCATTGGCAAGTTAACATAAACAGTTGCAGTCTTTGACCATTATGATCATTTAGAGATGTTAATAGTCTTTTTTTCTTTCTTCTGTTTTGGATATTTATTTATTGTAATATGAAAATTCAAATTGGGGCTTTCAATGAGAAATATCTTACCTTTTGACAGGTTGGCGTTGATAACATGTGCATCATAGTGCATGCGGTGAAGCGGCAAGATATACACCTTTCCTCAGAGGTGCGAGTTGGTAATGCTTTAGCTGAAATAGGGCCTTCCATAACACTTGCAAGTTTGGCGGAGAGTCTAGCCTTTGCGGTTGGGATCATGACCCCAATGCCAGCATGCCGGGTGTTTTCTATGTTTGCAGGTAGCTCCAGTATGGGTGTTACTTTTTTCGTTCTCTGTTTTAGAAGACTGACATGTATTTATACTTTTGCATATTTAGAAGACTGACATGTATTAAGCTGGCATGTATTTATACTTTTGCAGCCATGGCAGTGTTTTTGGATTATTTGCTACAATTGACAGCTTTTGTTGCTCTTCTTACTTATGATCTGAAAAGGACAGAATCGAAACGGGTGGACTGCTTCCCGTGCTTCCCCACTACTGTGCATGAAGATGATTCAGCAGGTTCAAGGAACTCCTTTCTATGTATTGCGAATTGAACTTATCTAGATGCCAATGCATGTAACAATATAATGTGAATGCCATTTTTCATTTTTCTTTCTGCTCTTTGAAGAAGGCACGATACCCAGCACACGCCAAGAACCTGGTCTTCTTGTCACCTACATGGAGGTATTCTGAACTCACATCTGATAACCTTGTTTGCTCAGGATGGCAGGCTTTTTATGACTCAGAAAATTCAAAATTTTGGTATTTTTCCAAATTGCTCCCTTTTGGTTGCAGATGTTTCATGCTCCGTTTCTAGAGATACCATCAGTCAAAGCTTTTGTACTTGCGGGATTTATTGGATTAATGTTTGCCAGCATTGTGAGTACCGTATTTCATATGCTCATTCTAGTTATCATGGCTTGGTTCATGTGAGTTTGGATCTATGAATGTGTGTCCAGCAAAGATGCCATACTAGTTTTACTATGGTAACTCAAGTTAAGCTATCATGTTTTACAGAAAGTTTATTTTATGTATTAGATTCAATTTTTTTGATAGATCAGGATCCGCTGCCGATATTATTGTAATGCATCAAAAAGCAATATATTGTCTGGCTAATTCTGATCTGATGTAAATAATGTATTTGATACAAACTTACATTTTAAGGATTGAAGAAATTAAGGGATACATTACTCAGTGCCAAATGGTTGCAGCATTAAGGTTTAAGAAGAAGCAGAATTATCTTACATAAGTGGAATCCATCAAGAAAGAATGATATGCATACATAAAGACCTATCACATACAATCATACACATGAAACTGATTCAGCACTGTTTTTTGTAAACAAAAGAAATTGAGATAACGATAATCCAAGAGCCAAGATGGTTTTAGCTCAGCTAGTAGGGTTGCCTTTCAGAAACCAAAAGGCCATACATCAAGTCCAAACACTCCACAATGGCATCTAGTAAAGTAGTGTATATAAAACAGCTGCATGGGTTAGTAAAAACTTGGCTTACCGTTAGGATATGGCTCTAATATGAAAATATATATACATATATGAATATTTACATACATACATACATACATACATACATATGTATATATGCACTCTAGAGAAGTAGTTGGTTTATCAATAGGGTAGAAGTGGTAGTGAGGAATCTAATTGTCTACACATCTTTATAGGCTTGTATAACACGCGTATCACCTGGTTTGGAACAGCAAGTAGTTCTTCCTCGAGATTCTTATCTTCAGGTTTATTGTCATTTATTCTCTTGAATGAAAACAAAATTTTGGATGCCTCTAGGTTGGCCTAATATTGGGACAATCTTGGAATATGTGCAGGGTTATTTCAACAATATCACAGAATATCTTCAGATTGGGCCACCTTTGTATTTTGTTGTGACAGATTATAATTACAGGTAACCTGCCCCATTTGACACAACATAAGAACTCATGACCCCTTTAGAGTTTGGTAGTAAATTCTTCTATATTGCAGTGTTTCAAGTAATCAAACAAATTTATTGTGTTCTATCAGCCAATGCAATCCTAAGTCGCTTCTGAATGAGGTTAGTGGCCTATTTTCTGTGAAATTGACCAGTTGATTAAGATTCAGTAAAAATCAGTTTGATGCTTCTCCTCTCCACAGATTTCTCGTGCTGCAGGATCACCAGAAAGTAGCTATATTGCGAAGTCAGCTGCTTCATGGTTAGATGATTTCCTTGTTTGGCTTTCTCCAGATGCATTTGGGTGCTGTCGGAAGTTTACAGATGGCAGCTATTGTCCTCCTGATGATCAGGTAGATGTTGAGAATCAAAACATTTGAAATAAATGCTTAGTGTTGATGCTGTGAGAAAATCATTGACAAGAGATTTAACAAGATATCATTTGTAACGATCACTCATTGAGTTTTTGAGGCATTGAGATATAATTCAAACTAAGTCATTGTTATTTTATCCAGCCTCCTTGCTGTGCTGAAGGTGAAGAATTTTGTGGAGTTAGTGATGTCTGCCAGAACTGCACAACAGTATGTCAGCAGTAAGCCCTAAATTCTTCCTATTGTGCATATGTTCCATTAAAAGCTTTGTTTTAATTTGTGAGCAGTGTTTTCTTCCTTCTGAGCTACATGGTGGACGACCATCCACGAACCAGTTCAAAGAAAAACTCCCATGGTTTCTGAATGCTTTGCCTTCTGCAGACTGCAGCAAGGGTGGCGTTGGTGCCTATTCAAGAAGTATTGATCTCAATGGTATATCTTCCTGTGCTTTTTTGTTGAGTCTTCTTTGAATTGGTTTTTGCATCCTTTTCAAAGAAAAGAAGACTTATATTAAGAGTAACAGTTTTGTGTCATAGAACATTATTTCTTACATCCATAGACCTCTATTAATCATCCACATAACAACCATGTACTTTTTCGAATGTGCATATAACTCATCTCTTCTGTGTCAAAGTCATTGCATAAAGCAGCCACAAATTTTCCCACGCAATGGGCAATGCCCCCAAACTTGGTAATCATACGAAATAGTTCATATGATGAGGAATAGTCACAAGGAGATGCTTGCAGTGCAAAATAACTCAGGGTATTTATACACACAAACAAGCAAGAGCAACCTTCCAATGCCTCGTGAGCAAGAAGAAGAGATTGTATTTAGCTAGATCTAAAGATCATGTGCATTGCTTGTTTCTAGGACAAGAAAGTAAAAGAGCATGGAAAATGTTCATGAGAGGCAACCTACCACACAAATGACCTCACCTCAGGTCTGGCATGCAGATGCAAAGGTACTATCTGATATCCCGGGGCAGCCTCCACCTCTCCACCCACATGGCTTGGGCCCACATAAATCCACCTTTTTTACTCCAGAAAATGTAAGAAATGCCATTCATCAATTACAATTTGGAAGGCTCAGGATCATGATGGATTGGTGGGTGAGCACTTTATCTATGCCCATGACATCTTGCTCCCCTTGCTAGCACACATCTTTAATAGAACTATGTGTAAAGGTTTCCAGATCCATGGGTTTGTTAGAGGCAGTGGCTAGCACAATTGGAGTGAAACAGGGATGCCCACTATCGCCCATTCTCTTCTGTCTTTACATAGATGAGGTATCACATTACAAAGAAAGGTTTGGGGGTTCAGGAGCCAAATATTACTATACATATGCTGATATTGTGTTGATTTTTCACTCTCCGGAGGGACTATAAAGACATCTAAATGTCTTTAAACTATTTTGTATGGACAAAGATTTTGCGATAAACATGGATAAAATTAAAGCGACAGTGTTTAACACCAGTCAGGCATGGGTAACAAGATCAGAACCAGATTTCTTCTTAGGAGAGGAAAAGGTAGAATACACACGCTCCTACACATACTTAGGAGTAACATTTACAAGGCCTAGGTTCTCCTTACGGAAGGCTGCTTGTGCTTGAGTTTCTTGTGGATATGCAGCCCTTGGTGCTCTCAAAAGACAATGCGCACATTTGTAGTTCCAAGAGCCACAAACTAAATTGTGACTATTTGATACACTTGTGATTCCAACTCTTCTCTATGGAGTAGAAACGTGGGGACCGAGTCTTCAAGGCAAATTACTGGAAAGATTTAGAGATCCCTTTAGTGTAAATGAATGTCTGCATTGTAAGTAGCAAAGCATCGGTGCCCCATGATACAACCTGTATCCAATGTCTTTGGGAGCTTCCTAAAGGAAGGTACTCAAGTTTGGCACTTATGTCATCAAGACAACTGGCTGAACATGACGACATTCATTGTTGGTAGGCTGAAATGCAGCAATGGTTTGAGTCACATGGCATAAGCATAAATGCACTACCCCATTCCAATATAGCTTGGACTGTCCCCATCTAAACATGATCAAAGTGGAAAAGTATAGAGTGATCTGAACTGATATTAGCCACAAAACCTTCACGCTGCTGCATATATATGTCTTCATGCAGATCGCCATGTAAAAAGGCAGTCTTCACATCCATCTGTATGAGCTCCATATCTTCAACTGCAACTAGGCCCAAAATGGTTCTTAATGTAGTCATCTTAACTACAAGTGAGAAGATCTCATCAAAATCAACTCCATATTCCTGCTTGTATCCTTTTGCAACCAATCTTGTTTTGTACTTTGGCGAGGAATCAGAAATGACCTTCATTTTATAAACCCATTTGCATGGAAGTGTTTTCTGCCCTTTAGGCAACTGCACCAAATCCCAATTGTCATTTTTCTCAAGAGATTCCATCTCCGACAACATGGCTTTATACCATTTCTTATTGTCCTGTCTGTCCATTGCTTCCTTGAAGCAAGACGGTTCACCACAATCAGGCACCATGACATAATCAGCCACATTGTTTGCATCAGGAACAAATCTGTCAGGCTGTCTAGTAACTCTAGACAATCTCCTAACCCAATGCTCATAGTTTGGTAGCTGTTGAGCCTGCAAATCATCATTTTCAACTTGCTGTCCAGGCATTTCAGCCTGCAAATCAGCATTAACAGCTTGTTGTTCTAGCCGTTCCTGCACATTTGGTGGCTCATCATTTTATGGCAAAGGCTGGCTGATCATTTCCAACCTCATTTTCTGCATTTGCAGGTAAGTTTACAGCAGGTGTTTGGTGCTGTACAGCGGACACATTTTTCTGTCTAAAAGGTATTTCTTCTCGGAATACAACCCTACGTACTTCCTCAGTCTTTTCGGGTTGTTTATGCATGCAATTTTCCCAGAAGATAACACCATTGCTGCGTTCTATTTTTCTTTTCTCGGGATCCCACAATTTTTACCCCATTTCACCCTCGTCACCGTATCCTAGGAAAATACATTTGCAGGACTTTGGCTCAAGTTTGTTGCGTTCTTCTTTACGAATGTGCACAAAGGCCTCACAGCCAAACACTCTCAAGTGAGCATATGAAGGTGGCTTGCCCGACCACGTTTCCCGTATCCTAGGAAAATACATTTGCAGGACTTTGGCTCAAGTTTGTTGCGTTCTTCTTTACGAATGTGCACAAAGGCCTCACAGCCAAACACTCTCAAGTGAGCATATGAAGGTGGCTTGCCCAACCACGCTTCCCGTATCCTAGGAAAATACATTTGCAGGACTTTGGCTCAAGTTTGTTGCGTTCTTCTGTACGAATGTGCACAAAGGCCTCACAGCCAAACACTCTCAAGTGAGCATATGAAGGTGGCTTGCCCGACCACGTTTCCCGTATCCTAGGAAAATACATTTGCAGGACTTTGGCTCAAGTTTGTTGCGTTCTTCTTTACGAATGTGCACAAAGGCCTCACAGCCAAACACTCTCAAGTGAGCATATGAAGGTGGCTTGCCCGACCACGCTTCCCGTATCCTAGGAAAATACATTTGCAGGACTTTGGCTCAAGTTTGTTGCGTTCTTCTTTACGAATGTGCACAAAGGCCTCACAGCCAAACACTCTCAAGTGAGCATATGAAGGTGGCTTGCCCGACCACGCTTCCCGTATCCTAGGAAAATACATTTGCAGGACTTTGGCTCAAGTTTGTTGCGTTCTTCTTTACGAATGTGCACAAAGGCCTCACAGCCAAACACTCTCAAGTGAGCATATGAAGGTGGCTTGCCTGACCACGCTTCTTGGGGTATTCCCCCTCACAAAGACCTATTAGGTGACCGATTAATCAAGTGAACAACTGTCATAACAGCCTCTGCCCAAAAACCATGGGGTAATGCAGCATGAGACAGCATAGTATGGACCTTATCTTGAATAGTCCGATTCATACGCTCTGCAACTCCATTTTCGGGTTGATTATAAGGGGCAGTGAGCTCCTTGTTTATCCCTTTGCTATCACAAAATGCTTGAAAAGCCTTGGACACATGTTCCCCACCATTGTCAGAGCGAACACACTTAAGTGTCTTATCAATTTGATTCTCAACTACTGCCAAGAATGTTCGAAACTCCACAAGACACCTCTTCTTTGTAATGTGAACACACCTCTTTCTTTGTAGGGCTAACTAATATAATAACCTTTTTTTCTTGTGTACCAATCAAGGCAGTTGGGTACACCCAAAAATCTGTGCCTCTACTCTCATCTCTACTACAATCTTGTTTGCTGAACGTCATCAATCAATAGCTGCTCCCTCAAACATCCCTCTTTACCTGTAACTGGTATCACAGCCAAATCTCTTTCCTCTGTTTTGCTGTTTTTTTAGATTCAGAATCAGCAGAAAACACAGTTTTAAAAATAAATAAAAATAGAAAAAAATCTGTCAAACCCTTTCCTATTGGTATTCTGCTCAATTTTCTGAAGCCATCTGTCATAAATCTTGGGAGCAATGGCCTCCACTTCAACTGAAATGAAAAACCTCTTTGAAATCAAGAGATTTGATGGAAAAGGTTTCGAATTATGGAAAGAGCGTATGTTGGGCATCCTCTTTCTGAGAGATTGTGAAGATGCTCTTGTGGAAAAGAAACCAGAGAGCATGGAAAATGATGCTTGGAACACTCTGAATAAGAAAGCCATTACATATATTAAAGTGGCTCTTTCTTATGAAATTCTTGTAGATATAAAGTGCTTAATTACTGCCCATCAAGTTTGGGAGAAACTTAAGAAAACTTATGAGAATACTACTCCTGTGAATCAGATGCATTTGATGAGAAAACATGTCAGTATGAGGTTTGATGAGTCGAAAGGTGCAACAGAGCATCTATCGTTATTCATAGGTACTCTCTCCCAACTACAAGATTCAGGATTACCAGCTTTTGATGACAAGCTCAAAGCTATTTTCTTACTTATGACTTTACTTGATTCGTGGGAAACATTAGTTGTTTCACTATCTAATAGCCCCACCTTGACCTTTGATGTTGTGCGGGGCGCTATTCTCAGTGAAGAGATTAAAAGACAATCTAGCGGAGAAGGTAGTGGTTTAGCATACAATATTAGGGCGAGATATGATACGAGGAACCCAAATGTAGGACAAAGAAATAGAAGTAAGAGTAGAGGGAAAGGAAAGCAACAAGATATCACATGCTATCAGTGTGGCCGTAAAGGTCATAAGAAACCTAATTGTAGATATTTGAATATAGAACTAGAAAGGAAGAAGAATGTAGGAGAGAAGAAAAACAAAGATGATAAATTTAATACAACAGAGAAAGCTAATATGACTTCAAATGTTATCATTGAAGACCTATCTGGTGAAGATGGTGATGTACTTTGTATTACAGGTGATGCCTTCATAGCTCATGTTCAAGACATGCAAATCACCAAAACAGATGTTATTGATGCTTTATTGTCAATCGATGATGGATTGACACAAACATGGATAGTAGACTTTGGGGCTTCTTTTCATGTTATTCCATGTTTGGAGTGCTTTACCACATTTGACGTAGGCAGTTATGGAAAGTTTATCTTGGTAACAATAGTGCTTGCAATATTGATGGTATTGGAACCATACCCTTGTCTTTGGATAATGGTCAAGAGCTCGTGCTCAAAGTTGGTAGGCATGTACTTGGCATTAAGAAAAGTTTGCTATCTGTAGGATAGATGGATTTGCATGGTTACACCACATTATTCGGTGGTGGATTGTGGAAACTAAAGAAAGGATCTATGGTTATTGTGAAAGGTTGCAAAAAAGGCACTCTTTACTGTTTGCAATGTAAAGCTTTACCTGGAAAGTTTCTTGCTATTGCTGAATTCGACTCTCGTTTAGAGCTTTGGCATAAGAGATTAGGACATATGAGCCAAAAAGGACTTGAAGTCCTTTCTGCTTTAAAAAGATTTGATGTTAAAGGATCAAAGCTGGTTTTTTGTAATGATTGTCTATGTGGCAAACAAATGAGAAATTCTTATTATTCTGGTATCTCTCGTAAACCAAATGTGCTAGATTTGGTGCATTCTGATGTATGTAGCATGCTTGTAAAATCCTTGGGCGGTGCTGCATATTTTATTTCCTTTATCGATGATTATTCCTGAAGATTTGGGTGTACTTGATGAAAAGAAAAGGTGATGCATTTGATGCATTTAAATCTTTTCATGCATTTGTGACTACTCAAAAAGGGACAAAATTGAAATGCCTCAGAACAGATAATGGGGGTGAGTTTACATCTGCAGAATTTAAGTCTTATTGTGACTTACATGGTATTAAAAGAGAGCTTACAGCTCCATATAACCCTTCATCAAATGGGGTGGCAGAAAGATATAATAGGACCTTGTGTGAGCGAGTACAGTGCATGCTGTCCACAGCTAATCTCCCTCATGAATTTTGGGGAGAAGCATTAAAAACCGCAGTTCATATATGTAATCATTCTCCCCACAAGTCCTTAAAGAATGGAATCCCGGAGGAGGTTTGGTCTGGCAAACCAGCCTCATATGACCATTTACGAATTTTCGGCTCTGATGCATTTGTACACATTAGAAGTGAGCTGAGAAATAAGCTCGATGCTAAGTCCACCATGGGCATTTTTATGGGCTATGGTGATGAAGGTGAAATGGGCTATAGGATTTGGTTACCTCAGTCTAGAAAAAGTGTACGCAGCCGGGATCTTGTTTTTAATGAAGAAAAATTGCTGAAAAATGCTTGTTCCTTTGTTGGGAACTCTAAGAGCGTTACATTTCAGCAATTACAGGCATCCACAAAATCTGAAAATAAACCTCATGATGTTATACCAAAGGTTGAATATGATGATCGACCGGTTATCTTTGAGACAGAAGAAGTTGGACAGCAAAGAGCTGCTCATGAAGGTATTGGTCAATGAGATGACGGTACTGAAGAACAAAATATAGATGTCAAACAACATGCTGGACATGGTTTGCAACAGCCAGAAAGTGCTGAAAATGATTTTCCTCCAGATTTAGAACCAATCCCAGAAGATACTGATCATTGGGTACGTAGGTCTAATCGTTCAAGGAGGCAATCACATAGATATGACCCCTCTTTGCATTATGTCATGCTGTCAGATGAGGGTGAACCTCCTACTTATAAGGAGGCAATGTCATGTGAACTTAGCAGTAAGTGGGAGATTGCAATGCAAGAAGAAATAAAATCTTTATATGCAAATGATACATGGGATCTTGTGTCCTTACCTCAAGGAAGGAAAGCACTCCCAAATAAGTGGATTTATAAGGTAAAGCAAATTGAAGGGAAACCAAAATACAAGGCAAGATTAGTTGCCAAGGATTATGCACAAAAGGAAGGTATTGACTTCCAAGAGGTCTTCTCTCATGTTATGAAGATGACCACACTTCGTGTGCTATTTGCTCTCACTGCAATGCTTAATTTGGAGTTGTACCAAATGGATGTAAAGACTGCTTTTTTGCATGGTGATATTGATGAAGAGATCTACATGAAACAATTTGAGGGTTTTGTAGTCCCTAACAAGGAGCATTTGGTATGCAAACTAAAACGTAGCTTGTATGGCCTAAAACAAGCACCACGACAATGGTATAACAAGTTTGATACTTTTATGCTTTCTCAAGGCTTTGATCATAGTTATGCAGATCATTGTTTATACACGAAAAAGGATATCGATGACAGTCCTATCATACTTGTTCTATATGTGGATGATATTTTGCTAGCTGGGAAAAGAAAGACTAGTCTTGATGCTCTAAAAGATCAATTGAAATCGGTTTTCTCTATGAAAGATTTGGGAAATGCAGAGCATATTTTGGGCATGAGAATTAGTAGAAACAGAAATGACAAATTGTTGTTTTTGTCACAAGAAAAGTACATTGAAAAAGTGCTTAACAGATTTAATATGGCAGAAGCATAGCACAATGTGATAGGGCAGTTGTGAACTGTTAGAAATATTGAGAATCGATTAGATAGGTATATAGGGTTAGAAGCACAGAGATGGATATATGAACACAAAACTTCTATTACATATGAGAGTAGCTCACAATGGTAGTTCACTCATGCGCGCAAACCTTAGAGCTTAGATGGGATCTGGACCAGCTCACTACAAAATTAGTGGGGACTGATGATCATCACACCATTGTGTAAGAAAGTGGATTATATTTTCTCTTTGGTTTGAGTGTAACATTAAATGTGCATGTCAGTTGATAATTGGGGAGATTTTCCTTTTCTGTCAACTAACTTGTCATTTAATATGACGCAACTCCTAGATACAAGCTAGTGCTAGATAGTACTTATCTTAAAGTACATTGTAACTTGCCCACAAAATATTCTTCTAGTTGACTTGATTAGCCAATCCTATTAGCCTACTCCGCTCTTTCCTAAATACATTGCATCCTACGCATCTACAGTTTCCTAGATTGACACCTTATTGACCCATATGGTCGAGTTGCACAATAGCTACTCCTCATTTGGGGTGCTATCACAAAATGTGCAATCTAAGAGTAAATATGGGGATAGATTTACAACTTGGGGTTGATCATTTATTACATCTAACAGAACTTCATCACATAGTGAGGTTGAGGTAGGTAGATGCATGAATACCTCTAGAAGAAAGAATTTGCTAATTGTGTCTATAGGGAGTGGAATCGGAAGAACACTATGTTTGACATTGTAGTGTTTTTTATGAAATAAGAGGGAGATACCATTACATCTTTAAACAAGGAATGGAACATGAGGACCAACGATGCCTAGGAGTTTTCTTGGTAGAACTCAAGAGACATACGGAAAAATTGTCGAAGGACAACAATATAACCGCACAAGATGAGCAACAAAGAAGAATGACGATTTTCTTTATCCCTATTACTCCTATTCATGCTACAAGTCAATCAAGGGCTACACAAATGGGCTCTCAACGAGAACTACAATAGATCCAAGCACCATAGATAATAATCTCACCACCCTTGTCAGGCAGATAAAGACCATTGTCTAGCACCATCGCAGGTTCATCCCTTGCCATAACAAATGTAGGTTCTGGCCCCATGGACCGCAATCTCAGCTTGTACTCGACAAATAAAGGCCATTATGTCCCGCCATTGTAGGTTCTTCCCTCTCTTTGGATTGACCTCTTCATTTTGGATTGACCTATGCTAGAGATCTTTCAAGTTTCGAAGACAAAAATTGTAATATATCTGACTTGAGAATGTTACACTATTTTCTTTATTTACTTCATAACATTTATTTACTTTGATTTATTCTCAAAGAAGAGACAAGACTTGTAATCTCTTGTTTGGTCTTTTTGGCCATTTTGGCATCTTAAAAGATGTTAATATATCTTTCTTACTTTGTTTCTTTGTTTCTTTGTTTCTTTTGTTCTTTGTTTTTTTGTTCTTTGTATGTACCCAAGGTTGGCACTTATGTCATCAAGACAATTGGCTGAAAATGGAGACACTCATTGTTGGTATGCTGAAATGCAGCAATGGTTCGAGTCGCATGGCATGAGTATAAATGCACTACCGCCGTTCCAATATAGCTTGGACTGTCCCCACCTAAATATGACCAAAGTGGAAAAGAATAGAGTGATCCGAACTGATATTATTAACTTGGAAAACAAGATAACATGGATCAGCCCCAAAATACCACTCGGTACAAAGATGGCCCACGATAAGACGCACTTCTTACATACATCGGAGGATGGATTCATCATTAGGCCACCTTATATGGACATACATCTATCCTATGCGCTACGTAGTGTGATAGGGCAGCTAAGAACTTCATCACATCAGCTACAGATTGAGATAGGCAGATATACACGACTACGTTTAGAAGAGAGAATTTGCCAATTGTGTCATGAAGGAATGGAATCTGAGGAACACTATGTTTGTCATTGTAGTGTCTTTTATGAAATCAGAGGGAGATACCATTGCCTCTTTAAACAAGGCTTTGGCCCACTACGCAAGGTAATGGAATATGAGGACTAATGATTCCTAGGACTTTTCTTGCTAGACCTCAAGAGACATTGGGAAAAGTTGTTGAAGAATACAACCACACAAGCTCATCCACAAAGAACAATCACAACTTTCTTTAGCCTCATCACTCCTACTAATCCTACAAGTCCATCACGGGATACACAAATGCGTTCTAGACCAGGACATAACAAAGGGGTTACAATTGATCGGGCAATAGCAATTTGCCGTGCACGTAGGCCCCGCCCCCGTGGACCATGCCCTCGACACCCTTGTCATCGACAGATAAAAGCCATTATCTCCCACCATCGTAGGTGCTTCTCTCGTTTCGGAGACATTTCCATTCTGGATTGACCTATGCTAGAGATCTTTCGAAGACAAAAGCTACAATATACCTAACTTGAGAATCTCACATGTGCCAAAAACCAGATTCCCTCGTTTCTTCTCTTTTCATCCTATTTACTTTTATATTTACTGTGTAGTAAATATAAAAGAAATCAATCATATTTACTGTGTAGGAAATGAGAAAGGAGATGAGATGGGTGCATGCCGGGTATTGCCCGAAGGGCTCCATTAGATGTTGAAGGGGAAGGTGATCTCTTACGTCATTTTATAATGCAAGAAAGAAAGAAAGAAAGATATATTAATGTCTTTTAAGAGGCCAAAATGGCCTATACGACCAAACAAGAGATCAATCATATGCGAACTGCCATAGAAAGAGCCTTAAACAAGGAAATGAGAAAGGAGATGAGCAGGAAAAAGAGTGAAATATCTTCAAAAAAGGTTGAACTTGTAGCTATCTTCAAATTTTATGGAACCCTATCGTCAGAAAGATAAAAATCTAAAATAGAAAAATACAGATTTTGTGAATGATTCACAAGAATGGAAGGACTTGCGATGATTGATTGGACTTTTGTTTAGACTCAGTAGGCTACTTTAATGACCTAAATATAAGGTTTCTTTATTCCATTCTGCAATGGAGGTCATAGAATTAACCAACATGTACTCATCATAGGATTAGGGAAAACTATGGAAAACCTATCTCTTGATCAGTCTTGGTTATGAACGTAATTGTTTACTAATGCAGCTTTGCCATGACTAGGAAATAATATAGTATGTACTGAAATGATCCACCACACATATCTAAAATCTCTCCACACCCTTTGGCCCCCTCCTTAGCTTCTGTATAGTAATATGTCCTTTGGCAATGGAAACAAGATGATCTAATCTCCAATTCAGGTGACAATGCCATAGTTAAAGGACACCCATATTAAACCTGTCCTTTCACCTAGCATATGCACTTACGGAAGCATATAGGGTGCACGAAATGGTATGACATTTTGAAACAAAATGACTTATCTCTTAGCTTCTAGTTTCACCTCTTTTGAGTGCTAGTTTGCTCATCTTAACTCTTTCAGTATATGGTAAAAGGCAAGGAGTTGGGCGTAATCTTGAGATCATTAGAGACTAGTTTTGGAATTGGTGATCTGCATTCTTAGGAATGTATGTTGGGTGCACATCCTTTCAGTATGGAGGTTTTCTGTTCATATTAATTACTATTATCCAAACTTAAACATGAAGTATTTAATAATTAAAGTGTATTAATCTGGATATGCTGATTGACAGGTTTTGAAAGTGGCATTATTAAGGCATCTGAGTTCCGTACCTATCACACTCCTTTGAATAAACAGGCAAGAAAGATTTCCTAAATTCTTTGCAAATATGCTGGAAAAATATTAGAGTCAGAAATAGTGTAACAGTTACTTGTAACAAAATACGTGATGTCCGGAGTAGACCTTTAAATGGAATGCATGAAAGTCTTATGTCAAGTCAATATCCAATTCATATTTCATGATCTGATAATACAATGATAAATTGAGCCTTGGTTATTTGTTGCATTTATATGTATTAAGTGTTTGTGTAAGACCAAAATGCATGTGCTACTCGAGCAGTGCTGTGGAAGATGAACCAAGGAAAATGTTGTTGGAGAGGAATCTGCAATGGTGTTGTTTGGAGCCTTTAGGAGTGTTGTCTACCCTTCTGTGGGGTCCTCTCATTGGATGGCCTCCTGTAAATTCTTTCGTGTGGTGCGTCGTGGAAAAGGGTATTCATGGATTGAATGGGTGCTTATCCAACAAATGGGCGCTCTTGCTTTGGGCACTTGCACAATGAACCAATGCTCACGCAAAGAACAGGCGCTCACAAAGGACGATTGCGCAATAAAGTGGCACTCATGGATTCGAAGGGCCGTTCGTGAATTCAAACCCTTCTTGTGGTCTCTCTTGACAATGCCACAAATCAACAATCCACAATCCACTCTCTCACCCAACACCTAATAATAATCCTAAAATGAAGACAAAGAAAACCCTAAAATGAGGTAAAGAGAATATCGAAACCCTAAAATCCAAGAAGAGGAAGAAGATGCTCACATGTTCTCCCCAAAACACCACAAGTTCTCATATTTACATATTTGCTCTGTTTTTTGTGACTGTCCTTTTCCCCCTTTTCCTAATTAGCCCCCTTTGGACCTGCCACGTCATGACAATGTATGGGACCAAACCTACAACCATCCTAACCTCAACCAAAATTGTGCATGATTTTTAGCTAGATAAACACAAACCTCCACATTTGTTTGAATGGGTGTAAAAGAAGAGAAAACATTGTGACTCTTCATTTGAGTTAATCAGCAAGCCACAGGTACATAGCTGGAACACAGCCATTTTTTATGATATTTATCACAAAGCTTGCGTATCTGATTAATTGGTCACTCTTTGGATGATTGATGCAAATAATTTCTGCAGTTCAAGCAAAATAATTGATTCCCTTTGTTCTGTTTGCAGAGTGATTTCATCAATTCGATGAAAGCTGCTCGATCATTTGCGTCACAAATGTCTGAATCACTTAAGGTAAAAATAGATACATATAATAAAATGTTAGTGAGCTGTGATATTGTTATTTTGTTTGGTTCATGTTTTTTTACTGACAAGTTGTTTTCGTCGTGAAGATGAAGATATTTCCATACTCAGTTACATATATCTTTTTTGAACAATACTTGGACATCTGGAGAACAATGTTTCAGAGTCTTGCCCTTGCATTAGGTAAGAATTTGCTTGCGTTTTCACTTCTGTAACTTTGTGTTGTTATTTTCTTCAGGCTTAAGATAGTAAAAACCAAAACGTTTTTATGAACTTTGCTGCACAGGAACAATTTTTGCAGTATGCCTTATCATAACATGCAGGTAGATTAAATCTTTATGTCATGATGATATATAAATCATTAGTTTAAATGCATAAGAAACTGACAAAAGATTTCATTTTTCCTTTTTACAGTTTCTGGCAATCGGGTATAATAATTACTGTTTTGGCAATGATCGTGACTGATATATTGGTAAGACATAACCATGTTATAACTTTAATCAATGGAACGCTTGGATTTTACCCCCTTTTCTCAATGTTTGTATATAATTCCCCCCCATGGTTTTCAAACAGTACCGGAATGCCCCTCCCTGAATACTATTGCACAGTATGCTTGTAATTAGCAATGGCACGGTTTCGGCTCAAACCGAACGGAACCGTTAAGCCATGGTTTAACGGTTTATTGGTTCCAAAAAAAATTAATGGTTTGGATTTTCGATAAACGGTTCAGTTTTGGTTTGGTTCGGTTCTACAACTCAGGTTTATAGGTTTAAAGGTTTATAGTCTTTTGGTTAACTTTTTTTTTATCTTAATAATTTATTAATTTAATGGTTTGATTAATGGTAATTTATAGATTTACTTAATTTAACTTGAATTTCTATTTAATTTAATGGTTCAATTAAAGTTTCTTTTATTGATTTAATAAATTTAGCTTAAATGCTTATTTAATTTAATGTTTTTTTGTTTATTTAGATGTTTAATTAGTTTGAAATGTTTTTATTTAATGGTTCGGTTTGGTTTCAACTGTTCTCTAAATGATTTAGTTTACTTTTTCTTAAGTAGTTTGGTTTAAATACTCGAGAGTTCATAAACAGTTTGGTTTGGTTTTTGTTTTATATAAACGGTTCGGTTTCTTTGCCTTGAAACCGAACTGAACCAAAACCGAACCGTAAAATATGTGCTGTAAAATATCTGGAACATTTGTGGTATCTTGTAGTGTTTTTATTTATTTTCCCTGTAAAAACACCAAGACTTAATAACTTATATATGTGCAGGGTGTGATGTCATTTATGGATGTGCAATTGAATGCGATTTCAGTAGTCAATTTAGTAATGGCGACCGGCATCGCAGTGGAATTCTGTGTACATCTTACACATGCATTCATGGTAGAATTTCCCTTCGTTGTTGGTTGAAATTAGGATGGTGTGTTTTGCTCATTATGGATATTGATATCAATGTTAATGTCATTCTCTTCTTGTGTTTATTCTTCGTTGAGTTATGGAACAACAAATTCATTTGCACAGATCTTAGAAGGTAGCCGATCAGAGCGAGCTAGCAAAGCTTTGTCAACCATGGGGGCCTCTGTGTTTAGGTGAGAGCCATTCAATTTCAGAGATATATGGATAATTCAGATTTAGATATCATCGTTATTCTTGTTTATACGTAATTTTCTTCTTGTGATGTACATTTGAATTTTATAATATTTTTTTCAAAATCTGTAAATGAAACCCAGTTTTCCTTTCATATATTCATATGTATTTACATTGTTTTCACAGTGGGATAACAATAACAAAACTTGTTGGTGTGCTGGTCCTCTTCTTTTCACATTCCAAAATATTTGAGGTAAAATTCCATTTTCTCCTTGAAATTGTAGGTCTATGTGACAGCATTGGATGGAGAACATCGATGTAGATAATATGTGGTTATATGTACACATACACACATGTGTCTTTCACAATCCCTATAAGTAGATAGTTAGACAGTTTTTACAGTGTGGTATGTGTGCGTGTCTTTGGTTATATGGTAGAGTTTTGCACCATCATATTCACTTCTTATGGTATGTAAGTTTTGTGCCATCGTGCTTCTTATCTTTAGGTATATTATTTCCGGATGTATTTGGCGCTCGTCATACTCGGATTCTTGCATGGGCTTGTGTTCCTACCGGTAAAGTGTTCATATATGTGTATATATGTGTCAAAAACCTCATGTTTCAACAATCCATTTTCAATGTGGCTTATCGGTTTGTGTAGGTTTTCCTTAGCCTTGTTGGACCACCTTCGTTGTGCTCAATAGATGAGGAAACCATCAGTTATATTAATGTGAACATGGGAATTTTGAAAGAAGACTCACAAAGCCAAGATGAAAATGATAGATAGCTTTTTTCAACTTGTAATCTATATGAAGGCTACTAATCCAACATAGTGAAAATCGACCTCATAGAAATGAGAATATACATATTTGCACAATATGTTTACCATATATTTGTATACTATTAGGTTTGTATTATGAGAACTTCTATATTATAAGTAATTGGTTAGCATAATATCTTCTACACTGTGTTTGCATTGACACCTTAAGGTAACTTACGAGGTTTAAGTGCGTTTAAGTGTATGACCATATAAATGCTTGTTGAGGTGGATGCAGAGGTCTGCTATTATTGCAGTTTAACCACCTTGTGGTCTCTGGATTAAGTATATACCACACAAATGTGTAGACGAGTATTTTCTCTTAAACCTTATTTTTAACTCTCTTGAAAAAACGATACACATTAAGCCACCTACTGTGACAACTGTTAAATGACTTCCAAACAAAAGGAGTATGTTAATGTTTTTGCTTCAGAAATATGGTTCTTTCTGGAACTAATTTTTTAGCTTCAGAAATTGGATTCTTTCTGGAACTTGCTATTAGTACTTCCTTCTCTGCTAGCTCTTTCAATTCCTGGATTTCTTCTCTATCTTCATGTCCAAAAATGACTGCATAACAACTCTCATAGATTTTGATCAATATATAAAATTTCCTACTAATTAACCTAGCTAGATATTAAAAAAAAATTGACTCGCTATTTTCAGAACAATAACTTAAAATTTTTGTTCATCACATACCACATAGAACAACACAAACTCTTGTAAGAAAATTTCATAATTAGTAGAATATTAAGAACGTGAACATATATAGCTAATTTTAGACCTGTGGAAACATTTATATCTAATTTTTGTGTATCATATTGAAACATTCCGTAATAAATTGGAGAACATTTATAACTAATTCTAAAGACATGGGAGAATAGCAAGTCATCACATGGGAGAAATTCCAAAACAAATTAGATAAATTTAACAACATTCCAATCTATTTCTTCAATGAAATATTTGATGTTATCATAATCATAAGGAGTTCTTATCAAAATATGATATGTTTTTTTTTGTGCAAGAAAATATTGGCACTAAAGTGATGTTTCTCTAGTTCATGTCCATCGATAGATATTCCTATCAATGCATCTATGACACCACTTTTTAGTCTTTTCTTAAGATTATTGTTTATTAGATTTAGTTGACTAAAGCTTCACATGTTTCAAAAGAAGAACATTGAAGCTTTTCTTTCCAAACATCCTTATAATTATCACGCCCCGAAACATCCAAAACATCTCCTCCAATACATATTGTAGTAGCTTTCCTTTTGAAGATTACATATTCATCACATAGTTTATCGTTATCCATCATAGAACACTTTGCCATCATCATTTTGTCAACACTAAAAAAACTGGAAGTGTCTTCAACTCATTAAGACCATCTTTTGTGCTACAATGCTTGTATATCTGAAAGATAACATTCATTGATGATAACATTCTAAATTCAAATAGAGTCATCATATCGTAAACCTCTTCTTTTTAGACTCTATTTTCCGTGAAAATAAAACTTGGAGAGGAATTTCTTCAATTAGGTCCTCCCCATCAATACTTCTACCATGATCCTTATATATATATTGCCTTTCACCACATCTCAATAAAATTGAAAGCATTCATTTTTCTCCACCATATTTAGGAATTACTATCCTTTTCAAACCATTAGATCTGTAATATCTTGATGTGAAAACTACTCTTCTATATCCCTAATGGCCACAATAGCAAATCTCCAATGCTATTTATATCCACATAAACTTTTTGGAATTCCATTGTCAAGATAGACATACTCTTAAGTATACCTACAAGGAATGAAGCATACAAACTTCCTTGAAATTCTAAGATGGTGGTGGACAAGGATCCCATGAAAACTTAAATGGGCTCAACCTTGATATTTCTACGAGTTGCGAGTTCAACTCTCGTTCACCCATTAGTATCATGTGTCTCAAACCCTTGTTCTTAGGTTAATGCTAGAAACCTTTACACTTCACACTCAATATTATCTAAGACACTTGATATCATCAAGTTTTGTAGATTTTCTTTATTGAAAAAGATCTAATATGCATCACTTTGTGAGTGTAAAGTCTTCATAAATGGTTTATACACATTTTGTACACTCATAAGAGCACCATGGCAATTACATCATCGAGTCTTCACAATCCCTAGCATACTCAAATGTATACATATATTCTAATGTACCTTGGATCCTAATGCATCTTCACCTCAATGTCTTGAGCTCCTAGGAAATGAGCAAACCACTTGATTCAAAAGTACATCTAGCATTTTACATGTTTCTTTTATTTCAATATTCTTTGAAGCTTCTTGCACACTCAATTAGTTCAATGTACACAACCATGCACATAAGTCATAGATGGATTATATGACTTTAATCTCGTAGCAACACCTCCTATAGACATACATCTCTTTCTAACATCCATCTTCCACTTTTTTAACAATGTCAAAATGCATTCCATTATTCTATTTTCCATACCATCCTCCACTTAAAGTATCCCCAAATAAGAGGTTTTTACTTGCCTTCTTTCGATGAGGGTAACATAAAGAATGAAACTCTTTGTAATACTTATATCGATAGATTCACATGTCATAAATTGAAACCAAGACTTTTCCTTGTCTTATCATAAATCTCAACTATAAAAAACTTACTAATGTTCAGGACAAAGATACACAAGCATTATTGTTATTACATATCTGAGGAAGGCCTTCCACACCACACTCTCTTAATAATCTTAATAGGCTTACAAGCATTCAAAATGCGAGATCCTCTTTTGCCATTAATATAGTATGCACATTCAAATAACTTTTCAATTGAAAAATCTACACCAACCTTTCTCTTTTATGCATTTAGACAATTTTTATTTCATTCTTGCAATGTTTCTTGCATGTTCTTCTAGTGTATAAGTCTTAAAATGTTTGGCTCCTATTTTATTAAATGAAAACTTGCAATGACTATGACTCCTACAATAACTACACCATAGATGACATGTTTCCAAATACTCTTGAAGCCACTTAAATTTATTAAGCCAATCTTCTAGAATCCACATAAGGGATAAGTGTGAGCAAAGAAAAGTTACGTTGAGCGGACAAGCTCAACATGATCTGGATTGACTGAATAAGCCAAGAGCCGGATCGGTGTCCAAATTGGAGAACCGGATCGATGTCCGAAACGGAGAGCCGGATCAATGTCCATTAGTGTGTAACCGGTAGGCAGTTAGAGGCCTACGATCCTAGCCTAGTATGTAGGCATATTTTTAGGAGTTAGTGTCAGTCGATCGTTACGAGCATTGAAGTACATGTTAGTACTTCTGTCAGTCCTTTTAAGGACTTGTATAAAACTGCTCACTAAGCACATTGTATGTACAGAGTCTACAGATTTTTCATTCTCTGCTCTCTTTGTCTCTCCCACGCACTCTGTGTGTGTTGCAAGTCATCCATTAAACCTTTGTTCTGTTTTCTGTTGTTATCTGGTTGAGCCGGTTGTGCCTACAAGCTTCCACACGTTTTCTTTTACATGGTATCAGAGCGTGAGGGTTGAGAAGCCTCTACTGCCGACAAGAGTTGTAACACAGACAAACCCTAATACCCTATAAGAATAGATAGAAGAGGAAATGGATAAAGGCATGGCAAGCTCGCTTCGGACAGAAGCAACTATGCATCTTGGTCGTACAAGATGCACTAGTACCTACTGCGGCACGGCTACTAGAGTTATGTCGAAGGAGCAAATGAGGCAGCGCCGGAGTCGGCACACAAGGACTTCCCGGTATGGGAACAAGAAGCGAGCAGAGTGTTGTACTATCTCGCTTCTTGTGTGCACGACCAGATGCTCCGCTACATCAGAGATTCAAAAACACTGAAGGAAGCTTGGGAAAAACTCAAAACGATTTTTGCCGCAAGTACCTTGGCTCGGAAGTTGCAGTTCCAGCAAGAGCTTAAGAACATCCGGCAAAGGGACATGTTGGTCACCAACTACACCATGAAAATCAAGGAGATCTGCAACATAGTAGGGTCCATCAATGTTGACGAGGATTAGCACGGAATATTGCTCGGCCACAACCAAATCTTGAACACTTCGATGAGAATGGAGAACATAGAAATGAGAACTAAAGAGTGAACACAAGATGTTTACATGGAAAAACCTAATAGGGAAAAACCATGGGAGCCCACAGACTCCAAACTATCACTATGAAGAGAAGGGGTACAATCAGAGACTCATAGGCAACGACCTTGAGCTCAGTTTCTTCCCCAACTGGCGGTTACAACAGAGTATCGCTCTGTATCTCTCTCTCCCTCTCTGTCGCTCTCTTCTGTACAACAGTTACAACAACTATATTTTACACACTCTCTACAAAGTGATGGCCCTAAGTCATATTTATACTTATATGAACTTAGGGCTATTTACGAATATAGCCTCAATAGGCTTACTGAAAAAATATTTACAGATATGTCTTCTCTTCCGGTTCTCACGGGGTCCTCTTTATTCATCACCGGATCCCATCCGGAGAGACCGATTTCCCAACAAATGCGATGCTGGATGAAGACGAGATGGTGTAGATCTGCCTCGGTGGTCTAGTGCAGAGGTATGGACCAATCCGAACAACGATATTGACCCAGGAGAAGCCACCGTCCTTCTTTGACTTGCAATCGATGTCGAAGAAAACCATGCAAGTGGGTCGAGGACCACTCAATCGGACAGTCGCATGCTCTACAAACAGGCAGATCGGCACGCAATAGTGGTGGCCGACAAGGGTAGGAAAGAAGGCAAAGAGGTGGTGTCAACAACATATCCGGACCGTCTACGAGCAGGAGTTAAGGCAGCACCAGAAACCGGCAAGCAAAAGTCAACACAGAATACTCGTATTGTGGCCAGAAAGGCTACCCAGAGAGCGAGTGTGTTATAAGTGGGACAAAAGGGATACAGTGTGAAATGAATCTAAGGATACGTGGAAACCGAAAACCGGGAAGGAGGAAGGTATTGAAATACGAGTAGCCGAGAAGAAAGGAGTAACTGAAGCGCACCGAACAGGATGGGAAGCTATATAAAAAGAAGGAGAATCAGAAGGAAGAGGGAGGAGAGTGCGAAGAAGTAATACCTTTGTCTAGCGAGACTACTATTTTCCTGAGTATATGAGAATAGAACTCCGGCCATGAGCCGTGTAACTCTTGTACCTGAATACATTAATATAATTTTTCTTTGTGGGTTTAATATGTTCGCGCAATCTATTTGTGTCATTCGAATTAGCCACCACAGTTCTTTAGTGCAATTTACTAGGCTAATTGTGGCTAACGGTTTTTCCGTAATTAACTATCCGTGCAATCTCGGGGATTCCTTTCCACCACTACATACCACAACCTCTTGACCCGATTGGCTTAAGAATAATCAAAGGTGTTATCTCGAAGAAGAGACAATTCAGTGTTGGAAGAAGTGCGCCGATTCAGACAAATCTGGATGCCAGACAAGCTAGTCGGCAAAGCTTGCACTACGCCGAAGGATGGGAAGGATCTGAAATTGGAAAGACCGGAAAAGAGCCAACCTTTGTGATGAAGCACAAGGCAAACGTGATGACGAAGACCACCTCACAATTGGATGAGGTGTGGAACGTTGACTCCAGAGCATCAAACCACATGATGAGCCATGAAGAATGGTTCTTGTATTTAGAGAAACTGGAGTGGTCGAAACCAGACACGACACTCCACACCTGATCGAATGTGTCAGAGAAGTTCCCCTCAGCCATGTCAAACAAAAGGGAAAACTTATGAATGTGTTGCACATTCCGACAATCACAAAGAACCTGGTGTCAGTTAGGCAGATCGTCGACCAGGGGTTGCAAGTTCGATTCACACATCTTATGTGCTTCATCGAGGAAGAGGGCCAAATCATCACGCAAGGGTGTCGGAATAGGAGGATGTTCATCCTCGACATCAATGACGTCACCACCGCTATGTTCGGAAAAGATCAAAAAGTCGAGTCCGATATTGACTTATGGCACAAGCAGATTGGCCATGTCAACTACTAGAGGCTTCAAGAAGTGGAAACGAAACAGGTAGTATTGGGATTGCTGAAATTTAGTGGCCGGAAGGCCCAAATTTGTGAAACCTGCCATCTTGGGAAGCAACACCGACTTCCATTCCCCAACAACCGAAATCGAAGCAGAAAGAAGCTCGATTTGATACATTCAAATGTATGTGGACTGGCAAAGAACATGAGCTTAGGCAGGTGCCGATATTTCGTCTCCTTCATCGACCACTACAACCGACACACATGGATCTACCTCATTGAGAAGAAAAGCAAAGTCTTCGACTATTTCTGGAACTTACAAAGCTTAGTCGAACGGGAAATGGAGAGGAAGATAAAGTGTTTGCAGTTGAATGGTGGAAAAGAATATTTTTCCGGCCAGTTCAACAGTTATCCGCAACATAAGGGAATTCGGCTAGAATTTAGTTGCAAATATACGCTGGAACAAAATGGCGTAGTGGAGAGGAAGAACCAGTGAATTGTGGAAGAGGCAAGGGCGATGTTGGAGGAGAAGAGCATGCCCAAGTTCTTCTGGGCCAAAGCGGTCCAAACAACCGTTTACATCCATAATCAGATCGAGGAAAAGGTGTCGGCACATGAGTTGTATTTCGGACGGAAGCCGAACTTATGATACCTGAGGATATTCGGCAACATTGCCTATGTGCATGTGCCCGATGAGAAGAGGAGGAAGTTGGACCCAAAGTCGGAGAAATGCATATTGGCCGGCTATTGTCATGAGCAGAACGGGTATAAATGTTATAACCCCCGGATCAAACAAGTTTGAGTAAGCCACGATGTCGAATTAGATGAGTTAGTATCTTGGTACTCCCTACTGATTCCGACTCCTGACAACTCTGACCACCCGATCACTGAGGATGAGGTCAGTGAGCCCGAAAGGATTCGGGAAGAAGAAGAAGAAGATATTGGTACTCTTGAGGAGAGTCTAATCTCATTCCGGCTAAGTGGGTCGAATGAGAGATTGAGTCGGAATGATCAGTCAGATGAAGAGTCAGCGAGTAGTGGAGACTCGGTCGTGCATTCCCCGAGCAAGGAACCGAGGAGACGGTCCATGCGCAAGGAAAAAGGAAAGAAGAAGTTTCCAGAATACGACACCGACAAGGAAGAGTTAGATCGGAGCGAATCCGACTCTGGAAGGCATGAAGACGGACCTTCAAAGATGAAGTCTACATCGGCCAAGAGGGCCCTAAAATCGTCAAACGAGTAGTTACGCCGATCAACCTGCGAGAAGAATATCGTGAAGCGGTATGGTTATAACGAGTATATAGCGTATCATTATGTGTACATGACAAAGGTGGCGGAAGTGCGTGAGCCAGAGCGCTAGGAAGAAGCGGCAAAGGACGCAAACTAGTGTGCCGCTATGGAGGAAGAGATGCACACTCTCGCGGAGAACGAAACATATAAAGAATCAATTTCTTTTGCAATAAACGAATGTTTCCTCTCATCTACTTGTCTTATATGTGAATCTTGCTTGTGTTGTGCGTGTGCGTACTAATTCCTTCTAGTCCATAACCCAGACGGTTCCGTCTCACGATCCGCACATAGTGACGGATTCTCACGACGGTGTCCTTTCACTCGAATGTCTGCCTCTCTATCCGAAGACTAGCGGAGTTCCGAACTAAGGCGTTCAATCTTGGATTCGGCTAGTTGAGTAGCCTGTTTTGCCTTGGCCGTTAATACCACTTGGGCCTCTGCCTCCTCCCGTAGAGCCTGCAACTCAGCTGCCTGGGAGGCAGGGACATGAGTTGTTTGCTTCGCTAGTGCGCTATTTTCGAGCTCAATAATTCATAGTTGTGCCTTATCCAATTGCTTCTGGTCTTCCATAATTTTCTGTTCTTGGCAGCCATATCTTTGGCGCCAATGGTAACCGTCGCTAGCTCCCTATGTATCTCCACTAAGGCCGTATTTAGCGGAGGGAGCTCTATCCCTATGCGGTGAATGCCTGCATTTCTCTTTCTCCCCACCCTCGCTAATGGGCCTTCGTCTTCACTTTCCGCTGTTTGGTTTAGCGCGCGGTCAATCATTTGGCGTTTGGCGTGTTCCTCGGCCATTCGTTGGGACACTTTAATCTGTTGTTTCGCCAGGAACTCCATTAGCTCAAAGGTTGTGTTGAACTGCAAAAGGGCGCCGAACTCGTGGGTCATGTCCAGAATATCTGGGTAGGACAAAACTTCGCTCTCCGAGGTGAGCACACCCTTACCGCATTGCTACTGTCTGGTTATTATTGGTCGAGGTTCGGAAATCAACTCTAATGTTGTGTCGGCCGCTGCCGTAGTGGGGTTTACGACTCGTGGGGTTGTGTCTTTAACTAGCTCGTGACCGTCTTTCTTGTCCAGCCGTCTACGTTTGGGTCTGGGGCTCCCGGGTGCCGTCTCTTCCTCGACCTGCGAATCCGTTGGTTGCGTTTCGACAAACAGAACCGAGATTGGTTGCTACTCGTCTTGAGGTGGTGAGGTTTCTGCTTCTCGAGGATTTTCTTCATCCTCCCATTCTAGCGCCGCGAGTTTAGGTAATTTTCATTTCGTTGAACGTGGCATGGTTATATGGTAGGTTGATTCCGGGGTGGGGAGGCCACGAGGGGGGAATAGTACTATCAAGTACTGCAGAATGATGGGGCGAAGCTTTTTCCCGGTTTGAAACGCATGCAAGCCTTCTCGTAGCGTTGTCCCCGTGATGATTCCCCAGTCAATGGCCTAACTCTCAAACGTAGCGATGACAATACCCGCTTTCTACTTCAGCATGTCATAGGCATTGGTATGTACACACCCTACTTCCAATAAAAACTTCGCCACTTCGTGAAAGAATGGGTTAGGTACCTCCCGTGTTCTGAATGCTTTTGCTGAGGTTGAATATTCCCCGAAGTATCGTTCAAGAATCCCTGTTAGAGGGATTTCGAAGTGACGTTCGTCACTTCCGGACAAGCCCAACTTTTTCCTCATGTTGGCGTTTGTGATTATGTCGATGTTGAGTTTTCTTGCCACATCTTGGGCATTCGGGTGGGGTGGAGATTCTGCTACCCGAATGTAACCTTCAAGGCCCTTGTCGTGTAACCATCGCCGTAGAGCGGGGGAGATATCTATCGTTGTCATGTAGTTTTTCACACACGATATGAAAACTAGTAAAATAATTATTTAAGATTAGCTTAATGTATTGATATAGAAAGATAGATGTCTTCAAGAGCTTCATAACGTATTTTACTACGCATGAAATGGATAAACAAGCATCAAGTTATGTAAGTGAGAAGTTTGAAGAGAAAAAGGGAAAAAACAAAATTGTGAGATATCCCACATAGATAGGATAACATTGGATTCCCCAATATATATAGAAAGCCAAAACCTATTCATTATATCAATGTGGGAAGCACAGAATGTTCAAGGTGACTTGGGCTAAATTGGGTGGATAAATGTACGGCGTATGGCCCTATCGGGACGCGCGCATTTGTGGATGCGTACATGGCGTTATCGGGATGCACACGTGTGCGGACGCGTCTACCGTTTGGTTGCGATGCGCGTACGGATTGCGCACGAGCTAAAAGTGGGTGGACATGCAAAGTAACATTGGGAAGGGGGATCCGCAAGTGTGTCATGGAGATCCAAAAAGAGCACACAACTTGGGTGGAGTTCGAAAAGACACTTCTCGCTGAATACATGCTTGAAGACGCGTCATGGATGACTCGACATACGCTAATGACATGGATCGAGAAGAAAGGGAAGAATATGTGTGCGTCTGGAGTATATGCCGAATTCGACTAGAAGTACAACCGACTTCCGAGTGTTGATCAACGAGTTCTCGATGGAGATAAAGTCCTACTATTCCTAAAGGTAGTGGATGCGAAAGATCGGCGAGAATTGGGAAACTTTTTGGAGGACGAAACACAACCAAATGGTTTGGTAGCGGACTGGGCGGCGGTAGTCGTCTTGATAAGCGTCGACAATGGCAAGAGGAAACTGATGTGGAGAATGCACAATCGTGGAAGAGGAAGATGCAAGGCATGTAGAAGCCATGCACTATGCCGCATCAGCCGGGATACGAGATGGAAGAGAGAATCTAAAGACGATCAAGCCGGGAGTTGGGTTTTGGCCAACGGTATTTGAGTGCGATAAGAAAGGCAAAATCGATTTGGAGGATCTACAACTTGTTGATCGGAATGTGCGACGAGTTACCGGATGGTCGGATCTAGTCGACGATAACAGGAGCTTTGCGGAGGTTGTGTGTGACAACTATGAAGCTCTTGTCGAAGAGAAGAGGAAAAGAACTGGTGAAGAAGATGGCACATCAAAGCGTCACAATACGAGGAATGCAGGGAATGAAGGACAAGCCCAACCTACGCCACGAAAAGTGATAGGAGAAACAAGCATGAAACCCAGTGGATCGAGCCAACCTTCTCGAATAGAAGTCGATGAATCTATGAAGAAAGTAAAAGAACGAGCGGCGCCGACTTACAAGCTAAGGTCGGACATAGAACAAACAACCGACTTGCGGAAGGTCGTTGAGGAGAAGGTTTTAGACAGTCATGTCAACCTTACTTTGAGAGAGCTACTTGGGATAGCTAAGAAGGAGTTCCACGATACTATCGTGGACTTGATTAAGCGGAAGCGGCAACAAGCGGATGAAGAGGAGGTGAAAACAAGTGTCATAACTATGGCAAGATCGGAAGAGGAGAAAGAAGAAGAAGTGATGACGGACAACCATTACTCTCGGCCTCATTGGGCAAGAGCGACAACGGAGACGCTGGTGAAGATCGGGGAGAAGAAAGAGACTGTGGTAGCTTTGATTGACCATGGTTCGGAGATTAACCTCATGTCGACCGAGTTCTACAAAAAGGGAAGATGGCCATTTAATACAAACCACGGATGGAAGATTCGAGCGGCAACGAAGGCCACGGAAGACTTGTACGGAGCTTGCCCCAATGTTAAAGTCACGATTGGAGATGTGGAGATGGATCAACACTTCTTTGTGCAAGACTCGGCTTCACATCCTGTCATCCTAGGACAACCGTATATCACATCATCCCGGATGGAGACCAAGGTGTTCGATAATGGAGAAGCTTTTGCGCGAGTCAAGAGCCTTGACAATCAAAGATCTGTTCAATTCCTGATGGTGCGAGGCAATCACGAAAGGAACCAAGATAGCCTTGGAGGCAAATCTTCGGATTTTTAGAACGGACTATTGAAGCATGGGGCACAAATAGTCCAAGCAATCATAAGTCCCCACAAGGAAGTAGAGTTTGTGGATTGCAAGGAGAAGCAACATGTGCCACACCTAGTGGCGCATGTAAACTAACACTACTCGACAAGAAGTACAAGCGTCGGATACAAGACTTCGAGAAGGCGCTGAAAGAAGAAAGCATAATAGAAGAAGAAGAATTCGTAACTCATATTCTAGAGGAAGCCTCATTTAACGACACCATCGATGAAATCGAGGAAGTCGTGGACTTGAGCTATCCTCACGATCGACACGAGATTTCAGTTAACTCCATCAACATGTATGCTATCATCGATGAATATCATCGAGGCATCTTGATGGAGGAAGTTGAAGTCAACACAAAATATAAAACGGTGGATAAAAAGTTCAAACCAGTTGCGGTTCCGCTACCGGAAGATAGCTGGCAAAAGATGAAGGAAGTTTCTAATGATCCAAGCTTAAGGGATCCAAAGGCAATAGGTCATGTCTTCAATAAAGAGACAAAAGGGAAGCTACGAGTTGGGAAGGAGGATTTCCTCCTCCTTGAAGAGGAACGAATGTTCCGTGGAATGCTCGAGAGACATGGGAAAGCCTTCGCCTTCTCCTCACAAGAGATCTAATGTGCTGACCCGAAGATGATAGAGCCGATGATGATATTTATAGTGCCTCATGTACCTTGGAACCTCAAGCCGATACCGATTCCAAGAGTTCACATTCCGAAGTTGATTGAGCTTCTTAAGGAAAAGGTTAGGATGGGAATTCTTGAGCCATCCAATGCTCCCTACTCCAATAGATGGTTTACGATGCCGAAGAAGAATGGGTCCTTACGCTTTATTCAAGATCTCCAACCCATCAACAAGGTGACGATCCGAAATGCCGGAATTGGTCCAAGCGTGGATGAATTTGCCAAAGGCTTCGCGGGAAGATCAATCTATTCCATTGGTGATCTCTACTCGGGCTATGATCAGTTTCAATTGGTCGTCGATAGTAGAGACATAATGACAATGAGGACGCCAATCAGGTTGGTAAGGATGTGCACCTTACCCCAAGGTGCGACAAATTCTGTAGCCCACATGGTGAATGCCATGAATAAAGTGTGGAGGGATTGCATCCCTGATATCATAATGCCCTTCTTAGATGACATTCCAATCAAAGGATGCGTGGTGGAAGAGAAAGATGAATCGAAGGATGAAGATGGTTGCCGAAGATTCGTCATCGATCATATAAAGGATAGCGAGAAGGTGTTGCAAAAGCTTGAGGATGCAAATCTCACGTTTTCGGGAGAGAAGTCTGCATTCGGTCAACTAGAAATATTGGTAGTAGGACACTTATGTGGGTCTTATGGCCGGAAGCCATCTCCATCCAAGGTGAACGTTATTCAAGAGATGAAAGAAGAATGTGTGTCTCAAACATAGGTGCAAAGATTCTTGGGAGCATGTGCATTCTATCACATATGGATTCCACATTATGCTCATGTCACTGAACCATTGTATGGATTACTAAAGAAAAGGAAGAAGTTCGAATGGGAAGATGAGCATACCTACGCAGTTCAAAAGCTAAAAAAACTATTATTGGAAGCTCTGGCCTTGCGAAAAGCCAACTACACTGAAGGTACCCCGATATATGTGACAGTGGATACGAGCCCAACCGGAATTGGATGGGTGATCGACCAAGAAGACAAAGAAAAGAATCGGTATGCAATCCAATTCGATGCAAAGGTGTTGACCGAAAGACAAAGAAAGTATGCCCAAGTAAAGAGAGAGCTATGGGGAATAGTATCTGCGGTTAAAACCAATCATGACTACCTTATCGGAACAGAGGTCATAATCGAAACTGATTGTCTACCTATTCTCAGAATGATATCTGGTTGTTCTGCACCGAATATTGCTATGCTGCGATGGATTGCCTATATCAAGTCCCTTAACCCAAGATTCAACATATAAATGGAAATCATAATGTGGTGGTTGATATGTTGTCAAGGGCAAGGTATGAGGGTGAAGAAGATTTGCACTCCGACGAAGAGGATGTTGGCCTAAACTTCTTTACGGTTTCTTGTGCCCGGGTGCTAGCAGTGTTTAAAGTAGAAGATTATGAGGGAGAATTCATCGAAATTGGCAAGTACTTAAGCTCTCTTACAAAGGATGAATCATGGTCAAAGGAAGACTTCTACCGAATTAGGAAGAAGGCCTACAAGTTCTTCCTCAAAGAAGGACATCTATGGAAGTTTCCAAAGAAGAAGAGTAGAACTCCACTTCGAGTGGTGTGCAAGAAACAAGATCAACAAACACTAATTGTTGAATTTCATGATTGTGTGTGGGTAGGTCATCGAGGTATATGGGCAACTTTCGCAAAGGTCAAGGAGAAGTATTGGTGGCCGGGTGTTTACAAAGATGTAGCAAGTTATGTTGAAACATGTGAGCAATGCCAATTATACTCAAATATTCAACATAGGGATGAACTTCATCCAACATATCCATTATCAATGCATTATAAGTGGTTGGTAGACATAGTGGTTATGCCGATGGGATTGGGGCAAAGGAAGTATCTCGTGCTAGCAAGAGAGGATCTCACCAACCAAGTAGAAGGACGGGCACTAAGGAAAAAAACAACTTCGGCGATTTGTAAGTTTCTCCTTGAAGATGTTATTTGTCGATACGGATGTGTCGGCAAAATAGTAGTAGATAGGGGAGAGTTAGATACAAATGAAGCTAAAGAGTTCTTTTCAAGAATAGGCGTCAAACTATCGCTCACTATGGCATACAACCCGAACGCAAATGGGAAGGTGGAACCAGGACATAGTCTGATTGTAAAAACTCTAGCAAAGGCTTGCAACGGCAAGATGGGGAATTGGCCACGATTACTACCTTATGCATTGTAGGCTAATAGAACTACACATATCACGGCTACAGGATATATGCCGACCGGACTCATATTAGGGCAAAAACCAATAATGCCTATCGAGCAAAGTATTACTTCGTGGACATCTTTGCCATGGTAAGATGAAATGAGTCGAGAAGATTTGCTAGCTATAAGGATTCAATTATTAGAACGGAGGCTTGAAGATGTCGAGTTGGCAATAGAATGGTTGCGCTAGGATTGATTGAAGAACAAGGAGAATTCTGATAAAAAGCATCGCCTTCGACAAAGAAAAATTGAAGAAGGAGATTGGGTTCTTGTCTATGATAGTAGTCTTGATAATCAATTTAGCACTGCTTGAAAGTTTGCAAAACGATGGTTTGGCCCGTATATGGTTAAGAAAATTGGAAACAATGCAACCTATTTTTTAGCGGAGTTAGATGGAACTCGACTTGCCTTGCCAATTACAGGAAAGAGGATCAAGATCTTTAAGATAAGAGAGGCCCCAAATCTTGAGATCGAAGCTCTAGATGATGTAGGCTCAAACATTGAGGATGAAAAAGAGTAATTAAAAGAGGAACCTCACCACAATTGGCACATACCAGTGGATGTGCAGGTTTAGTGGGGGTGAATGTCGTGTGGTTTTTCACACACGATATGAAAACTAGTAAAATAATTATTTAAGATTAGCTTAATGTATTGATATAGAAAGATAGATGTTTTCAAGAGCTTAATAACGTATTTTACTATGCATGAAATGGATAAACAAGCATCAAGTTATGTAAGTGAGAAGTTTGAAGAGAAAAAGGGAAAAAACAAAATTGTGAGATATCCCACATAGATAGGATAACATTGGATTCCCCAATATATATAGAAAGCCAAAACCTATTCATTATATCAATGTGTGAAGCACATAATGTTCAAGGTAACTTGGGTTAAATTGTGTGGATGAATGACCCAAATGATTTTGGGTCACGGCATACAGCCCAGTCGGGATGTGCGTGTGTGCGGGCGCGCGCGGATGCGTACACGACGCGGTCAGGATGCGCGCGTGTGCGGATGCATGCACGCCGCGATCGGGACGCACGCGTGTGTGGATGCGTACATTGCGTGCGCGGGTGCGTCTACAGTTTGGTTGTGACACGCATACGGATTGTGCACGAGCTAAACTTTATGGATGATTAGGTCATTTGGGTGAATTATATGGACGGTCACATGCAACTAAAAGTAAACGGTGTGCAACTAAAAATGGAAGCATGCAACTAAAAGTAGAGGTCATGCAACTAAAAGTGGACATGCAAAGTAACATTGGGAAGGGGGATCAACAAAGAGCTCAATATATGTCCCATTTTTTCCCTCTAGTTTTTTTTTTTTTTCCTTCTTCTTTTCTCTCCGATTCCAAAACAAATTATCTCTTATATTGGTATCAAACTCTTGGTTTGGTTTGCTCAATCTTTCATATTCATATTGGACCACTCCTTATATGGTTGTTGGCTCCTTTCTTTAAAAGATTTATCTCTCATTTTCATATCCAATCCATTGTAACATGATTCTAAGTTTATAAAGAATTGATTTCTTTTGCAATAAACGAATGTTTCCTCTCATCTACTTGTCTTATATGTGAATCTTGCTTGTGTTGTGCGTGTGTGTACTAATTCCTTCCAGTTCATAACCCCGGCGGTTCCGTCTTACGATCCGCACATAGTGACAGATTCTCACGACATCGTCATGTCGTCCGGTCGAGCTGATCGGGGGAAAAGACTAGGAAGCATGGTTCGCAAGATTGATTTTTTATGTTGGCGAGGTGAGCGAGGGGAACATTGAGAGCGAGGGGAGTGAGGGGACCGACGAGAGCGAGAAAAGCAGAAAGCTTGGGAGTGTTTTCCGCAATATGTAGGTAAATGACGTGTTTCTTCTTTTTGTGAAGATGAGGAGTTAGGGTTCAAGATTTTGCAAGCCATTGTGTGCACGTATGTTCTCCCTTTCCTGGAAAGTGTGCGTGCATGTGCTCCTTTTAATAGTCATGTCTGTCCTTTTTTTTTCTTTTTTTCGTTTTTTTTCATTTCAGAACTAATGGTTATGGTTGGCCTTATGGTACATTATCATTACATATTTTTACAAGTGGGCCATATTAGTGACCGTTCCCCTCCGCCTCTATTGGGGAAGCGGTCTAATTGTTAGTCTTGGCACGGAAGGGGTTGGGTGGTGTGGGTCCCCGATACGACTTTAGTCGGAACCCATTGACCTTCTGACGTAGTACTTCCCCTGCAAGAATGCCCAGTACGAATGTTCCATTTTCGACTCCTACTATCCAGTATGGCCAAGTCCAGTGGAAACAGAGTTTTCCCAGCATCTATCCCATGCGAGTTTGGAATACAAGGATTGCTTTTCCCATTTCAAAGTACTTCGCATTGGTGTCATAGTGCCGGTCCTCGAATGCCTTCCGTCGTCGCTGCCCGTGCTCCGAAATTACCATGTTGTGGGCTTTGTCTTCCCCTAGTTCGCGTAGTTGTTGTAAGCGGATTTGTTCAGACTCTCTCTGAAAGGCATTCGCGGACGTGTATGCGTAAACTCAGTGTTGTGCAACTTCGTGTCCCAATCCGTGTGGTTGTCGTTGACAATCAATTTCAAGATATTCAGGAGTGTTTTATTCGTCGACTCCGCAAGACCATTCGATTGTGGTTAATACGGCGTGCTTTTCTTATAAACTACAACGTAATGTTCGGTGAGATCGTGGATGGCCGTATTCAAAAAATGGCTTCCTTGATTGCTGATGAGCTCGATAGGACAACCAAAACGACACCAAATGTTCTCATACAAGAATTTGGTTGTGGAAGCTGCGATGCTGTCGCACAACGTTTTTGCCTCTACCCATTTCGTACAATAGTCCGTGGCCACTAGGATATATTTGTTTCCAGTGCGGGTTGCGGCTCGAGTAAAGGGTCCGACGAAATCGAGGCCCCATCTCTAGAATGGTTCGAGCAGGAGTACGGGCTAATGGGGCATCCGTGCCAACTCCGTAGGTTGGCCCATATGCTGGCAAAGGTCTCATTCTTTGCAATATACATATGCATCCCTTTGTGTTGTGGGCCACCTTAGTCCTACTTGTCATACCTTCCGGGCCGTTACATCCCCTGCGTAGTGCCCCATGTTGTGCCGTAGTGAACCTCCAACTAGGAGGCCTACTCACTAATCAAGAGCCAGACTCGAAGCCCCGCTCATTCATCAAGAGCCAGACTCGGAGCCCCGCTCATTAATCAAGAGCCCTACTAGGAGCCCCTCTCATTAATCAAGAGTCGAGCTAGGAGCCCTACTCATTAATAAGCAATGACTATAAAAACCCTAAGAAGGTCATTTTGAACCTATTTTCAAAACAAAGTTTTAGGGTATTTGGAGGGAAGAATCAGAGAGGAGCACCACTTTTTGTTAGCAAGCACTTCCCAACCATCTACCATCCTCATTCAATCAGCAAAACGAAAGCGATAATAAGTATGTATTTTGATGGTTACTTCTATTTTTTACATTGCTATCTCTTTTCTTTTCATTTACATTTGATCACATGGTTTCATATTCTAACATGGCGAGAGACTTAGTTGTTCCATTTTTCAAATGTGTCATATAAATGCATTGTTATAATTTCACCATCAATATGAAGTGTGAATGTTAAAGTGCGGAAGTGTCAGATAGAACCGGCTCAGCCGGATAGCAACAGAAAATGAGATGAAGGTTTAATGGAAAAGCTTCAAACACACAGAGTATATATGGGAGAGACAGAGAGAGCAGAACATAGAACTATATTCAAAAATTAACTCTAAAACTCTGTAGATACAACGTGCTAAACAACACTATTTATACAAGTCCATAAAGGATTGACAGAAGTACTGACAGGTACTTCAATGCTCACAAGTGCGATTGACACCTACGAGACATTAACTACCTAGTAGTCTAGGCTACTACTAGGCTTCTGGTTACTGCTTGATCCGGCTAACCGGCTCCCCAGCTCACCGGCTCACCGATCCGGCTCATCCTTCCGGATGCCGATCCGGATCTGGTTGAGCTTGTTGCTCAACACTCCCCCTCAAGCTCAACTTGAGGTCAGATCGTAGTGTTAGTCTCCATGGCAGCTGGTCCTTCCACCTGGCTCCTTCTGGCGTCACTCCGCCTCGCTCGCGCTCCTCGTCCAGTCTGGTTCCGTTTGCCGACCCTTCTGATTCTGCGCACCCCGACCTCCTCGGTCGGCTTGTTTGCTCAACAGGCCCAATTCAGCTCCCTCACTATTGTGACTTCGGCGCTTGTCGATTCATCGATTCCTTCGTGTTGGTGTCGACTTTCGTTGCCTTCTCGTCCTCTTGGCCTTGAATTGATCCGGTTCTTCCGAATCCATCTGTTGAACCGAATCGGCTGTCTCGGATTCGTTCCAGCTCTTGTCTGAATCGTTCATCTTCTGGTTCCAGGCCCTTCACCACATTAGACCATGTCTGGGTCTTGGCCTTCTTCTTCCGATCGGCTCTCTCCTTCTTTACTCTACCGCCACTGCCGCTTGTTCCAACTTGTTCGCATGTGTCAACTTCCTTTGTCGACTCGGCTCCTTTCTTCTTTTTGTCTCTCCCTTTTTCGGTTCTTCCCTGATTGGCACAATCGGCAGTTTCTTTGCCTTTGCCCGTTCCGGTGTCTTTGCCCGTTCTCCCCCTCAAGTGTGGCACATCGAGATGCTGAACACCAAGCATTTTGGTGAAGTGCTCCAACTTGTCCGATCCGAGCGGTTTGGTGAAGATGTCGGCAACTTGCCGATCCGTATGAATATACCGAAGTTCGACTTCACCGCTCAGGACACGCTCACGCACGAAGTGGTAGTGCAATTCTATGTGCTTTGTGTGAGCATGGAATATGGGGTTCTTGGCGAGCTACATGTTGCTTATGTTGTCACAGTAGATCAGGATTGGGGTTTGCACCTCGATCCGCAGGTCTTGCAGCAGTCGCCGAAGCCAAATGGCTTCAAAGGTGGCAGCGGTAGTGCCCCAATATTCCGCCTCAATGCTCGAAAGGGCCACTGTTGGCTACTTTTTGCTACTCCACGCAACATCCGCACTACCAAGGGAAAACATATAGCCGGAGGTGGATCAGTGATCCGATGCATCGTCGGCCCAATCGACATCGGTGTAGCCGACTAGCTCTTCGGTTATACCATGCCGGTATAACAGTCCCCAGTCCTTCATGCCACTCACATACCGGAGTATCCGGTGTGTGCACTGAAGGTTCTCGACGGTCGGCTTCTACATGAACTGGATGATCACTTCAACCGGGTAACTGAGGTCGGGTCGAGTGATCGTCAAGTATATCAGGCTTCCAACGATTTTTCGGAACCGTTTCTCATCGCAGGCCGGTCCTAAGTTGGGACAAATCTTCTAGTTCCAGTCTAGGGGTGTGGAGATCAGTCGGCATTCCGTCATGCCAAACGTGTACAACATATTCAACACATAGTGTCTTTGTGAGAGCAATATGCCATCGGGGGTTCGGATCACCTCAATCCCAAGGAAATAGTGAAGGTCCCCCAGGTCCTTCATCTCAAATGCGTCTGACAACTGGGACTTGACTCGACTGATTTCATCGAGTCCGGGTTCGGTGATGACTAGATCATCAACATACATCAAGATGCAAACGAGACCGTCCGAACCTTGCCGGATGAACAACGAAGAGTCAGACCTGGAGACCCCAAACCCCATCTTACACAACCGGTGTGTGATCTTCGCATTCCAAGCTCGGGGGGCTTGATTCAAACCATAAAGCGACTTCTTCAACCGTCATACCACCGACGTGTTCATCTCCAACTGGAAACTTGGGGTTGGGTCATAAAGACCTCTTCTTCAAGATCACCTTGAAGAAATGCATTCTTCACGTCCATCTGGTGAAGATGCCACCCCCTTGCCTCAGCAACCACCAGCACCACACGAACCGTCGTCATCTTCGCTACTGGAGCGAAGGTCTCGTCGTAGTCAATTCCATGGGTCTGTGTGTATCCCTTTGCCACTAACCGGGCCTTGTACTGGTTAACTGAACTGTCAGCATTGTACTTTACCTTGTACACCCACTTACATCTGATCAATTTACAGTGTCGGGGAGGGTCAACTAGGTCCCATGTGTCGTTGGCATCAAGTGCCCACATTTCTTCCTCCATAGCGGCACGCCAATTTGCGTCCTTTGCCGCTTCTGCGTAGCTCTCCAGATCATGCACTTCCGCCACCTTGGTCATGTACGCATAGTGATGCGCCATGTACTCATTGTACCCGTACTACTTCACGGGGTTCTTTCGGCGGGAAGACTGGCGTAACTTATCGTTACCCGGTTTGGGGCCCTTCTTGGTCAAGTCAAACTTCGTTCCCGAAGATCCGCATTCATCCTTTCTGGAGTCGAATTCGCTTCGATCCGACTCAACGTTGTCGTGTTCATATTCCAGCATCTTCTTCTTCCCCTTCTCTTTGCACGTGAACCGTCTCATCGATTCCTTGCACGGGGAGAGCATGGCAGAGTCTCCATTACTCGTCGGTTCCTCATCTGACTAGTCATTCTGACTCAGCCGCTCATTCGGTCCACTTAACCGAAACGATTCCGGACTCACATTTAGAGTCTCGAACCCTTCGTCTTCTAACTGGATCGGTTCAGGCTCACTAGCCTCATCCTCCAGTATCAGGTCGGGGTCGGAAGTCGAAGCCAGTAAGGCATACCATGATGTCGTCTCATCAAAGTCAACATCCCGGCTAACTTGGACCTGCTTCGTCCAGGGGTTATAACACTTATACCCCTTTTGCTCATGTGAGTAACCGACCAGGATTCATTTCTCCGACTTCGCATCCAACGTCCTCTACTTCTCATCCGGCACATGCACATATGCAATGCTACCGAATATCCGAAGGTGTCTCAAATTCGGCTTGCGCCCAAAATACAACTCGTGTGCTGCACCTTGTCACTGATCCGGTATTGGATGTAGACGGCCGTCCGGACCGCCTCAGCCCAGTAGAATTTGGGCATGCTCTTCTCCTCCAACATCGCCCTTGTCGCGTTGTCGTGAAGATTTTCGGCAATAGTGTGAAAATCCCATAAAACCTACAAAATCGAGTATGAATCACATAATACAATAATTGTGAAGATAACATTTTAAATAAATTTAGTATCTAAGTACAAAATGATGGAGGTTTCGAATGCACTTTATTACACGAGAAACGAACAACTAAATGTCAAGATATGAGGGTATAAAGTTTGTGAAAGGAAAAGAGAAAATTGTGAGATATCCCACATAGGCACGACAAATACGGCTCTCATCATATATAAGGTAGAGCAAAAGCTATTATCTTTGTGTCTATGTGTGGAGCATAGAGAGTTCAAGGTAACTTGAACTAAGAGTGGAGGTGGGCTAGCTACTCGTAAAGGGTTTTGGCCAACCAAAACCGGACCGACGATGGAGCCGGTGATCCGGCGGCATCCGACGGCACCGATATCCGGCGGCAACCGGCGACGAAGAGGTGATAGCATCCGGCGCTGGTGAGACGACGACATCCGGTAACCGACGGTATCCGGCGAGGCAGCGTCCGGTGACTAAATAAATAAATATATAAATATATATACATATACAAGGAGGGCAAGTAAGGATTCGAACCTTGCACCTCTAAGTTAGGAGTCAATTGGCTTACCATTAAGCCATGCCATTTAATTGAATTTATATTTCTATCATTGTACTTTTACATGTAAATTCTCATACATGAGAGCTAAAATGAGTGACATGGTTATCATGCACCACATGTAATACATAAGTGCCAAATGGCAAACATGCATTTTATGCATGTCTTGTACCCTCACATGCATCATACGCATGAGAGCATCTATAAAAGAAGGAAGGGGGAGGAGAAAAAACACGTTTTTTTTTGTTATGAAATTAAGAAGAAGAAATTCGTTATCAAATTGATCGTGTAACTTGTTTCTTAAATCCAAAGATAAAAGTTCAATCAATCTCTCTCAATCGTTTAATCTCAACTTCTCTCTTTCCCAATCTATCTTAAGTACTTTCTCGCCAAAGCTTGCGCCAAAGCTTGTACCGACTTTGAATCCTTCCGGTCCAGAACCCCGGCGGTTCCGCCTCACGATCCGCGCGTAGTGACGGATCTTCACGACAGCGTCGATAATCAACCGGTTCTTCCTCTCGGCCACAGCGTTTTGCTCCAGTGTGTATCTGCAGCTGAACTCTCTCCGAATTCGTTTTTGCTGCAGATAACTGTTGAATTGGCCGGAAAAATATTCTTTTCCGCCATCCGACCACAGGCACTTGATCTTCCTCTCTGTTTCCCGTTCAACCAGGCTTTGTAGGTTCCGGAAACACTCGAAGACTTCGCTCTTCCGCTCAATAAGGTAGATCCATGTGTGTCGGTTGTAGTCGTCAATGAAGGAGACGAAGTATCGACTCCCGCCAAGAGTAACGTTTGGTGTCGGTCCCCATACATCCGAATGAATAAGGTCGAGCTTGTTACGGCTATGGTTTCGTTCGATGTGGAATGGAAGCCGGTGTTGCTTCCCGAGTTGGCAGGCTTCACAAACTTCAGCCTTCCGACCGCTAAATTTCGGCAAACCGAAAACGACTTGTTTCGATTGCAGGTCTTGAAGCCTCCAATAATTGACGTGGTCGATCCGCTTGTGCCACAGGTCGATGTTCGATTCAACCTTCTTCCCTTTCACAAACATAGTGGTGCCGACATCATTAGTGTCAAGGATGAACATCCTCCCGTCTCTGCGCCCTTGCGCAATTATCCAGCCCTCTTCCTCGATGAAGCACCCGAGGTGCGTAAACCGCACCTGCATCCCCTGGTCGAAGATTTGTCCAACCAACACCAGGTTCTTTGTGATAGTTGGAACGTGTAATACGTTCATCAGCTTCCCCTTTTGTTTGACATGGCTTAAGGGGACTTCTCTGACATGCACAATCGGGTGAGGGGTGTCGTCTCCGGTTTCGACAATCCCCGGTTGTTCTGGTTTCTCCAAAAAAGAGAACCACTCTTCATGGCTCGTCATGTGGTTGGACGCTTGGGAATCAACGTACCATACTTCCTCTAGTTCAGAAGTAGTCTTCTTCATCGAGTTAGCCTTGTGCTTCATCATGAAGGCTGGCCCTTTACTGGTTTTCCCGATTCCGGATCCTTCCGATCCTTCCGCGTAGTGCGAGCTTTGCCGATTCTCCCAACCAGTTTTGCCGAATTCGGATTTGTTCGAATCGGCGCGCTTCTTCCAGCACTCGCTTTCCTTGTGGCGCTTTTTGCCACAGTACCAAC